>NC_141603.1:2511363-2823409 GCF_047967505.1 Dipteris shenzhenensis | reverse complement strand
AAGGAACCTTGTCCCTTTTGTAGATCAAGGCCTTCTCTCAATAGTCAGGTTTTGAGGTCAGCGGGCTTTTCTTGTCTGGCGTTTTCTAAGTTAGGAATGTAATTTTGCATCTTTGTAGGAAGTGGGAACATTAGTGTAAGGGGTTCATTTAGTTTTTTATGTTTTAAATAATTTATTCCTTCTGTAAATTCTTTTTTTCATTCTCTACATATGAGAGAGAGAGAGAGAGATTTTATTCATGTTCTTTGGAAGATTTTATTTCTTGATTTGCTTGTTTATTTTTGCTTAGTCACCTTCTTCCTTTCTTCTTTATTTCTTGTTTTCTTTCTCTTTTGGTTTTTTGACGTATTTTAGTAAGCACTGGGTTTGCCCAAGAGACTCTGTGGGTCTTTAGAAACCTAGCATAGCTGCTTATCCTTGGGCACTGATAACGACATAAGTGTTGCTTTGCTTGCTAAGTACGTCTTCCTTTTGTTTTTCAAAAAAAAATTGTTACCTCTTTTTTCTTCTCTTCCGTTTTCTCTTTTATTTTCTGTGTCGATTTTTTGACTTTAGAACAACAAAAAATCTAAATTTGTACAATTGGATATATTCTAGTCTTACAAAGGTATATTTTTTTGTCTAGTGTTTGATTGTTTATATAAGAATCACACAGAAGCTCACGTGCATTATTTTTGCTATTTCAATGGCATCAGAACATCTCTTTGCCACTCTTGTTATTCTGATGTTGCTTTTGAGATCTGTTGCAAGGTTCTCCCTTCAATCTCCATGCGCATCTGTTTTCTCTCAGCTCATCAAAGGCAGATTGAATGATTCACCTTGTTGTCATTGGGATTGGCTCCTGCTGTCAAATAACATTTTGGCTGGATGGAAGCTCTTTCCATGCTTCGAGTGTACTACATCTCATTAGGTGGCTCCTGCCAATCGCATGACTGAGTAGAGGGATCTCCTCAGCCCTTCATGTATTTTCTTCAGAGTCATATTAGGTGTTAGTAACATCTTATTTGGTCTTTTTATGGATCTCTTTTCTTGTAGTGGCGACACTCATAACTGTCAGAGGGTTGGCTGGAGGTGTTTATCTTGTTTGCTTGTCTTTGGGTTTTCATAGAAAGTGTGCAGAGGGTTTTAAATTGGTGTTCTTCAATGCTTAGATAAGTCTCTTGCTACAAACTAAGAAAAAGGGGTCTTAATACTTACCTCGTAACTGTGAAGTTGCATGTTGACGTTCGGCTCTCGTAACTTGTGTGTGAATGGCAATAGATTTTACAAATAATGCCTTTGCCTTTTCTTTTTCTTTGGGTTTGGGCAATTTTGCAGCATGCATCGGATGAGAAATACAACTTTGAGAGGATTTCAAAATCCACAGTTATTAATCGTCAACCTCTCCTGAGGTAGGTGTGATGTCTGCTATATGTTGTTGTATGGTCCCACACATTGGGACATTGTCGATGGAACTTTCTGAACGACTCAACATTAAAACTCCAATGAAAGACCAGTAATAACTGTTGATCTTTGCAAAAGGTGTTGCTACACCTGATTATCAGCTCTTGGAAATGAATTTTTCAGGCCTTTGCCTTTGGGATTCTCAGCTGCTGAAGAGGTGATTGTCACAACACATATTGAGACTTTTAGGTAATGAATGCTACGGCAACCCTTTCAACATTGAAGTGTTTTCTTGGTGCCCCCTGGCAGGTTGTCGTTCTTTCAGGTTCTAAATAAAATCAAAAGGGCTTGATTGCTCTTATTCTATATGTAGATGCAATAGGGAGAGCCATTCAACATATAGGAGCTAGAACATAATGAATTTGTTCTCACACTTGGAACCGAATTTATGCCACACTTTAAACCTTCACTAGTGGAAGAATATTTCTTGTCAGAAGTTTGGAAAACAAGAGAGGCAAGTTGCAACCTAATTTGAAATAGCACAATCAAAGAAGATGAAAGTCAGTAGGAGGCGATTCAGGTCAGGCAGCAGTGGTGGGTGAAGGAGAGGGGTCTCAGACGAGATCTTGCCTCGATACAACGGATGCAGCAGTCTTCTCCAGGCTTTGAGGAGCTCAGACGACAGGAGGTTAGAGCCCGAGCCATGCTTCCAAGTCCTTTTGGGCTAGGAAAGGCAACAGGATGTGCAGAGAGTTCTTCAGGGCTCATGGCTAGAGGTCAGTAGGGGAACAGCTCCGATCTCTTAGAGCGCAGGATGGTAGTGTCAAGACAGGGACTTGGCGACAGATTTCTACAGATCCCTGTTCCAGCAGGAGCCCCGAGACCCTCGTGCCCGCCGTTGCAGGGAGGAGGTGTGGAGGTATACACTGTCGCTCGTGCAGCCTAGCATGAGTGAAACCCTTCTCGCCCCTTTCACCGTGGCAGAGATGCAGGATGCGGTGAGCGCTATTGATGGGCAGAAATGCCCAGGTGAGGATGGGCTCTCTAGAGCTTTCTTCACCACCTTCTGGGAGCAGGTCCACCATCCCTTGCTCGCAGCCTTCCAACATATCTTCTCCAGTGGACAGATGCCAGAGAGCCTTGCGACAGGCTTGATTTGCCTCATCCCCAAAGGGGGGGACCGTCAGGAAATCAGACAGTGGCACCCTATCACCCTCCTCCCGACTGCCTACAAAATCCTCGCCAAGATGATCAGTAGCCGCATCCGCCCCCTGCTACATGACTTGATCCATGACACCGAGACTGGTTTTGTCCAAGATCGCAGCATTTTGGACAACATTTTCACATTCTCAGAGGCGACGGAGTGGGCCCAGCACAGTGGCCAGCACCTTGCCATACTCCTTCTTGACTTTGAGAAGGCGTACGACAGGGTAGACTGGTCCTTCTTGGAAGGTACACTCTCTCGGTTTGGTTTTTCGGACGAGTGGATCAGAGGTATTGCTAGTCTCTACAGGTCGGCCTCCAGCCGGCAGCGGCAGGATGGGGGAGAGATTCACCCTCGAGCGCTTGGTGCGTCAGGGCTGCTCGCTTGCGTCCTACCTCTTTCTATTTTTTGCAGAGGCCATGACTCACTTCCTACGAGCCCGTACCACTGGTACCACTGGTCTTCGAGGGATGCGCCTCCCTATTTGGGACGATGCAGAACTTCTGGACTCCGAGTATGCAGACGACACGGCCCTGTATGTGTAGGATGATATCGAGTCACTGGAGCGAGTGAGACTGTCTTTAGAGGTTTTTTGCCTAGCCACTAGGGCGAAAATCAACTGGCATAAGTCAGTTGGTTTTCTTACGGATGCGGGAGCCAGCTCACAATGGGGTATTTTCCTAGGGTTTCGCTGGATCCCTAGAGGACAGACGACACGTTACTTGGGATTCCAGGTAGGTCTAGATATCACGCCGGCTCAGCAGTTCTTACCGGTCCTAGTCTCCATACGACGGAAGCTAGCCTTCTGGAGCACGGCTCGGCTATCTTTGGCAAGCAGGGCCCTTGTGGTCAACCAGGTCCTTCTTGCCACCGCTTGGTACGTGGCATCTTGCTGGTGTTTCTCGAGATCGTGTGTAGCCCAGCTGAGGAGACTGGTGTAGAACCTTCTTTGGTCTGGCTCAAATGGTTCCAGCACCACCAGAGCCCGGATCGCCTGGCAGACGGTCATTCTCCTAGAGGGGGTGATTGGTAGCCGTCTATCTGGTGGATTTTCACTTCTACCCCATTGACTCAGCCCCGTTCCCCCTTCCTCCGTAGCCTCATCTCGGTCTGGAGGAAGTTGCGGCATAGCCTGTCTCAGGTTCTCCCCAGCTGTCGAGAGGAGATAGACAGATAGCCCCTGATCTGGAGCAGCCATGTGACAGATGATACAGATCGCCAGCTTGGAGAAAGATCCCATATCCCATGGGCACTCTGGGCGCGTGGGCCTGCGCGCTGGCTCCGGGTTTGGAGGGACGTCTATAGCCAGTTGAGCCCAAGCGAGTTAGCAGCAGCAGTAGGTACGGCACGTGGGATCCAGGCTCGGCGAGCGGAGATCGATGCTGCCATTCCTATAGGTTGGAGGATTCCCATGATCACCAGACAGCTCCTCTCGAGAGATGAGAGGTGGCTACGGCAGTTCACACCCCGTGGCATTCCTTTGGTGGTTGCAGGCCTTTCCTCGGACTCCTCGATTCACTTCTTCTCCGTCGTCGATGATAGCCGTCTCCAGAGCAGAGAGGCCGTGATCGACCCCCAGCTTCCCTGGCAGCGCCTTCGCATCATAGGGCTGCAAGGGAAAACGTGGCATATAGACCTCCTAATTATGCAGGACCAGGACTGGAGACTCTGGATTTGGGAGGGCCGCTCCTTGACAGAGGTGGAATGGGACCCAGGGGAGTGGCGTTGGCCACCATTGGAGACCTCAGAGAACCCTACCCCCTTCTTCTCATACAGTGCGCGTACTGGTAGGCATGCTCTTGGGGCTCTCCAGCGCAGGCTATCCACACAGGCACATAGTTGGTATGCCCAAGGGATATCTCTGGTTTTTCTTCGCACATTCTGGAAGACTCTTTGGGCAAGCTGGCGGCCGAGGAAGATCTCTTACTTTCTTTGGATGGTGGCCCACAAGGGGCTACCAGTTGGCAGCTGGTTGAGGCAGATGGGGCAGGAGGGGCACTGCCAGATGTGTTTTCAGGAGGAGGAGTCCCTGAAGCACTGCCTTTGGAGCTGCTCGCATGCTCAGACAGTGTGGAAGGGAGTCATGGGGATCTTAGCGAGGGTTGCACCCGAGCTAGGACCGGTCACTTGGGGAGCCGTTTGCTGGTGCAGCACCGAGATGGGACATCACTTGGCTTATGAGTTCTCTAGGCAGGATCCAGTTTTCTTCATCACGCAGGCCACCTAGGCATACATGGACAGCTTCCCTTGGCATCTGACAGAGACAGATGCAGGAGCGATGACTCGGCACCCAGTTTGGGAGATCATAGGGAGTATTGTAGGCTGGCATATCTGGACTTCCAGATGCGCGGAGACCTTAGGAGATCAAGCTTCTTCTACTACCCAGACCCTAGCTGACATTTGGAGCACGATCATTCACACGCTCAAGGGTCAATGGGATCAGATTCAGGGGAGTCCCGGGCAGGGAAGGAGAAGAGACGATGCTTCCTTCGCGACTGGGACCATCGAGAGCTGTTCTTCCAGCACTCTGCTTAGAGTCTTCAATGGCATTACTCCCCCCCACCGTGGCTGTTTGTCCATACTCCGATGATTATGCCCTGAGAGGCTTGTAATTAGTATTTTGTTACCACGGGCTGTATCCGTTTTGTGATTGCAGCCCGCTGGCCTTTAGGCCTTCTTGTACTCTCGTTTTCAAGCAATATAACTAGCACTACTTTTTGCGCAAAAAACAAAAAAGAAGACCTATTGGGATCTCTTATGCACTGAAAATGATAAATGTTTAATAGCGGGAGAAATTGTTGTAGGCTATAGGTAATAGACAAGGAGGCTGGGTGTGACCCAAGTTTGAATTAGGGGTGCCGTTTGGTAGAGAGACGAAGTGTGGCCTTGCGGTAGAAAATGTGCGGCCGCTAGGCGGCATGGTGGTAGCTAAAAGCATCAAGAATTGTCCAACAAGGAGGTTGGTGGTCTCTCAAGCAAGGCGGAATAAGGATGGTAATGTGGGACATGGTAGTCCTATAACATGTGGAGTAGTGGCAAGGCTTGAGTTGGCTTGAAGGACTTGAAGGATTAAGTTTGAGTCTACTTTAGTGTAGGACTAGTATAGCCTGGGCTATGTAAGAAGGCATGACGTCTTAGTTAGGACTAATGATCATTGTCTGCAAACTCTGAGGACCCTTGGAGATTGCTTCATGTATAGACACCCTTGTAGTAGTCTTGGTGGTGTGGGAGGCCAAGGTTGATTGTGCGAAGCTGTGCCTCTCATGAGACCCATACTTCATAGTTGTAAGGAAAGCGTGGATGAGCTCTTTGGTTGGGTGGTGAGTCAGCCCTAAAGAAAACTCCAATCGAAAGTTCACAAGCAAAATGATAAGAGCTTGTGAACTATGCAAAGTGCCCAAGCTATGGTATCCCAAAATGAAAATATGTTGAGAAAACTTTGATTAACAGCAATATGGATATGCATCTCATGAATCAAATCAGGATGCTTCCCAAGTAAAGACTGATTGTCTTCACTGGGATCGTATAGATAGTCCCCAAGAGAATGATTGGACTCTAAAGGCCTAAGTGGATTAGAGTTGAAAGGCTCCTTGCTTGCATGGTTGTTTCTCTCCGTAGCACATTTCACTTTGTTCCATAGGTTGCTTTGATCCATAGGGTCGAGAGTTGTGCAGCTATGGATTGGTTGGGTTTTATATGTTCACCCTTAGGTTAACCACTTTTGACTCTTCTCAGGATTGTGCGTCCATGGGAGAGTTTACTTCGTTTTATTGTATTTATAAAGAAATATTTTATTTTCAAAGGGGAACAAAAGATGTTATTTTGGGAGCTGCTATGATCTCATAAGTGGCATCAACTATTCTTTGGACAAATTTTATGTTTTATGTCCATCAACCGTAATGTAATTGATGTATGCATATCATACCTAAAGCTTTGCAAGGTGAAAGCTCTTATGCTCCTTACATTTGCAATTGTGCTGTAGTTTTATAATGTTAAGAGATATACGATGCAATTGAAACTATCATGTAGAAGACCGTGTTTTGTGCTATACTATATAGCTGCATGATATAAGCATTGGTCTTATTTTGAATGATTTGTCATTTGTAGCAGGCTGTCTGTACATTTGTGACTTTATCGTGTCATAAGAATGCATTCTTATAGACACCATCTTTATATCCAGGAGAAATGGATTTGACTTTGTTGAGGAAGAGCATGGACATCCAGGTCATCGTTTACAACTAAGTGCAGTTCCTTTTAGCAAGAACATTACTTTTGGTACCGATGGTAAGATTATTACTTACGATAAGAGAGGATCCTTTTGGGCTGGAATTTCAATGAGGCTTGCTTTAAAGTTAGTAACGTTCTATCACGAAGGATGCATGGGAGGATGCTTTTTCATAGGAGGTTTGGACTAAATGGGCTTGAGGCTGATATGCATGTGATGATGCATGTCAATTAAGACGCTTTATTTGGAGGTGAATGGTAGTAAGTGAAGGGGAGGTCATGATGCCTCTAAGTACCATGTTTGTCTATTGTAGTATTTTATTCCATACATGATAGGTTAGGTTCCTCAGATTCATAATATTGTAGGACTTAACATGATATATGTTCTCTTGCAAGCTTGTTGAGCTAATTTTGTTTGATGTAGACATGAGTTTCCTTTTTGTTATTATGAAGATCTTTATCATTTTCCTTGCAATTATCTTAGAGCCGTATTGAGAGAAAAGGTGGAAGAATCCTTCTTTATGAGTATTCTTGCTACTTTATAAAATCTAATATTTTTTTTGTGGATTTCATTTAAGAGCTCCTTCCTTTCTAATTTGTGTAGAGGATGTTTTACTTGGTTAAACCGACCGCACAATACTCTCAACAAAGGATAGGGAACTTGGGCCCAACAATAAGCTTGCCCTGTGATATGAGTTGCAACCACCTTAGATTATTTAAAATGTCAACAGCCAGCAAATCAGTTTTAAAAGGCACTTTTGAAGCGACTTTTGACAGTGCATTTTTGAGTTGCTCCTGTGAATTTTGGAGCTGTTCAGCTGCTTTTTGAGACATTACTATGCTCTTTTCCAGAGCAGCTTCCTATAGAAGGACATTCAGAACTATCTTGGCATTGGATTTCTCAACTTGTGAGCTTCTGCCTAAGTTTTGAGGTTCAGTTCAGCTCTCTTGCAGTGTTTTTCTGCAGTTTGGTGCCTCTGGAAGGAGTTTTGCAGTCACATTTGTTTGCAGTGGAGTATTGCTTCAGTTAGGACGTTTGCATGTGTTGCACGTATTGTGCAGGTGTTTTCTGTCGATATTGTTGGGCCTGCCTTGCCCTTTCTCTAGCACATTTGCCTTTTGCAGGTTATCATATATGCAGCATTGTGCAAGCCATTGACCTTGTGGGGTTTGCTACCACATTGAGTTGGTTGCCATGGGCAATCTTAACCATTATAGCCTTGACCAGCTGGTCACTCTCTTGTTGCAGTGGGAGTAGAGCTGTGCCAATCGGAATGCTCTATCTTAGGTGATCAGGTTTTTGCTACCCGTCATTAGGGTAATGCAAAAATAACAAAGCCTAGTGGTGAACCCAAGCACAATTGTGGTAGTACTTTGGATGCCAGCAAAAATGCAGAGAAGAAAAAGAAGAGATGCAATTATTGAAGGAAAGCAGATCATGCGATCTTTGAATGCCAAAAGCGCATAGAGTCAGAGAAGAAGAAGAAGCAGTCTAGCCTTGCTGTTACTGACGCTTCCTCTTCACATGAGAAGGATGCATAAATCAACCGTTGTGGCTCATCATGATTAGGCTTTTGTGGTTACATATCAATATAATCCTTCCATACATGAGTCTTGCATGGCAGTTGTAAATGTATTCCACACGTTGTATCTTGACAGTGGTGCTTCTAAGCACATCACTTATCGCAAGAAGTTGTTTCTTTCTTTTTGTAATGCACCGAAGGGGGGCATAGTGACTTGCACCAATAATGCATCATATGCTGTGAAGGGCACTGACCATGTTGAACTTTCTGCAGCATCAGGTGATCCTGTCTCTCTACAGGATGTTTGTGTGTTCCAGGGATCAAGAAAAATCTCATATCCATTTTAACTATAAATACTTCTAGATATAGAGTTATCTTCGGCGGTTTCCGCTATGCCGTCTGACTTCAGACATGGCAAGTTATCATTGGGATGTTGACACGGGATCTATATAGACTTGATGGTTTCAGATACTCATTGGTGGCATGAGCGCTTTGGACTTTTTTTTTTTTTGCAAAAAAGAGACTTCTATTAAGTAAGAAATGCTTTGGACATTTGAACTATGGCAGCCTGCTAAATTTGCTTTCCTAGGGTATAGTTGTTGATGTCCCAAAGTTGCATGCATTGTCCAAGCATGTTGTGAGGGATGCCTACTTAGGAAAATGCACCTGGTCTTCTTTCCCAAAAGATGGGAGTCATAAGACAGCAGAAAATAGTTCCTAGATGGCTGTCAGACACCTTAAAGGGCTGCAAACAAGGTGAGCCTTTTGACAGGCCACATGAGGGCTGGCTCTCATCACATGTAGTGACACTTAGTGGAAGTTACATTCGATTCGACAACATGCGATGAGGAGTCGCTGTGTCACAAAGGCTCTTTGAGAGCAAGGATTGGATGGATGCTATGAATTCCCAGTTGGATTCAATACATTGAAATGGCACTTGTTCGTTGTGAGACTTGCCTAAAGGCAAGTGTACGATAGGCACTAAGTGGGTTTACAAACCCAAAAAGAAGACCAATGGCAGTGTTGACTGCTATAACGCCCACCTTGCTGCAAAAGGATGTGCGCACAACAATAGGTGTGTCATTGCCATATCAGCCCATCATCATTGTCAAGTGCATCAGCTTGATATCAAAGCTGCCTTCTCCACGGAGATTTGTAAGAGGAGGTCTAGGTCTCTCAGCCTCCTGGTTTTTTTTTCTTTTTTCCCCCCCCTGAAAAAGACTTCTATTAAGTATGAAAAATACCCGCGTGAGTAAGCTCAAAGCAGAAATACATGATGCGTTGCATGAGCTCCTAATGCTCTCCAACACGAGCAAACTGCTGAGAAGAAGAGATACCCAAACGGACTTGGCATTCTAGGTATCTGGCTGACACACCCCTCTGAATCCATATGAAATCCAAATCAGCCCCCCAATCTGGAGTCTCATCCTCACATATCCAAAAGCCAGTGGACTTGTCTCAATTGATGTGAGCACGTGCTGCAGTACAAAACAAATCCAAAGCTGTCCTGAAGGAAGTGAGAGTCTGAGGAGAGGCCTCCAAGAAGATAGAAGTGTCATCCGCTAACTCATAATCCACGAGGTCCTCTTCCCGTCTGAGCGGAAGTCTGAGCTCAAGAATGTCAGCTCGAGACCTGAGAAAAATGGTCATAGCCTCAGCCACAAAGAGGAAAAGAGAAGGGGCAAGAGGGCATCCGTGACAGACTGATCTGGAAATCTGAAACCTGTCTCCCCTCACCCCTGCTATGAGCACCTGGTTGTGGGTTGACCTGTACAAGGCTGAGAGCCCTCTGATCCATGCATTTGAAAATCTAAAGTGATATGAAGGGTGTCCTCTAAGTCCTAATCTACCCTGTCATAGGCTTTTTCAAAGTCCAGGAGTGGAATTGCAAGCTTTTGACCACTCTGCATGGCCCACTCAAAAGCTTCCCAGAAGGAGAATATATTATAAAAAATGCTTCTGCCATAAACAAACCTGTATGCGTATCATGAATAAGATCAAGGATTAGGGGATGCAACCGGAGGCAGATTGCTAATAGAGTGATGGGTCTCCACTGCGACACTAAATTTCTGCACCCCCCTTTCGGGATTAAATGTATGAGACCCTTTGTAAGTGAAGCATCTCACCAGAGTCTCAAACGCCCTGCAGGGCTGAGGTGATGTGATCCCCAATCATATCCCAAAAGGTCAAGAAAAAGGAGGGTGTAAGCCCATCTGAACCTGGGCATTTACCCTTATGAAGGGCAAGAAGAGAAGTCTTGTATTCTAGGTTGGTAAAAGGTGCATCAAGAGAGACTCTCAAATCTTGACTCACCAACCTAGGGATATACTGCCAAATGACCCGTCTGCCATCATCTGCAGCCACACTATCAGAAAGAAGGGAGGCATAAAAATCTATAGCTATGGGCATGATGACATTTGGATCTGACTGCAAAAGTCCGCCTGAGTCAATAAGCTAAGAGACACTCTCTCTACTATGTCTGGGGCCATGAGTAGAGAAGAACTACTTATTGGCTCTACCTCCCGTATTTATCCAGGACTCTCGTGCATGAAAGGCAAACTCTGCTCTTTGATCCAACAAAATATGCTGATGAGCCCTTGTTGCAGCAAGGCGCTCTTGAATCCAAGCATCAAGTGGCCTCATCTGCTCTTTCCTCCAAGCTGCCAACTCGTGGCGAATACCAATCTCTCACCCGAGAATCTCACGTCTCCTGTTCACACCTGTAGCTCTACATGCTGTGAGAAATTTCCTCACATGAGCTTCCGCATCCTCATGGAGGTGGCCTTTGAACTTTTGAGTCTTCACATGGACCTTGTTGAGTAACTCGAGAAGTATGGCTCTTTCTGCAGGACTGAGAACCGCCATGTGGAGTTGAAGAGCCTTCCGGAGCAGTAATGAGTGTGGTGCTACAGAGGATGAGACAACACCTCCTATGGAGGACCACAACGGGGAAGTCATTACTGATGTAGCCATAGAGGAAGTCTACACAGATGGTACTGCATACACGTTGGGCCTCGGAGTTGCAGAGGGAAAGGGGGAGAACATAGAAGATGTGGGGGTTAAAGAGGATGGGAGAGTAGTTGGGAAAGAGAGGGATGGAGTTGAAGTCGTGTTGGATGAATAGGTAGTAGGGAAGGAAGGAGGTAATGGAAAAGGCAGCATAGGTGGAGATGGAAAGGGAGGTGAAACATTCATAGTAGGTAAGGGCATGGCCGGAGTAGTACCCCCGAGTGGGATGGATGTGGAAGTAAGACTTGCTAGAAACCCGGAGCTATGCATAACACATGAAATAGCAGCTTGACCAATAGATGTTGATTCAGGGTAGGAGGAGTCATCACTCCTGTAGAAGTGGTTGTTGATGAAGACATCGTTGCAAGAGGAGAAGAGGGGCTGTCTTGACCATGATGAGCTCCTGAGAAGCCTTCGTCCTTAATTTGTTGTCTCCTTGACGACTTCACAAACTTCCGTCGCATGTAATGCTTTTTGTACTGGGTTTGGTCTGCCGAGAGTCTTTTCTCCACTATCCTAAGTACCTCCTAGTTCTCTCACTAGCTCCTTCAAAAGTTTCAGAACTACATGGCATAAGACCTCTCTCTCTAGGACCCTAGTATTGGGGAGTGGTGGGAGAGAAGAGATGCATCATGACAAGAGTTGAGAACACAAGAATTTAAAAGCGTGTTCTATTGATTGTGAGAGAGAAGCCTCTCATTTATAGAGTAGGAGAGAGGGTGTCCTAGATCATAGGCACCTCTCCTACATCAAAGGCAATCAGCCCTACATCATAGGGACTTCCTAAATCATTGGCACCTCCTTAAGAGGGTGCCTTCTACGGCATCATCACCTATGTCATGGTCCTAGATAGTACTAAGTGTGCTTTAGCACTAAGTGTGCTTCACTACACATACACACACAAACATGTGACTGCTACTAGATGCATACATGCACCTTAGAGCAAGCCCTTGATCACAAATATCCCAACATACCCCCCCTCAAGGGTTTGTCTCATGCTATATCAAGGATACATCTAGTCACATAGTTTCACATGCCATCTCATGGTGGTCAAGGATAAATCTATGGCTAGGATCTCATGCTAGCAAGGGTGCCCAAGAGTCAAGATTTACAAAAATGGGATAACCCCCCCCAAATGGTTCTCTCTCTTGCATGTACAAGGATTAATCTTGGGCCTTTGTGTGGACCTAGTTTCTCATGTCTGCAAGAGGTACCACGGAGGCAAACACATGTCACATGGCCTACATCATATGGTGACGAGAGGTGATTTACAAAGACCATGGTTGCATCTGTACGCATACGGATGGTTTTTCCGTACGCCATCCATTTGGGTCTTTGGGTGTGGTTTTTTTTTTTTTGGTGAGGGGGGGTTGTTTTGTTTGGGGGAGGGGATCGATTTTGTGCCTGGCCAAAACCTTGGAAAACACATTTTTTAGCACTTTTCTTATCCGTATGCTGCTAATCCGTACTCCGTACACTCTTGGCCGACTTTGGCTATGGTTGGCCTCAAGGGATGGTCTCAAGGAGGAGGAGGATGGCACTGATGCAGATGAGGATGACGAGGAGGATGCAGGCTGCAGCTTGAGGCTTGAGCCTCATCGGTTGTAAATCGTGATGCATTTCAATTTTCAGCTTTATTTCCGGGTTGTGGCAGTCTTTTCTTGCATGATGTTTTGCCTTTGATGTTTTGGGTGTAGTACTTACTTCCAAGTTTCTACTACCTACTACCTTTGATCATGATGTTTGGTGTAGTATTGATCTATCATTGACACTATGTATCAGAATCCAGATTCCAGATGCCTCTGGTCTCTGGAGGGCCGAGGCTGGGGACTCTTTGAACTTTCATGAATCATGACTTTAATATTAATACAAGTTTGAAGTCTGAAGTTTCAATTTGAAAGTTTGTAGCTCTATGTCAATGTAATGTGTACAATGTATATTTTTCTAAATGTCTTTGAGTAAAATTAGGGTCACGTATGTTTCAGCCCTAAGGGCTGAACCATACTCCAATCATACTTCCATACTCGTATGACGTATGCGTATGGTAACGTATGAAAAAAATTTGACAAAGACTATAAGAACTAAAAACACACAACATTCCTTTTGGAGTACTACTTTAGGCAGAGAACCTCAAAATTGACTACATGACCACAAAAGTTCAAAGATGTTGGACTTTAGAAGGTCCAATCTTTATCTTTATCTACCACAAAATTTGTTACTTTATTTGCTGATGGAGTTCTTTCTTCAACCATATTTGTCTTATCTTTCTTCTTCTCATTTGCAAAACCTATAGCAACCTTTTTCAAGATGATTGGTATTTCTACAATGCTTGCATGCTTTGTACTTGCCTTCTCCTTTCCTTTGGTAGTGGTGGTTTCACCCTCTTGTGGTGATCGATTCCTTGGCTTGACTAAATCCCACAAATTCTCCTTCATAAGCACAAATTTAGTTTTCATTTGCCAAGTATGGAAGCCTTGGCCATTGAATTTGTCTATTTTAAAGGTAGCCATGAGAGGGTCTTACCTTTATGATTACGCAGTGTTTGCTCTCTTACAAATGGCTATAAATCTCAACCATACAAGTGCATATTGCAAGCAATAAAATCAAAGAACCCTAGTCTTTTTGCATCAGAATAATAATAATAATGGCTTTTTCTTCATAAGCTTTATCACTTTTCTATTGACATATCTAGGTGCTTCTTTCTTCTTTTTGGCTTTTGCTTTCACACATGAAGCATTAGAAGAGCAACAAGCGCTAGGTATATTAAATAAGCATACTAACTGAAAGTTTACTGATAGTAAATCATCCTCAATACTCTTTCAAGCTTGCATCAAGTATCCAATCACCAAAACTGTAGTGTAAAAAGAGAGAAAAGTGGAGACCTCAATTCAAACACCCTGAAGCAAATTTGAGAGGGCTTTTGAAGCCAAAGTGAAGCTTGTATACTAGCTTAGGGCCACCAGCAAGGACATGCGCAAAATGGCAAAATGTCACCTAGGAGAGCTTAAGCAAGCTCGATTGGTTTTTCATTGATTTCTCCTCATCCAATTGAGCATTGGTGCTCAAAATTTATCATTATCTTCCTCAAAGGGTTGCCCAATAGCAGCTAGGAGGGCTGGGCAAAATTTGTGTCCACAGCAGAGAGAATTTGACGTGAGGTTGCTGGGCAGAGTACGTGTCGGCACGAGCAGCAGAGAGGATATTTCTCTAATTCCTCTAAGCTCGAGGTGCACCCTTTCAAGGGAAAACTACAGCTGAAAGGACTTAGGAAATGGTGCGGAAACGAGGGAGAACAAGCTCAAGCAAAAATCAGGGCAGAAGAGGGAAGAAATATGAAGAAGGAGATAGATGGGAAGAAGATGATGATGTGGCAACTGGGGGCTAAAGGGTTTTCTAGAACCTAGAGCTCTGATACCACATGTTGGGGAGTGGTGGGAGGGAAGAGATGCATCATGACAAGAGTTGAGAATACAAGAAGAATCTAAAAGTGTGTTATTGATTGTGAGAGAGAAGCCTCTCATTTATAGAGTGGGAGAGAGGGTGTCCTAGATCATAGGCACCTCTCCTATATTAAAGGCAATCAACCCTACATCATAGGGACTTCCTAAATCATTGGCATCTCCTTAAGAGGGCGCCTTCTACTTTATCATCACTTGTGTCATGGTCTTGGATAGTACTAAGTGTGCTTCACTACACACACACACAAACCTGTGATTGCTACTAGATGCACACATGCACCTTAGAGCAAGCCCTTGATCACAAATATCCAACACCTAGAACACCACTTCACTCATGCTACTCAACACCAGCAGTGTCCCACCGTGATCGCCATAAACTATCTAAGGGGGGTTCCTGCCATTTCCGATAGTGTTATCGGAGGCCTAAGGCCATTGGTGCGAGGAGCAAGTAGGGATGTGCCAATGATGTCACCGATGGTGCATGGTGAGCGTGTTGGACGATGTTGTCAATGATGGAATGCGCGAGGACAATGCTGTCACCAAGGTGCGAGTGATACGAGTGCAAGAGTGATGGAAGCCAAGCGAAACAAAATTCACAAGAGCCATCCTTCAATATGAATAAAACAGAACTGGAGGGAAGCATAGTATTGAGAGCAAAAGAGAAATACACCAAAAGGACACCACAATGATACACTAGGCGAGCTCTTGACTGAAGCCTTCTTGTCAACTCTCCTATTCACCCTTACAATCATCGAATGTCCTCCCTCCTCCCACACCTTCATCCCCTTGCCCTTAATCTTTAGAGGCAACTACCACCAATTTTAGCGAGAATCTTCTCCTGTTCCTCACGTCTCTATCTCCCTTAGCCGTTCCACCGTTCCGACTCTTCATGGTTCAACCACTTCTTGACTCACCAACCTCCTCCTAGTTGGTGATATAATTAGCCCATGTACACCTCTCTGTAGTCCACTGAACTATTCGAGGTGTGTCGCTTAGCCCTTTGACTATTGATCGGTGCGGACTTATCTTCTCCATGTGCAGCTCCTGGCCGCCCCTCTGCACCACCATTTACATAGTTATGTCATGATTGCTTAGGTGGACTTGTGAGATCTTGCTGTGGTATGCAAGTGACCATGGTTATCTCCAATGGACATAGTTGTCACCTTGTCAGCTCACCGACATAGTTGTCACATGGTCAACATGGCAATTTAATTGTCACCTTGTCAGCTTGCCGATATAGTTGTCACCTGGTCGACATAGCAACATAGGTGTCACATTGTCAGCTCGCCGACATAGTTGTCACATGGTTGTTACCATGTCACCTGGCCGACATACTTGCGCATGGTTGGAATGGCTTGAACTCGAATATCTGCAACACTCGACCTTGATTTAATTTTACTGAATTGCCACAAGGATCAATGGCAATACCTTGAAATCATTAAGAGATTGTAACTTTTTGTTTTACTACTAGAATTAGTCATTCCTTGACTTCCAATTTATAATTTGATGATAAGGATCTAGACATTTAACTCTAATTGAAATGTTGCAACGAGTTAGGGACCATTGTGATATGTGATGAATTAATTATCCTAAAAAGCTTTATGCTCATAGGCTCTATGTGGTTGGAGGAATAGATGCAACAAGTGAACCATTGAGTTCACTCTATGTTCTGCCTTTGGGATTAGAAATAAAAAATGATTTCAAGTTAAGGTAACGTGAACATTATACTCTTATTTTGTGTCATTATAAGCTCATTTTGTTTTTTAATTGGTCTTAAGGTGGGAAGACAAATATTATATATATATATATATATATAATGCTAGGTTAGTTTCTAGAAATTTAGTGGCAGTTTATATAAATTTATAAAATGTGTAAAACGCTGCATGGAGCATATGTATAGGACTGGAGGATATGTGTCACCACAATGTAAATATCCTAAGTCAAAGTATAGTTGACCATTTATTTGATCATAATTAAAGAGTTTTTCCATCTGGGATAATTATGGTCAAAATAGTTTTTTTATTGGTCAAAGAATTGACTACGGTCACAGATACTTGACTTAGGTCAAGTAAGCTTGATCTCGGTCAGGACGACTTGGTTTATACCAAGAAGGTTAATTGCAGTTAACCAAGATGTGCCAACTTCGGTTAAAGAGTTGTGCCAACTTTGGTTGGAGAGACTTGACTATAATCAAAGCCTCTTAATTATGATCAAGAGTGTTGACTTCGGTCAACGAAAGAATAAATATATTTTTTTATATTTGTTATGTGTGCATGTGTTGAGTGGGGACGCCCACCGTGACTAGAATTAGTCCACAGTGTGTTATTTGCATGCAAAGCGCTAACAATTAATGGGTACCATGGCGGTACACTTTAATTAATTGTAGCAAGTACTAGGAAGAGATATTTTCCTAAGCGCAATGGAGCCTACCAAGAGTCTAGGAGGCGGTTCGCGTGACCAAGTGCTTCAAAGACTCCAGAGTTGCCCTTAGTGGCATGTAATTAGGAAAGTAATGTAGAAATTGACAAGTGGCTAGTTGCCAAGAAAGAGAGCCTGAGAGCTCATGTAATTTGGAATTCACGTTTTGAATTATGTATGCTCAGCTCTACGCTGAACTATTGTGTTCACTTTTTCTCGAGAAATAAAATACCTTCGGGGGGGTCCAGCTCGACATGTTGTCTTGGGCCCTAGCTGTGTATAGAGAGAGGGAGAGAGAGGGAGAAAGAGGGCGCTTATGAGAGTGTTTTTGCAGTAAATTATGAGCATGAGATTACATTGGTATCAGGTCAACTAAATAGAAGCCGAGGGGATGTCACCACAATGTAAATATCCTAAGTCAAAGTACAGTTGACCATTTATTTGATCATAATTAAAGAGTTTTTCCAGCTGGGATAATTATGGTCAAAATAGTTTTTCTATTGGTTAAAGAATTGACTACGGTCACAAATACTTGAGTTCGGTCAAGTAAGCTTGATCTCAGTCAGGAAGACTTGGTTTATACCAAGAAGGTTAACTGCGGTTAACCAAGATGTGCCAACTTCGGTTGGAGAGACTTGACTATAATTAAGACGCCTCGACCCTTGGTCAAAGCCTCTTAATTATGATCAAGAGCGTTGACTTCGGTCAACCAGAGAATAAACATATATTTATATCCTTGTTATGTGTGCACATGTGTTCAGTGGGAATGCCCACCGTGACTAGAATTACTCCACAGTGTGTTATTTGCATGCAAAGTGCTAACAATTAATGGGTACCATGGTGGTGCGCTTTAATTAATTGTTGCAGGTACTAGGAAGAGTTATTTTCCTAAACGCAATGGAGCCTACCAAGAGTCTAGAAGGTGGTTCGCGTGACCAAGTGCTTCGAAGACTCCAGAGTTGCCCTTAGTGGCATGTAATTAGGAAAGTAATGTAGAAATTGACAAGTGGCTTGTTGCCAAGAAAGAGAGCTTGAGAGCTCATGTAATTTGGAATTCACATTTTGAATTATGTATGCTCAGCTCTACGCTGAACTATTGTATTCACTTTTTCTCGAGAAATAAAATACCTTTGGGGGGGGGGGGGTCCAGCCCGACATGTTGTCCTGGGTCCTAGCTGTGTATAGAGAAAGAAAGAAAGAAAGAAATTTTCTATTAGTCTTCGGAAAACCGATGGGTCTATGAGACTGAAAGAAAACCTGATACAAGTCCCAATAAGGGTGGAGCTACTAAAACGAGCATCATCACCCGTGCTGAATCCTAAGTATGATCATACATAATCAAATACATCTGGGTATGAGAGTGAAAAGAAAAAAGACTGGAGCGGAACGTAATCCTCCGTATGTCATGTTGCCCTGGCTGGTGCGGTGATGGGGCACTGGCGTTCGTCAAGGGGTCCCGTGCATCTCGATCTCCTGGAGGAAGCTCGACGCAAGACCAGAGCCACCATGACTCCCGTGGGACGTATCCCGGGTCTAAACAATGACGGGAGGTCCCCCAGGGTGATCTGTGTGTCCCCTCAATGTCTCGTGTGTCGTTCTGCGGTCGTCGGGTCGGGGTCTCTATCACATTGGCGGCTAGAGACTGGACAATCAATGTCACTCGATGGGAAGAACTCTGTGATTCTGCACTGAGAGGTGTCTGATGGTGTGGCCAAGCCCTGTCGCCTGACTAAGTACTCTCTGTGTCAGACCCCCTCGTGAATGAGGGCCGCGAGGCATCTCTGATCTGGGTAGGCGAGGAATCTGAAAGGAGCCCGGAGCCGTCTCTGAAGAGACAGTGGTAGCGGCCTCGAATCTCGTAGTACACTGGGCACCTGAAAATAAAATGCTCCTCCGACTCAACCTCCTGACAGTTGCACAATATGCATATGCGATGCTCCCTAGGGATCCCCTCTGCTCTGCCGCTCTCTATGCGGAGGCGGTGTGATGATACCCGAAACTATCCGATGGAGATCCGTAGTGAGTGAGGCATATGAAGCTCAGTGTACCCTGGTGGTGTGATCAATCCTTCCTCCGAAATACGAAGATAGTAATCTCTGTAGAAACTCAACTTCACTGGAAGCTCCCTCGACTCCAACCAGGTCCTAAAGGTGTGTAGCTGCAGGAGATCCTCTCGAATGACCTGAATTTTGTGGTGAGAGGTGTGTGGTGTCACGGGGGCGTGAAATTCTAAGTACTTTTATGTACTATAAGACTGTGACAACTTTGGTTTTAAAAGTCAAAGCGTGGGCTTAATAATGTGTAATTAAACGCAACATGGTGCCTAGCACATAAGCGTAATCCCTAGGCCCAAAGGCATTCCTAGGAATTAAAAGAGTGGTTGTTGGGAAATGATGACGTGGCATTTTTAATGGGCCCCGTAGAGGGCCATGTACCTTCAGTGGCTCCCCTAGAGTTCCAGGTGGCTCTAGTGCCTTCTACATGCTCCTTTGCCATTCCTGGACCTTCCTGGGCCTTCTAAACTTCACATGTGTTGTTTTGTCTCTCATCTTCTCCCTTTGTTGAGATTTTGGAATGGTTTTTCAGCCTCCTTCACCTGAATTCCGTTTTTCTTCATAACTCCTCACTCGTTTGGATTCCTCGTCTTCAGTTTGGTCTGGATGGTTTCCCCTCTGCTTCCCCTTCGCAGTGATATGCTTTTCCCTCCGTGCGTTTAGTAGAACGGGCAAAGCTGAGCACTTCTTTTGTTGGTCAAATTTACAAAAGTGGCTTTTTCTGAACCTTTTTGCTTTTACAGCCTCTTGGGCCTCTCCTCTTGCAAAGCTACATCATTCTGTTGAATTACGAGTGGTCCCACGTGCTCGTTGACTGGTTTTTCTCAGTTTTGGAGGACTTTCCGGCGATGAAACTTCTCCAAAACCTTCTCAATGCATTCCTCTCTGAAACACGCTTTTTTTGAGCCCAAGAACTTCCACTTCTTCGTGACAGAAGTACTTCTTTTCACATTTTCAGTGGAATTCTTGTTGGTCGGCTCTTGTAAATGCTCTTTCTTCATGCCTTTCCACTCCTCTTTGGCTGAGAATGCAATTGGGCATTGGCTACTTTGTCCTCTTGGCGATTGAGGACTTGGTTCAAGTTTTCAGGGCTTGGTGAGTTGTGATTTTGCTGCTGCAATTTCTTTTTGCCATAAGCTATTAGTTGGCCTCGTGTGCCATCTCTTTCTTGGTTCACAGGTGCCCAGGCGATGCTGCATGAGTCATTCTTTGGTTGGGTACTTTGCTGATTTTATTTTGGAGCTTTGAAAAGCTTTGTGAATGCCCTCTGGAAACCACTCAAAGAGAGTGCAGCTGGGATGCAGTGTGATTGCATCTGGACAGCCAATGGAATTGCACCCGGAAAAGAGAATGCCGTTGGATTGAGCCTATGGGTTAAGTGCACTTATGTGATGGTGTTCTATTCTTGAAAGCCTTGCGAAGGCTCAGTGAATTGGGGTTGCGTGCTCAATTGCAGGGAAGGTCTCCCAGATGCAACTTGTAATCATTTCATTGTGAAATATAAAGAAATACTGAAAGGGGCGCCACGGTGTTTGGGGCCAATCGGGTGCACTTGTCTATGTTTGTTGAGCAAGGGCATTCTAACCTCCATCCCTTTTTCAGTGGTTTTGTTTATGAACAAATGGGTAAATGCCAAATGGTAATCATGCAATGGCTAATGGTTGTGATATATGCTTTGTGGGCTGTAAATAAGTACTGAAGTGATTAAAGGCTTAGTTCCACTATCCTCTGAGTGATTAGAGGCCGGTTTCATTGGCTCCATTGTCGGGACACCACACACTCTTCCTCAAGAGGTGGGCCTCGGTAGTTTGGTGAAAGGATATCTTTGCTGCACTTTTTGACAGCTGAATATTACAGCCATAAACATGGTGAGTACCCATGAGTAAGAGAGCTCCACAACTCCTCAAAGGAGAAGGCAAGAAAGCCCTAATGATCCAACTAGTGTACAGCTGCAGGGAGCACAACAAATGCCTTTTGAGGAGGCCACACATGAAGCTACAACACAGCTTAACGGTGATACTAGTTCTAGCAGTGAGTCAGATGATGCTACTATGTTGAATGCACAAGCTTGCAAGTGCAGTGACTGCTTTGACTCAGTTGACTCAAAATTTGGCTCAGATTGTGTAAACAAATGCCAAGAAGAAGAAGAAATCAAGAAAGCACAAGCACGGAAAGAGTGAGTACACACATGCATTAGCTTCTCATGGCGGACCTAACACTCATGCATCAGTTTCCATGAGGGACAGCCATAAAAAATGACTCAGAAAGTGACTTCCAAGAGAGAGGATTCCCCCAAAAGAGCACTTGAGAAAGGGGTACAAAAAGTACAGCCAGTGCAACAGTATGAGCAGCCAGCCCAAGGCCTTGGTTTGGGTACTTCTATTCAAATAATAATGTGCAGTCCATAAATGTGGCTCAGCCACCTTAGCCATATTTGAGGCAACAACTTGAATATTTTGGTCACATGATGAAGAGGAAACGAAAAAGATTGAGATGTGCAGAGCATGGGGAAAAATCAGAAATCAAAATTGTTTGTTTTTCTTTGATTCTAGGGCAAAGGCGAATTTCATAACTCCTGATATGGCAGGAAGGCTTGGCATCAAGCCTGAAAAAATGGGGCCATCCGGCGTGTGTGATTTGGCCAACCTTGAACTCAACACACATGTCACTCCTATCATTGGCAAGTTGAGAATGCATATCCAGGGATATCAGGATACAGAGGACTTCTACATTATGCCTTTGCCAGAGTGTGATGCTTTGCTTGGGATGCCTTGGATGTACAGGGTGGGGGCTGATGTGTAGATGAGAAACAAGAAGATTTCTTTAACTCAGAGGCAAAAATCATGTACTCGATGTAAAGTTGAAAGGGGATTCCATCCCTGTAGTTTCAGTGTCTTGTATTTCCAATGTAATAATGCGTCATATTTCAGCGTACTTGATTTTTGTCAAAGAGGACAACCAACCAGTTCAAGAAGGCTCTACTCTTTCTACTTTAGATAGAGAAAGGGCTGCTTTTATTTCAGATTTTAAAGGATTGTTTCTCAGATGCACTTTCTCAAGAATTACCTCCCAAGAGGCCCGTCCGAGGATCATCAAATTGATGTAATTCCAGGAAGCTCACGGCCTAATATACCTCCCTATCGTGTCAGTAAGGCACAACAAGAAGAGAGAATCTCACAAGTGAAGGAACTCTTGGAAAAGGGATTAATATAGCTAAGTAATTCTCCTTACTGTTCCCCTGTGTTGCTTGTGCAAAAGAAGGATGACAGCTGAAGAATGTGTATTGATTATAGGGCTTTGAATAAAGTCACAATTAAGAACCGTTTTCCAATTCCACGCATTGATGATATATTGGATCGGTTGGAAGGTTCCTCGATGTTCAGTCGTATTGACCTTAAAAGTGGATACCATCAGATAAGGATATGGCCTCAAGATGTCTACAAGACTGCCTTCCGCACTTCATTTGGCTTATATGAGTTTCTTGTGATGCCTTTTAGTTTGACTAATGCACCTGCCACTTTCAATAGAATGATGGACATAATTTTTAGAGCACACAGAAAGTTTGTGGGCACTTTTCGATGACATCATTGTGTTCTCTAAAAATGAGCAGGAGCACATGAAACACCTCACTATTGTGTTTCAAGAGTTGAAAAGACACAAGCTGTTAATAAACACCAAGAAAAGTGAGTTCTTTATGCATGAGATTCATTTTCTCGGTCATATAGTGTCAAAGGATGGAGTCAAGATGGATCCTGCAAAAGTTGAGGCCATAAGGAGTTAGCCAATTCTGAAAAATCTGCATGAAGTCAGAAGTTTCCTTGGGTTGTGTTCATACTATCAGAGGTTTATAAAGTACTTTGCAGAAATTGCTTCTCCCTTGCTGCTTTACAGAAGAAAGCTGTACCGTTTCGGTGGGGACCAAAGAAAAATGCAGCTTTTGAAGAGCTGAAGCAAAAGTTGTGTTCTGAACCCGTTATTATCTTGCTAGGTCGTGCAAAACCCTTTGCTGTAACTTGTGATGCATGTGGAAACAGCATAGGAGGCACTTTGATGCAGGATGGCAGAGTGGTTGCATATGAGAGTAGAGTTCTCAAAGATGCTGAATTGTACTTACAGACATACGAGAAGGAAATGCTAGCAGTGATACATGCTTCGACCACATGGAACATTACCTTCTCGGAGCTGATTTTTATGTGCAGACAAATCATCAGTCACTTTGATATTTTCTCACGCAGAGAAAATTATGTGAAAAGCACATGAGATGGGCTAACTTCCTCTCAATGTTTCATTTTCAAATTGTACATGTGCCGGGAAACAAAAATGTCGTAGCTGATACACTTTCCAGGAAACCACAGCTTGAAGCAGTCTCCAAGAAACCCAGTGTTTCAGCAGTGAGCATTGCTTACAACAATGTGTTAGATGTGATGAAAGATTAATATGTTAATGATGCTGATTTTTCAACTATTTATGATCAGCTTTCTGATGGTCAAAGGCATGATCACTATATGCACAGGTCCTAAACCCAATTGTTTCCATTCTCTTGCAAAGTCTGAGTCGCATCCGAAATTGAATGTGGGCACGGCGAGGTCAGAGGGCCCATTTTCAGCCTATGGACCTCGTTGCATTAGTGAAGGAGCAAAATAAGGAATGGGTCATTAGGATTTGCATGTCCATGTGTCCGATCGGGCTCAGAATTTGCGCAGGTCTCAAACCCAATGGTTTCCATGCTCTTGCAAAGTTGGAGTTCCATCCGACACTGGCTATGGGCACGGCGAGGTTAGAGGGCCCATTTTCACTCTATGCACCTTGTTGCATCAGTTTCATTTTGATGTATGGACGACTCTGTGTCACTGATCAGATGCGACAGAAAATTATAATGGAAAGTCATGCTCCTCCATATGCAGGACTTTGGGAAATCACAGCAGTGGAGCAATACTTTTATTGGCCATCTTTGAGAAAAGATGTGGAAGAATATGTGAGAACATGCGTGGTTTGTTAGAAAGCAAAGTTTGACAGGCAGAAGGCACGTGGGTTGTTACACCCTTTGCCAATTCCAGATAGACCATGGCAAAGCATAGCTATGGATTTTGTGTTTGATCTTTCAGGTACTCCTATTGGACATGATGGATTGTGGACAATAATTTGCAGGTTTAGCAAACAAGCTCACTTTGTGCCAGTAAGAAAGGAAATTATAGCAGATCAAATGGCCAAATTGTTTCTGCAGCATGTCTTCAAGTATCATGGGATGCCTGAATCCATAATCGGTGATAGAGATCCGAGGATAACCAACCTCTTTTGGAGAGGGCTGTTTGAAAATATGGGCACTACGCTGAATTTTTCTTCATCTTTTCACCCTCAGTCTGATGGACAATCGGAGCTGGAAAACTCTACCATCCTGGATATGTTTAAATTCTATGTCTCATACCACAAAAGCAAATGGGAGCATTATTTGCCTTTGCTGAAATATGCTTACAATAATACGGTGCACACATCCACAGGTAAAGCACCTTTTGAAATAGTAGGAGGTGCCAGGAAGATACCTCTCATTTTGCATACAAAAGAGAAAATCTTCGAAGCTGATTGTTTTGTGGAAAGCCTTGAAGAGGTTTACAAGAAGATCAAATATGCCTTGCAAAGAAGTCAGGACAAGCAGAAAAGAGCAGCAGATAAGCATCGCAGGGAATTGGTATTCACAGAAGGTGATTGGGTTTTGCTGCGTTTTCAAAAGGCAAGGCTGAAAAATAAGAAAGGCAAGGAAAGGTTGTACACAAAGCTGAACATGCGTTACTATGGTCCTTTCCAGGTTTCTGGAAAGATAAACGAGATAGCTTACAGGTTGAAGTTGCCTCCGCATTGGAAGATACATAATGCCTTTCATGTGAGCTTGTTAAAGCAATATCATGGAGATGTTCCCGAGGATTTACCTGATGAGGTACAGCCTGAAGTAAAAGAACAGGATGACTTCTGGTCCTAGAGCAGATTCTGGCACACAGAGATAGAAAGCTCAAGGGTAAAGTTATCCGTCGCTACTTGGTAAAATTTCAAAATTACCCATCACTCCATGTGAAATGGATGGAGAAAGGTGAACTAGCAGATTCACCTGGGATATTGCAGCTTTAACTTGATTCTTTCCAATTAGAGCCGACTGCGGTCCGGGCTCCTACAGGTAGTTCAGCAGAGCAAGCGTCTGGAGCATTACCTGGTGTTCGAGAGGGAGGTAGCACCTCCACTCCCTCAGTACAGACGGGCTCATTGTGATTTCATGAGGTCACTTGATGATACTATATGTTTCATCCGAGATACTAAGATGACAGTATTTTTGCTGTGAGACTTCATGATATTGATGCATCTTGACTATTGATCGCCGAGGATCACATAGACTTTGAGTAGTGTATATGGATGGATGCATGTCTCTCCTAGCCATATTTTCACTGTCTCTGTATATTATAGCTGCAGTTTTCTTGTATACTCTTTCATAGTATATTTCATGCTCGCTCCTGTGTTTTGGGACAACAAACTGTGGTTTGCTGTTTCAAGAGAGGGGTATGTCACGGGGGCGTGAAATTTTAAGTACTTTAATGTACTGCAAGACTGTGACAACTTTGGTTTTAAATGTCCAAGTGTAGGCTTAATAATGTGTAATTAAACGCGGCATGGTGCCTAGCACATAAGCGTAATTAATCCCTAGGCCCAAAGGCATTCCAAGGAATTAAAAGAGTGGTTGTTGGAAAATGATGACGTGGCATTTTAAATGGGTCCCCTAGAGAGCCATGTACTATAAGATTGTGACAACTTTGGTTTTAAAAGTCCAGGCGTGGGTTTAATAATGTGTAATTAAACGTGACATGGTGCCTAGCACATAAGCGTAATTAATTCCTAGGCCCAAAGGCATTCCTAGGAATTAAAAGAGTGGTTGTTGGGAAATGATGACGTGGCATTTTTAATGGGCCCCCTAGAGGGCCATGTATCTTCAGTGGCCCCCCTAGAGTTCCAGGTGGCTCTAGTGCCTTCTACATGCTCCTTTGCCATTCCTGGACCTTGGGCCTTCTAAACTTCACATGTGTGGTTTTCTCTCTCATCTTCTCCCTTTGTTGAGATTTTGGACTGGTTTTTTAGCCTCCTGCACCTGAATTCCGTTTTTCTTCATAACTCCTCACCCGTTTGGATTCCTCGACTTCCATTTGGCCTGATGGTTTCCCCTCTGCCTCCCCTTCGTAGTGATATGCTTTTCCCTGCGTGCGTTTAGTAGAACGGGCAGAGCTGAGTACTTCTTTTGCTAGTCGAATTTACAAAAGTGGCTTTTTTAGAACCTTTTTTATTCTACAGTCTCTTGGGCCTCTCCTCTTGCAAAGCTACAGCTTTCTGTTGAATTTTGAGTGGTCCCACGCAATGATGACTGGTTTTTCTCAGTTTTGGAGGACTTTCTGGCGATGAAACTTCTCCAAAACCTTATCAATGCATTCTCTCTGACGCACGCTTCTTTTGAGTCCAAGAACTCCCACTTCTTCGCGACAAAAGTGCTTCTTTTCGCATTTTTCAGTGGAATTCTTGTTGGTCGGCTCTTGTAAATGCTCTTTCTTCATGCCTTTGCACTCCTCTTTGGCTGAGAATGCAATTGGGCATTGGCTACTATGTCCTCTTGGCGATGGAAGACTTGGTTCGAGTTTTCAGGGCTTGGTGAGTTGTGATTTTGTTGCTGCAATTTCTTTTTGCCATAAGCTATTGGTTGGCCTCGTGTGCCGCCTCTTTCTTGGTTCACAGGTGCCCAAGCAATGCCACATGAGTCATTCTTTGGTTAGGTACTTTGCTGCTTTGATTTTGGAGCTTTGAAAAGCTTCGTGAATGCCATCTAGAAACCACTCAAAGAGAGTGCAGCTGGGGTGCAGTGTGATTGCATCTGGACAATGAATGGAATTGCACTCGGAAAAGAGAATGCCTTTGAATTGAGCCTATGGGTTAAGTGCACTTATGTGATGGTGTTCTATGCTTGAGAGCCTTGCGAAGGCTCAGTGAATTGGGGCTGCATGCTCAGTTGCAAGGAAGGTCTCCTAGATGCAACTTGTAATCATTTCACTGTGAAATATAAAGAAATACCGAAAGGGGCGCCACGGTGTTTGGGGCCAATCGAGTGCACTTGTCTATGTTTGTTGAGCAGGGGCATTCTAACCTCCATCCCTTTTTTAATGGTTTTGTTTGTGAACAAATGGGTAAATGCTAAATGGTGATCATGCAATGGTTAATGGTTGTTATATATGCTTTGTGAGCTGTAAATAAGTGCTGAAGTGATTAAGGTTTAGTTCCACTGCCCTCTAAGTGATTAGAGGCCGGTTTCATGTAATAATCACCACAGTGATTTGCCCTGAGTAGATTTAAAGTATTCACAAGGAGACTTTGAAACACAAGTAGTTGATTTATTACAATCATGTCAAAATTATTAACATACAAGCACAAAGAATCCAAGTTTGGGATTGCGACAAAATCATTCCAAAGGCTCTTGAACCTCATAATATTACGTGTCAAAGCTTTGTTGACTTCGGGAGAAAAGTTTGATATTACACACACACACACACGCACAATTATATATCATACTTGTATCTAGACACTTAGGCATCGTGACATTGTAGGGATCAGTATTTTATTAAAGCTCTTGATGTTCAAGACTGATTTTATTCGTTGATCTGTCCGGCAATTGCATTTCCTTTATTCCTCCCAAATTCATATTTTAATCAATCTAACACAACAATGGTTCTGTAACTATTGCAAATAGTAGTAGTGCCAAGGGGCACCCTTTTATGGATGTCTGGAGCGTAAAACTCTGATAGAAGTAGCCATTAAGCGAAATTCAAATACAGTTCCTCTTTCAAATCACCGTTAATGAAAGCAATTTTAACATCCATCTGATAAAGAGGCCATCCATGATGCATGGAGCAATGATCAATCTAATTGTATTGTGTTTGGTCATTGCCACAAAGGTCTGAAATAGTTTATGCCTTCTCTTTGCTTTATATTTTTCTATTATTCCAATTCTCTTCATTTAAACTCAGTAGAACCATTTATTTCTTATAAAATTTTGCTTGATGGTGAATCTAGTAATTCCCAAAATTTTGTTTGTAAGATGCTCTTATACTCCTTTGTCATGGCTTCTTGCCACTTGTGATTATCTTTGGCTTCCTGATATCTTTTAGGCTCATATATGTCTTTGATTTTCCCATTAAAACACAACTTACATTTAGTTCCTAGGGTGGATTTATCTCCCTCTCATGGTTAGTCCTTTGTTTCTATAGTTGGATCAGGGCAGATTCCTTTCCCTCTCTTCCTATTGCCTTCTATGGTTTGGTTGCTTGACATCAAGTCTTTGGTACCTCCTAATTTTGCATGTTGTCTCCTAACATTCGATGCTTCCCTCTTATCTCAGCTCGAGCATTTTCCCCCTCATTATATTTTGTGCATTTCTTATAAGCCCTTAGACAAAGGCTTTTCAGAGTGCTTCACTGGTTTTCTCCTTACAATTTTTAGTTGCATCTTGTAGGAAGTGAGGAAGGCTTCTCTTTTGTGTTGGTTCCTTCCCCAATGATTGATGTGAACTAGTAGACCCAATCTATGTTGCTCCTACCCTTCCATTGGTAACTTCTTGGGTCTCGTTATCCCTTGCATCGCTCTTTGGTTCAAAGAGCATCTACACTTTTCCTCTTAAGTTTTAGACCTACAATAGTATTAAGAACTTTGGCTCTAGGCTTAGGTGGGTAGAACATTTGATAGGTCATTATTTTGGAGGTCTACATTTAATTTGCTACACTCGTCTCATAGTGTTTGCCCTCATGTGTGGCCCATTGATTCATGCAAAATTGTTAATGAAGCTTTTAGAGCATAGGTACTTGAATCACCCTCTTTAGGACTCCCCTTTCTTGAACAACATGCGTTGGCAGCGCTTTCCTAGCTATGTTTGACACCTCACTCTGATCTGCTATCTCTAGCTTCTTGCTTTGGAGGATTAGGTGGCCAAGATGTAGAAAGGTCATGGGAGGCAATCTACTAGCTGATAGAGAGCCTTTATGTCAAATATGATTAAAAATCATCAACACTTGAGAGGTAGTGGACATGTGGAGCTGGGATTTCTAGGCAGCCAAACCTAGAGCGGAAATGTTTTTGGTCTATGGGATTGTGAGGATTTTTGCCGATTAACAAAGAATGGTATCATTTGGCATTATGCATGTCTTAATTAGCTCTTTTGGATATTGCTCAGAATTGGGATGCATCGATGATGCATTTGTAATTTTACACGCTAGGGATTGGAGTTTCTCCTTCCTCCTTCCTATTCTAGTTTAGGTCTAGGTGAAGCTTTTGCTCCCCTTTCTTTCTCACGGTACATTTTTATATAAAACATACAAATTGGCAACTGACGTGGTTAGCTTCTTTGTCTTGAATATCTTTGATATAAATACAAGGAATATATCATGATTGATTAAATAGCGTGTAAAGAAACAAAGATCCATTATCAATAATTGGTGTACTTGTAATATTAGCATGTTTTATGACACTATGCTTAAATGCTATTGTAAAATATTTCGTAGTCTTATGGCCTATTCATTTTGAGTTTGCATTATACATTATGTGGAGGAATCTTTCTACGAGTGTCATGAATGTTAAAAACTTTGCTCTTTTTCAGCTATTTTTTGAGCAACTTTATGTGTCTTCATTCTATAATAACCATCAATAAAATTCTCAGATGTGCAGGAGTTGGTATCCTTACTTGCAGAAGAGCCTACTTTTGATGTGGTGGCTTGTAAGAAGGCAAGCATTGGCCCTGTTTGTGTTGATTGCACACTGGAAAAAAACATGTCTTTAAGCAAGTCTTTTGTGCGTCCATCAAGAGTGCGAGCAATGCTAGCTTCACGAGCTTGCCGTAGTTCCATCATGATTGGTGATGCTCTAAGCAAAAAGGAAATGCAAAAGGTATACCATTGTATTGTCTATCTATAAATCAAATTTGTATGATTATGCAAGGCAATGTAAGACACATGTGGATGCATGTGCACATGCATGCCTATGTGTGTGTAAAGTGGGGGGGGGGGGCGTGCGTACTCATGTGATGCATGTGGAGTTGAATTCGGCATTTGTGACCTTCTATAAGATAGTGGCTTACTTGAATGTTATGGTGGGGACATGAAGGTGTTTCGACCAAAACTTGAAAAAAGTTTTACTCTGTCTGTGCGTATGACTGTGTATGTCTGATGATGACAACGACCAGAACCTTTTTACTTGTAGAACAAGGTATTAGATCCACACACATACCCACTACTTAATCCAGCAGCACAAGCTAACCGATGTGTCCCATAAGGGATTAGTAGAAGGTTATTCTTTGGATAGATGATATGATATGATTGTATCAAAGTCTGTTTGAGACCCTTCAGGATCTATGGACTGGCTACCACTTATAAAATAGTGGTCCTTTACATCCAGGGAAAGAAAAATCTAAGCTAGCTTGTGTGCTAGTCGGAGTACTATGTTCAAAACTTCTTTTAAGTTGAAGATAGAGCGAAGTTGCAGAGCTGCTGCTCCTCCCCGCTCCCTTGCTGCCCCCATCTCCTTCAGCCCCTCCCTCAGCCCCCTCCCTCGCCCTCAGCCCCTCCCCCTCCCCCTCCCTCAGCCTCTCCCTTCCTCCTCTCTCCCTATCAGCCCGCTACTCCTTCCCCTCCTCTCCCTCTCAGCCCCGCCCCCTCCCCTCTCAGCCCGCTCCCCCTTCCCTGCTCCCCCGCTCCCTCTACCCCGCTCCCTGCCTCAGTCCTCCCTCTACCCGGCTCCCTCCCCTCCGCCTCTACACCCCTCTCCTCTACCCGCTCCCTACCCCCACCTCTACTCACCCGCCTCTACCTCCCTCTCCTCTACCCCCTTCTCTCATCTCCCGCTCATCCCGCCCCCTCCCCTCTCAGCCCGCTCCCCCTTCCTTGCTCCCTTGCTCCCTCTACCCCGCTCCCTACCCCGCGCCTCTACCCCCCTTCCCGTTACCCCCTTCCTTCCCTCCGCCTCTACCTCCCGCTTCTACCTCCCTCCCCTCTTCTCCCCTCTCCTCTACCCCGCTCCCTCCCCCCCGCTTCAGCCCTCTTCTCTACCCCCTCTTCTCTACCCCCTCTCCTCTCCCCCGCTCCCTACCCCCCGCCTCAGCCCTCTCCTCTACCCCCCTCCTCTTCTTCCTGTCTCTCCCGCAACGTTTTTGGAGCGGACGGAGCCTCAAAAGTGTCCGAGTCGGCCTCCTCACCTCGATTGGTGATGGATATTCCGTCAGTCAATCCTACTCCACCTCCACCGGCCGCGAAAACTATTACTTTTTCTAAAGACGAGTTGCAGCAGCTCAACAAGGACGTAGAGATTGAATGCTCTACCACGTTGCTCGGACGCATCTTCGGGTCTCACCCTTCCAGATCCCAAGCCAGAGACTGGATGCTTGCAGCTCTCCCTTCCTATCTCCCCCCTCTTCCTTCTCCTGCAGCGTTTTTGGATTGGACGGAGCCTCAAAAGTATCCGAATCGGCCTCCTCACCTCGATTGGCGATGGATATTCCGTCAGCCAATCCTACTGCACCTCCACCCGCCGCGAAAACGATTACTTTTTCTAAAGATGAGTTGCAGCAGCTCAAGAAGGATGTAGAGATTGAATGCTCTACCACGTTGCTCGCACGCATCTTCGGGTCTCACCCTTCCAGATCCCAAGCTAGAGACTGGATGCTTGCAGCTCTCCCCCCAGACCTCACTCCATGATTGTTAGATGTTCGTCTTCTGGGACGAGGTTTTTTCCAGGTTGTTTTTGACACTCCAGAGGCTGCGAGCACAGTGCTCAATGCTGAGTTTTTACACCTGGGACACAGGAAGATCTTCTTTGACGCCTTTGATATTGGTTTCGACCTAGTGGAGGCAGATAAGAAAATCTTTTCGCTCTTCCTCAGATTTCTCGGGCTTCCCCAGGTTTACCATCGACTTCTTTCTGTTATTGGGGAGCATTTCGGCACGGTCGCTGAGATCCCACCCCTCCCTGGGTTGCCATTGACTTCAGCTGAGGCAACCAAGGCTGATGGGGTACCTAGAGTTAGGGTCCTTTGTAAGGATCCGAACCTCACGATGAACCATGTTATGATCTAGCGCCCAGATGGTTCCTTTTTTTTCCAGAGAGTAGGGATTACAGGTAGGCAGGACTAGTGCAGGATATGCAGGACCATTGGACACTTTGTGAGGGATTGCCCAAGGAAGAAGAAAAGGCCCAAGAGGCCCTCTGGTACAGCTACCGTCCCACGGCCTCGACAGGGGGGTGATACAGGTCCAACACCTACTCCTGGGCCTCGAGAAGGGGGTGGTACAGGTCCAGCACCTGCTCCTCGACCTCCACATGGCGGTCCTCCTCAGGCTAGTGGTATAGCTCCTACTCGCCAGAATGCTCCTCCACTGAGTGCTACTTTGGTACCGCCACCTTCTACCTCAGGTGTCTCACGACCTACAGGGGCACCCGACACATACCAGTGGGTTCCGGCTAGTGTGCAGATTTCTCCTTCAGTTCGCGAGGATACACTAGTGGACTCTGCTTCACCTCGGGCTGTCCCTCCAGTCTCACCTCATACAGTCCGAGACACTTCAGCTTCGACCTCCTCCCGATTGCAGCTTCTCCCCTAGAACCAACAGTGCCAGACACTCTCCTCGAGGCAATAGAGGTCTTTGCGGCTGTGCAGACACAGGATCAAGAGCAGTCCTCACTTCCTCCCTTGGATAGGGGGACTATCAATCCTCTTCCCTCAGAAGGAATCCTTCGCACTCCGGTATCTGGCCTGATTCACATGAACTCATTTTCAGCTCTGGTAGCTGCTTCAAATTTCCCAAAGGAGGAGTTTGTGTCCTCTACTTTTGGTGAGCTAGTGATTGGTTTTCCTGTTGACAGGGCTTCTTCGTCAAGTGGCAAGGTTCTTTCCCCTATTGAATTTCTGCCACTTGGTTCCATTCCTTGCTCCTCGAGCAGGAGATCTTCCCCTATTGAGGGGTTTGTTTCCGCCACTAGGTCGGGTAAGATGTTCCACTCTACATCCTCCCATTGATGAGGATTGTTAGCTGGAACATACAGGGCCTAGGTGGCATCCCACATCGCCGCCGCAGACAGCTGCAGCTTCATCCAGGTGTTACTGGGGGTTCCATTGATATCTTATTTATTTAGGAGCACAAACTGGATTCTAGAGATTGCGCCAAGTCAGGCAAGTTGCTTTCTAGCCATACATTTTTGTCGCCTACCTTGGGCACTAGGGGGGGCACTTCTATTTCAGTTTCGCAGTCGGTTCTCCCCTTAGTTGTTAGACACGGAGTCATTATTCCCTTTAAGGCTCAGTGGATTATTCTCTTGATTGGAGGGCGTAAGGTTGGTTTCCTTAACTTGTATGCCTCCAACATTAGAGGGAAACGTGTCATTATGTGGAAGGATTTGCTCTCCTCTGTCCCCATTGCGGATTCATGGGTGATTGGAGGTGACTTTAACATGGTTGAGTTACCATTAGACAAAAAAGAAGGTAGAGAAGGACTTCACTCTTTGGAGAGAGCAGCTTGGGATGCCTTCCTTTTTCACTACTGTGGTAGAGATACTTGGTTGGATGATGCCTTTCTTGTTCAACCACAGTCCCTTCTGTTCTCTTAGTCGATCTTAGTCGAACAGGAGGCAGCAGATGCCTATTCATGCACGCATTGATAGATTCTATGTAGATGATTGGGCACTAGACAGAGGTGGATCGGTATGCATTGCTGCTGAGGTTTCTACTTCGGACCACTTTCCTATTGTGCTGGCTATCTCAGAGCCTCACTTGAGAGGCCGGTCTGCTAGCATCAGGATTCCAAATGCCTTGTACATAGAGGAGGACCTTACAGAGGTAGCCTTGCAGATATGGGTTTCTTATGTCCAGGGTGGGCAGCACATGTAGCTGCTACCCTTTCTGGTATTAGCGACTTCTACCACTCAGTTGCTTGTACCAGGAGACGAGATATTCTCATACGTGAGATTGGTGTTCGCCAGCCGTTGGCAGCTTTGCAGAGGGAAGAGACGAAACGGCCTTCAAATGCTTGTTCAGGAGCGCCTTGTTGCAGCAAGGGCTCATCAGCAGATATTGCTTGATCAGAGAGTAGAGTATGCCTTTCATGCACGGGAGTCCTTCTGGATTCAGATGGGTGGCAGAGTCAATAAACACTTTTTCTCTACTCTTGGCCATAGACATAGTAGAGAGAGTGTATCCCAGCTTATTGACTCACATGGGGTTTTACAAACAGATCCAGATGATGTCGTGCGCATAGCTTCAGATGTTTATGTCGCCCTTCTTATTGTAGATCCTGACACACGGGATAGAGAGGATGCTAGACAGGTTATTTGGCAGAACATCCCTTTGTTGGTGAAACCGGATATGCATGTTTTGCTTGATGCACCTTTCACCAACACAAAGTTCAGGACTGCACTTTCAAGCCTTCACAAGGGCAAGTGCCCAGGTTTGGATGGCCTCACCCCTTCTTTTTCCATTCCATTTTGGGATATGATTGGAGACTACATTACTTCATCCCTGCAGGGCATTTGGGACTCTGGCGAGATGCCCGGGTCACTCACAGAGGGTCTCATCCACCTTATACCAAAAGGAGGTTGCAGAAATTTAGTGTCCCAATGGAGGCCTATCACACTTCTGGGGACATGTTACAAGATTTTGGCCAAGGCAATCAGCCTCCGATTGCAGCCCCTTCTCCCAAATCTTATTCGTGACACTCAGACGGGATTTGTGCATGGCAGAAGCATTTTTTATAACATTTTCTCTTTTTGGGAAGCTTCAGAGTGGGCCATGCAGAGCGGCCAGAATCTAGCCATTCTACTCTTGGATTTTGAGAAAGCTTATGACAGAGTAGATTGGGGTTTTTTGGAGGGCACCCTTCTACGTTTTGGCTTTACTGATGCTTGGATCATAGGTGTTTCCTCTTTGTACAGACCAACCCACAGCCAGGTACTTATTGGTGGGGTAAGGGGTGAGAGATTTCAGATTTTCAGATCAGTCCGTCAGGGATCCCCCCTTGCTCCTTTTCTTTTTTTGTTCGTGGCTGAAGCCATGAGTATCTATGTTAGATCTCAAGCTGACATCTTTGGGTTGAGACTTCCCATCAGAAGGGAAGAGGAGCTACTTGACAGTGAGTTGGCAAATGACACAACAGTTTACTTGGATGCCATACCACAAACGCTCACTTCTTTCAGGACAACATTGGATTTATTTTGCTTAGCGGCGGGGGCATAAATCCAATGGCTTTTGGATCAGTGATGAGGACACTCCAGTTTGGGGGCTTGACATAGGATTCACTTGGGTTCAGAGGGGTGTGCCAGTCAGGTATTTGGGCTGCCAGGTCGGCTTGGATATTTCTTCCACGCAGCAGTGTTGGAGAGCATCAGGAGGAAGCTCTTTTTTTGGAGCTCAGCCAAGCTAGATCTTGCCTCTAGAGTTGTGGTGGTCAACCAGGTCCTCTTGGCCACGGACTGGTTTGTTTGTTCGTAATGGTGCCGTTCTAGGGACTGCATAATTCAGCTCAAGAGACTGATCAGAAATTTTCTTTGGAGTGGGCTTGATGGCACTGCAGATGTGTTAGCCAAGGTGGCTTGGGAGACCCTCATCCTCCCTACACAGGAAGGGGGTCTCAATATTATTGATTTAGATTTACAGTGCAGAGCTTTACTTTGCAAGATGGTGGTGCGGGGACTTATGCAAGGGCAGGAGCCGTGGAAGGCCTTTTTTATTAGCAGCATACAGACGTGTACACCTTCTTCAAGAGGAGACTGAATGAGCAGTATTAGGTGGATTTTCACAACAGCACACCTCATATCACCTTCGTCCTCTCTCATGGTTGCCATACTGAAAACATGGGCCAATTTCAAGAGTACTCTTCGGAGGATTCCTCCTTCCTCTCATGAAGAGATTGATAGGCAACCGATCATGTGGAATGACAGTATATTGGATGATCATGGCAGACCACTTGGTGCCTCACTCTACATGCAGTGGTCCAGGTGGGAGAGGGGACCCGGGGTCATGGAAAGCTTTCCGCAGGCTTCCAGAGGAGACCAAATCTCAGTTGACAAGACATCTCAAAGGGAGTGCAGGGAGGATCTTGTAGATTGAGGCAGCCCTTCCAGCGGATTGGGTAGACACAGATGAAATGCCACTCGCTCCACTTGGGCAGGTACTTTTACAAGAGGCGGTGTTCTCTTCAGGTTTTGGCCTTTCAAGATGCACATGAGGATGCTTTGGTTTTTAGTGTGCATGATGGTGGCAGATTGCTCAGGTCCATTGAGGACATCTTGCTTAGGTCCACAGAGGACATCTTGCTTAAGTCTGCTTTTCAGCTTATCAGGGTTGTAGGTCTTTTGGTGCAGGGATCAGATTCAGAGTGGTTCCTCGACCCAGACCCCCGGCTTCTCTCCACCGGATCTTGGAGGCTTTGGCTCTACAGGGGAGTTCCCATTAGGTATTTGCAGTGCGACCCTGGAGAGTGGGAGTGGATTGACGCAGGGCGTCAAGAGAAGAGCATCCCCTTCTTTCGTCACACGGTCCAGGAGATTCCAGCTCAGTAGTAGAGGTTGTAGACCTTCCAGAGTTCCTCATTGGGAGACATTCGATATCACTGCGGATTTCCAGAGGTGCTTTTGGAAGAGACTCTGGAAATCCCATAGGAATATAAAGATCACTCTTTTCCTTTGGCTTTCTATCCATGGTGGGATTGCAGTGAACCTTTGGAGATCCAGGTTCGGATTCAACCCTACTTGCCCTCGTTGCCTCTCTGCTTTGGAGACTATTCAGCATTGCTTATGGGATTGCAAACAGGCGAGGATGATTTGGATGGGGGTAGCCAGGATTTTCAGTCACTTTGCCCACTCCCTATTCTTTATGACATGGGGCTTAGTGGCTTGGCTTCCTCTTACAGGGCCTCAAGTATTCTACGAGAGACTTCACTCCTCTTGGGCCATTTCAATTTGACGTCATCAGGTTGAGTCATGTTCTTTGGATGTAATACCACACCTTCCTTTTGCAGCTGTACATGCCTCTGTGGATACCTCTTGGGAGATTCTAGTGAGCATAGCAGCCTGGCATATATGGAGAGCCAGATGCACAGAGGCATTGGAGGGAACTCAGGTTCATCCCTCGCACACATTGGCTAGTATATCTGGACAGACACCATACATACCTTGATGGCCGTATGGACGAGTATGCAGGGAGACTCCCGTGCAGCCTCAACTAGGAGGGCTTCTTTCTTCAGGAAATGGAAGGATTCTCCTTCCTTCTCTTAGACTCCTACAAGGTTGAGGTGGCACTTTCAGGCTCGGCCTTGGTTGTTTTCCACCTCACTTTGAGGGGGTTTATTTAACCTCATAATTTCATGATGTATTCTGCTTTGAGCTTGCTCTCGCGGGTTTTTTCTCTTACTTAATAGAAGTCTCTTTCTTGGGAAAAAAAAAAAACTTTTTTTAAGTAGCTTGCTAGCTTTTTGGCTAGCTGCTCGAACAGATTTTTCAGATAGAGAGAGAGGTTGTCTTTGCTGTCCCCATAGTTTTCTCAAATGTGTGCATACACTTGACATCTTAGGAGTACATGCTGCTCTCTTGGGACCTTGGGTCTCGCCGACCTGCCCCACTCCACCTCTAGATCATGTGAGCTAGTTCTCATTTTGCAGATTAGATGCCTTTTAAACATTGATATGTCTTCTACGAGGTATTTTTGCATTCCATAGCTGTCCATCGGATTGATTTCTTGCTTGTAAACTGCCTTTTTGCCTGCGGGTCTAGCCATACTTTTGGTAGCGCTTTTTGCACCAAATCTGTGATTTCACATGCGTGTTCTGGTAACACACAAAAAATCCATCCATTCCATTCCCTATCTATGCCATCCCTAGTTTGTATCGGGGGTTTCCATTTTTCGAGCGAAAAACCCTGAGCAACGAGCATACAAAAGGTGGGAGGGGTCAAAATATATAGGCTCAAGTCATTTTTGGGAAGCACCAAATTCCAAATTATTTCAAGGAATATGAAATATTGATTAATAGAGATAGATATAAATATACCTTTAAATAATAAACATATATTATGTCCAAGTGGTGACTTATTTTATGACTTTCAAATATCCTTTCTTTTCCTTTCACCATTGGCTGAATCATGGAATTTTGAGCAAATATCCTATAGTTCCTTAAGATGAGCTAAGAAAAATATATAACTCCTTTTTAATAGACCCTCTAAGTGTATTCTGCTAGAGGAATATGGTTTGAAGAGCTTCTCCCAACTCTATTCCGCTGGCGGAATACCCTTGGAGAGCCTACAAAGAAGGGGTCATAACTTTTGCTCCTTAGGTCGGATTGAGGAGCTGTAAAAAGGAAAAATGTTCAAAATTTCATGATCCATGTAATGGTAGGCTTAAAGTCATAATTTTTATAGGTATAAAAGAGATAAATTGGAAATTTCAAGATGTACATGAGAGTTACAACTTCTCCCTAATTCATATTATGGTAGGAAGGAGTTCAGTGGGGACTACATTTCCTTAAAAATATTTAGGTTTGTAGAATTGGGGATATTTTGAAAATTCCTCCATTTCCTTCCCATATTTGATAATGTATTATAGATTATTCTATGATCTTTTTCCTACTAGTGTTACATGAGAGCTTCTCAATACTTCAAATATGGGATTGCTAAAGCTAAGGGAAACTGTTTTAAATCGATTGAATCACCATAATCCTCAAAAGAGAGTATGGTAGGGAGGGATTTATAGGAGTTTCTAAAGTGTTCACTATTTGTTCATATATAGTTGATGTTCTCTAAAATGAGGGTTATAATGATAATAAGTAAGTATATGGCTCCATAAATCATAAATTAAGAAAGAATTGTATATTCCTTTGAGAAATATACTAGTATGGTCGGTGTCAAAAATTATCGCTCGGACTTTTCTACTCATAGGTTTTTGCTCGAAAATTGTGCTCATCCGTTTGTATGGCTTTGCTTTGTGTGGTATTTTACCGGCATCCATCTTCTTAGGCTTGTTGAGGTATGTCATGTATTGACATAATGCTTCTCCTTCAAGTGGTATTATAACAATCTCAGCTAGTAGGATCGGGTATAGCGTTTGCACCTTGAACCTAGTTCATCTATGAGAAATCTTTTCTATAAAGTTTCTATTCTAAGTTCAAGAGAGCACCAACATCGTGTATAGAAACTTCCTCATTTCCCAGTTCCATAAGTGTCCCTTCCTGCACTTGTTTTGGAGCTATTTCAAACCTCCCAGAATTTCCTTTCCACACATGCATTCCACTTGTGGTTATCCTCAAATTCCAGCCCTTATTATTTATATGTGGTGATTGTGTCCCAGGGTTCCCCCCTTTAAAGTAGAATTTACTTGTCTATTTCTGGTCCCAATCACCATTACTTTTGTCTTGGCTATTTGACTTGCATGCCTGAGTGTCTGCAGAAATTGTGCAATGTCTTCAAGTGTGCTTGGATAACCTCCTTTCTTTTTGCAAAGAAGACTACATCATCTATGTATTCCAAGGGTTTCCCCTTGAAAGTAAGATTTATTTGTCTATTTCTGGTCCCAATCACCATTACGTCGGTCTTGGCTATTTGAATGCCTGCTGACAGTATTGCAAATGCATAATCTCCAGCTCTTCTGTGCCCTGGTGCCTTTCTCAGCAACAAAATAGTATGATTTTTCACCCGCTGCCCTGGGAATAATCCAGATTCAGAGATGGCATGTTTTCAGGCACTTGCAAATAGATTGGACGCTGAGGAAGCACAGTAGAAGGTTCTTGATCCTTGAGGTCGAGCAAGGGCATCCTCACATGCAGCACCCTCTCCTGCTGCTTCCATTTCTAGCTCCTTCTTTGGGAGTACAGCTTTATAGGCACATGCTCCCGCTTCATCAGCCCCCACCCCGAGAGTTGTGTAGGCTAGCCTTGTACATCATGGCATCTTGGGAGGAGGGCATAGGTAGATGCTGCAGTGGGCCAATTCTTTTATGGAGCAGATGTACCCACAGCAAAGGCCCGCAATCCTTACTTCATTGATATGGTAAAGGAGATTGCAGCCTTTGGACCATCTTACACTCCTCCCTCATGTGAGGCCCTGCGCACCACAATTTTGGTGTGCTTTCAAACTAACTACGTTAAGCAGGAATAGTCTGGTTATTATTAATTCTAAGGTGGGGTCCATCTTTAGTGCACTAGGCTTGGATTCGTTCTTCAGACAATATGTCCCATTTCCATTAGGAATGCATTTTCATTAAATACATATCCTGTCAATCAAGGATCATAAATGAAGATATTGCAAATATGGCTTGCCTCCAATTTGAAGAACAAGGAAAGGGGTTTGTGAGGCTTGCTATTGCTTATAATTGCAAAACAGAGAAAGCAAATTATTTGCTTCAAATTCACTCGTGAAACAACTCATAATTGGCTAGTGAGAAAGGAAAAGCAGTAAGCAAATGGGAGCCCTAGCTTGGAAGCTGGTGGCTCCAGAGGCATATTTTAGACAAAAGAGCTGCCTAAAGATCCGGTATGCCTCCACCCCAAAGCTGTAAAGTGTCTGGATCACCCTTCATATTTTCAGTAGTTTTAGTGGAGGATGCACTGGAAGCCAGACAGGGGCTGGAAAGATAAATGACTACCTTTTCTTTCGATGCTACCCACACTGGTATCAAGCAGATCATCCATTGAATTTCTTTGTGCTCTGGTAGTTTGCTGATGAGGGATCATGAAATTGCAACATTTTCTAGCTTAAGAGTTGTGTCACCTGATTAATTGCAGCTTTATCATGGTGCTATGCAGTCAAGGGGACACTTTGTTGTGAAGTTCTGCCCTCCATCCAACTGGCATCCACTCCTTGATGAACCAGGACCTACAGAATGTCAGTGTCAACCATTTGCACAGCCTCTTCTCCCTCCCAGCTCCAGCTAACCTCTCTTACTTTCATGCAGTACTCCAGAATGGTGAGCGATTGTACACGTGGGTAGAGTACCGTTCCCCTACCCAGATGTTGCCTAGGGATTGGGTGTTGTATCACTTTCCCATGTTGGGTCTGCCTTTTTTTGGTGGTCCTGGGTTAAGGGTTTCTTCTTCTGTCCTAGATCCTTTTGTTATGCCAAGCTGTATTTCCTTTGTGTTAAAATGGAATATATTATTATATTGTGATGTATATGTAATAGATCCTTATCGAATTTGGGGATAAAAAGAACCAGGAAATGAGAAGGCGATTGTCTACAATGCCAAACTGATGTAGTTGCGGCCTCATAACGTATAGAATGCCTATGAAAGATAGATGCGCCATTGACTTTGATGGTTATAGCAATTGCCGTAGATTGGTTCAATATGAGTTGGTAGGGGCTGATTTTTTTTTTTGCCTTTTTAAAGCAGGGAAAAATGCCAAGACTTCACTTGCAACCCTGTAAGAGCTGAAAAAAAGTACACATGTTCCAAAAGACATCAACCTTTTAATCTTTTACTGTTTTAAAACGATTATGTTTATTACAGTGTCACTGTGCGTTTAATTGTGAAAAGTACCTTCACTGGTGGTAACATGTTGTTCAGGCTGCATTTATTGCTCCTAATTTTCTGTCTGTTTTGTTGTAGGTCTTGTATCATCTTGCAGAGCTAGACTCCCCATGGAATTGCCCCCATGGCAGACCAACAATGCGCCATTTGGTTGACCTCTCAAGCTTAAAACACAGTTCATAGACTTGGAGCAAGTATTCTTCAGGATTGTCTGTCCTAAACTGGCTTCATCTTTTAAAGAGATAATCAATCTATCAGTGCTCCGGTGAGATACATGCCACCAATATATTTCTTGGGTGAAATCAAACTCCAGGTGAAGCTTTTGAAAGCTTCATGTCAATTCATTTTACAGCATGCTCTCTTGTAGATAGTGTCATTCTGGAAGTTAATATTATTAAACTCAGTGGAAGATATAGCTTTAAAAGCATCCCATGATTTGTTTTATCCTGTAACCTGAATGCTCGGTGGAGCCAATTGTGGGCTTTTCTCCACTGTGATCCCATGATGCCGATGTGACATTTTCTATAACTTTGCAGACATTAAATTCTCTCCCACTAATCTTTTACACAGGTGAATTTATAACAGTAAGGGAGTTATCCAATCCAGTAGTGGTGTGGAAAAATCTTCTGTTTCCACACTTTGTATGGAAGCTACTACAATTTAGAAATGTTTTGGATAGTTTTTCCTCCAATATACTTATGCTATTGCACTCTCTGTCAACTTGATAATAATTTGTCAAATATTCGGACTGAAGCTGGTTAGTTACAAAGCATGTCGCAATTCGCAAATCAGAGGCCATGCATCATAGTGGTCTTAGAGAGGTTTGATGAGCACGGATGGCTAGGGTTATCTTAATTGGGGGTCCTACAAGCTTGCCTTAATCAGGATGGTCTTGAATAAGATTTGGTAGTCCTCCACAATCATTCCAACTTGATTTCTTGATGTTCTCAACTCTTGAAAGTTGAAAGCTTTAATGATACTTTGTTAGCATTGCCTTCCAGGCAGCGCTATACTTCAGTTCTGTTAAAAAGTGTCTCACACAGTTTGTTGCCATGTGGCCCCCTTCTATTTTGGTTCTCTCTCACACACACACACACTTTCTTTTTTTAAGAACTCTCTCTCTCTCTCTCTCTCTCTCTCTCTCTCTCTCTCACACACACACACACACGCATGCACACGGACACGCACATGCGCACTCACTTTTTTTTTAAGTAAAAGCTATGATTGTTTATATTACAAGAAAAGCCATCTCAAAGCGAGGAGCTAGAAATTACATCAGCTGAAAATCTTTGTATATGCTATATATACATTATGATCGATGTAGCGAGTCTGCAAGCAGTCAAAAAAAAATTGTTGTAGAGAATGCTTGAAGAAAGCAAATAAAGAAAATGTTGGATCATCAAAGACTTTACAATTCTTGTTTATCCACAAAGTCCAAAGTGCCCAATGACAAACCCAAACAAAGAAAAGATCAAACTCCTAAATGCGCGGATGAAAACCAAAGAGTTAGAAGAATTTCCCAAAAGTAGGAGTCGCGAATCTCGTTCTCAATTGTTGTCGAAGAAAATCCAAGAACTCACGAGAGGACGGGCAAAACTAGAACAAATGAAGCAGTCTCCTAAGAAGCCAAAGATCTACGACATACAGCAGGAGCAATGTGTCTACGTGCCAATAGTTGACCAAATGGAAAAACTCTCAGAGGGACTTTTCAGAAAAACACCTATTGCCGAAGAGAAACTTTATATGCCCAAAGTTGCCTTAGTCTATTTCTCTATCACTTAGTTGGCCGATGCATTTGCCAAATAGAATTAGCCTTATCTGAAACCCAAGGCTAAGGCAAAACGATTATATATAATGCAGGCATTGTTATCTGAGATAGCTTCAAAGGACGAAAGGAGAACTCGTGGGAAGTGAAAATCCAATCCTCTAGCCTATCTCGAAGTTCCAAAGGACTTGGGACAAAAGGTGAAAGCATACATGTATTTTTTTGCCATAGCGAACAATAATGAGATCCCAAGACATACCGTGTGGTTGCAAGAGAAAAAGGCAAAATAATTTCATCATCATGAATGACATCCGTAAAACAGAAGTAATTCCTTTGAAAGTAATAAAATAGAAACATCTAGGTTCTTGTAAAGCTAGTGGCGAAGGTTGAAAAGCTTTTGACTAGTGAATGCTTTCAGTCCTCAAGGAATTTCCTATCAGCGAATCGCGGCCATGTCATTCCAAGTAAGAAAGGATGTGCTTCCAATCAAGAAGCAAGCCGGAGGCAACCATGCAATGTACCATCATAGCAACCAAGTAAGAAGTCCCACTAGGTGGGTTGTCAGTGACCAAAGACAGAAGTATTGATTTGTTGTAATAGAGAGCGAATCATAGCAGCCCAAGGATCACCTTACATAAATTGTAGCAGCATTTTTCCTTTGTGAGCAAGGATGTGCACTTGGATATCAATGATACTCTCTCTCTCCCTCTCTTACACACACACACACAAACTTTGCAAATCTCTTTGCATTTGTAAGCGGTTGGATCGTCCATTCATCTTGACGATCGTTTGCATCTGGCAGAACTTAAGGCAGTGCTCGCGAGTATTTGTACTACCTCGTTTTTGTGCCTTGAAAGATTTGATTGCCAGTAGATGTTGCATAGCTCATCACATCTATGATTTTCCTCTTTCTCGGTTATGATTTCTCTCTTCCGCTGTCATTGCTTCATTTCTAAATATATGGTGTTACCTTTTGATCCCTCTCTCTCTCTCTCTCTCTCTCTCTCTCTCTCTCTCTCTCACACACACACATTTGTTTCAGGAATGTCCTTCGAATCTATTCAACATATGCATGTTTTGTGTGCACACAAGCATGCACATGAGCACACCTGCATGCATGTGCATGTGTGTTGCATCTATGTAGTGTGCTCGTGTGCCTATGTGTGTTTTCATGTACCTATACGTATATGCATACATTCCTACATATGTATTGCATAAATGATGCATGCAAAACTGCCCTTCTTCATCACTACAGCTTGACAACCTCCAAACTTTGTGCGATGATCTAGGTGCCGCAGTCACCTTCTACTTTCAGTGCCACATCGTGATTTACATAGGAATTCGATGCTTCAATCTTTATGAGAATCTCAACAGTTGGGGTTACGCATTTATTGTAAGGGGAAAAGCCTCACAGAAGTTAAACTGTGTGTCTGGGCTAAGGAACTTGCTGATATATTTTCCTTGGTAAAGGCTTCTACTATGCTCACTGTGCATTGTCAAAAATCCATTGAGGTGGCGTTTGGGGACAAGACTTTCTAGCTTATGTTATGCCATGAGATCCACATTTCGATCAAGCCAAGCATATATGCCATATTTCTCGGTATGGGTTACTTTGAAATCTCTTTCGATTCATTCCTTTCCACATGCTAACACCCTTGTAGCTTTGCTTGGGCGTGTTCTTTGGTTCCCCTGCAAAAAATTTTCATGCTATCTAGAGATGTTTGGGTGTGCATTCTTTGGGATATGTAGGTCATAGTTACCAGGGGGATATGTAGGTCGGAAAGGGAACGTTCCGGGAAGGGGGAACGGGGGAACGAGAATCGAAATGCCACATCATGCACGACACATCATCATATGGCATAAAACTATGTTAGAAAATGAAAGAAACTAACATTTTATGCTTTAAACTTTATATGCAAGCTCTAAAATACCTATCTAAAACTTTATATGCAAGCTCTAACATTTGACATTCTAGGCCCATTCCAGTTTTGCCCTGCTACTTGGAACGATGTTCTAGACGTTTCGGATGTTGGAACACCATTCCGTGGTAACTATGACGCAAGTGCCTATGCTTACTTTTTTGGATATTGGCTTGTATATGTCTCTCCATATCGTATTTTCTTAAATTTTCATATTTTCTCAATGCTTGTGGTAAATTTCAAAAATTTGGTCACTTTGCTCAGTAGTGTTCTCTACAAGAAATTGAGCTCCCTCTCCTCCTCCATTGGCAACTATAGTAGCTCCCATAGTTTTGCTGGGGAAGTTGCCTTCTAAAGTTACCAAGAAGCAATGGAACGAGGTTGAAAGAAAGCCTCTCTCTACTCAGATGTCGCTTATCAAGTATTGAGCATGCAAGCTGCTAGTAATATGGTGGAGATCCTTCTCTAAGAGATCCCCCTCATTGCTGGGAGAGGTTGTTTGGAGGGGGGGGGGGGGGGGAGGGGCGCGGTTCCTAACACTTCTGGAAGTATTACCAGAGGCCTAGGGCCACTCGTGCGAGAAGCAAGGATGTGCCATGGGTGTCACAGATGGTGCATGGGGCGAGTGCCAGTCGATGGTGTCGACGACATCCGAGCGGTTCAAGTGCATGAGTGATGTGAGCAAGACGAAGACCAAAGCGGGACAAAATCACAGAAGCCAACCCTCGACATGAATGGAACATAACTTCAATTACATGACACATGGTCCGTTATACCAGGTGAAGGGAGAGGAGGGGAGGATAACACAACGGGAAGAGATCTTAGAGGAGCGAGCAGAGATGGGAAGAAGCATAGTTCACTAGAAGGTATGAATCATACACTCATGAGAGTTACACAAAATGACTGATACACCAGGAGAAGATACACACGAGGCTAGGCTCCAGCTTCTCCCTCTCACTGATGCCCTCCACCTCCACTAGAATGCCCCCCTCTTCTCCACTTTCCCCCCTCTTCGCCTTCTCCTCATCTCCTCCCCCCTCTGGAAATCCTCTTCTCTTCTTCCTATTGGATGTCTTCCTACATCCTTAGCTGTTCCGCCGTTTGTCGGCCACTTCCTCCTTAATGACTTCTGCAACTCTCCAGCCTATTTTGAGTCTGTGAATTGAGTGCTCCATGTGTAGTGTCTATTTCATGTGCTCTTGACACTAGTTGGTTGTTGCGAGGGTTGGTGCACCACCTATACCTCTGAACTATACTACTTCCCATGTGCACCAACAGGTGTACCGCCTGTGCACTTATGCACTCTCTTAACTACTATAGTCCAGTGCACCAGTACTTCACTCTGATCAACTTTGACCATGGTCGATCGAGGTTGAGGTTTGGTACTCCTCAGCCATGTACTGCTCCCATCATATCCAAGTCATGTCCAAGTCTTGTACAAGTCATGTACTGCCAAGTCATGTCCAAGTCATCTACTGTCAAGTCATCTCCAAGTCATGTACTGTCAAGTCATGTACTGGTCACTCCAGAGTGACCAATATGTGAACACATGTGAACACGATGCGACTAGGTGTCACCAAGGTCTAACAACCTTGGCATGCGGCTCAAGTGACCATGATGTGGCCCAGGTGTGACTCTTGGTGGGAGTCCGTGATGACCGTGACCCAGAGTACAATAGTTTACCCGTCACTATGATTCACCATCCCAGTGAATGACTGAGGTTCTGTGTTAGAAAACTTTTAAGTATAAATTGTGCATAAGAAAGTGACCTTGAGTCTGACCCCCCTAAAACTAAAAAAGAAATGGTTCATGGCCTTAGAACTCCAAAACTGAAATAAAACTGGCTCTTGGCCATACAACTCCAAAAACTAAAAGACAACTAGCTCATGGCCATACAACTCCAAAACTAAAATAAAACCGACTCATGGCCATACAACTAAAAAATTCCTTTATTTACATGAGAATTGCAAAATCCAAATGCACAGAGCTGGAAAAAAGAAATGCCGAAGTGAAAGATCCAGGAGCTATTGCTTGTTGGATGAAGGTCACGAAGGGGGAGGGTGTGGTGGGTGTGCGGATGTCTCGGGGTTGGTCTTCGCCTCCTCCTCAATTGTGTCCATGAGGTTGCGGATGTCTTCGTCCTTGGATTTGTAACAGTGGTACCCAGACCTGTAATGATCATATTTAGATTTGAGTGCAGAATCTTCAGTTTGCATCCCATGGAAGTCATCCTGCAACCAGGAATTTGAAACCTGGAGATGGTCCTTCTCCTCAAGAATCTGCTTTTGAGAATGTTCCATAGAAGAGATTTGACTCTACAACACCTCCACATGTTGGTCAATAGTATGCTTGTCCTCAGTGAGGTGTATGTCTCCTGTAGGGCTGCAAGCTCCCCCTGGATCTCAGCCTGCTGCAACTTGTTAGGTAGCTTGGGAGGGTGAATTTGCTCCACCTCAAGCCCTACAGCACATCACTCTTGCTGCAAATCGGCCTCAACCCTTGTACATCCTCTCACTCACTTGCATATCGCCTTTTGTGTGCATCTTCTCCCCTCTCTTACTATGCTTACTTGCCCTCTACCCTGCGAACTCCTCTCCACCCTCCTACATCGCTTTTTCTCCTTCTCCTAAGTGCCCTTCCTCTGCACAATACTCCTCCTCCTCCTTACTTCGCCAACAGATCTTTGTGCTTCATCATCAACTCCCCTCTACTTCACCACCACCTCGCCATCAGGTCTCACTGCTTCGCCATCAACTCCCCCTCTAGCTATCACCTTGCAAGTTTTCCTTCATGCTTTGTCATCGGCTCCTCTCCATGCATCATCATCAATTTCCTCCTGGCTACCACCTCGCCATCCGCTTCTACTTGATAGCTTGTCCCTTCTTCATGCTCGAGAAGAAGCGCAACTATAAGCCATGGTTGCCCAGAGATAATCTCTTCACCTCTTTCTATACTGCCATGACATCCCATGCCACCTCTGCAATACATACGACTTCATCAGTGGCCACAGCCTCTGCAATGCAAACGACTTCATCAGTGCCCACAGCCTTTGCAGTGCAGACGACTTCATTGCCCAATGCGTCATCAGTACCAATAGCAACAGTTTCGACTTTATCATCAGTGTCGACTTCATCAGTGATGCCTTCAGCAACTCAGGGATTCACAGAAAAGAAGGTGGAGCATCCCTATCCTGGCCCGAAGATCACTATCATCTTGGATGGAGAGCCACCACAATCAAGACAGCGAGAGGTTCTTCCCCACTCTCAAAGCTCCAATGCCTCTTCTTCCAACCATGGGGGCTTAGAATATACTCCCTCTGCACAGAGACCACATTCAGAGGGGTCGGGTGGGCCAACAGAGATATAGAGCCCTTTGAAAACGACCTCTCCTCTCTCCCACATTCGGGTTATGTTTAAACCTCTTCTGGATCCAAACCTCAAATTGTCTTCGATGTTAACTTCTCCATAGATCCAAACCCTCTTCCTAACTAAGTTTGACAAGGTCATCTTCCCTCCTGTCAAGGTGGAATTATGTACAAACTTCATCAAATCTTATGACTATGTCACCGACACTTTTGAGTTCATGGGCTCCAGGCAGCTTCTCACACACCCGCTTTGGTATCACAGTACATGGGGCTCCTTGCTCTCCCTATTTAACCTCCGTCCGCGACAATTCGCCACAGCTTCTTTCATTCCTTTCCCAGTGCAAACCAAATCGGAGGGGCTATGATTGCAAAAAGGTTTTGAAAGGTCGAAGCAGAGCAGCAGTGATCAATCGCTACTTCTTTACTCACCTTTATTCGGCACCAGGGCATTACTACATCACGAAAGGTATCTGTCCTGCTCTGAATGCTCTCTTCACCATCACTCAGTATGATTTTGCATCCCTATTTTATTCAACATTCTGTGTGACTGTACGAAATCGCACACGCAAAGGCACACACACCTGTACTTGTGGACCTCACCTCACCTACCTCTTGCACCAATGGCCAGCTGCAACACCTAGTCTTCTCCCTCCACCTTCCAATACTTCCTCTTCTCCTCTCCATCCACCTTCCATTCCTATGGTTCCCCACTTGAGATCAGCCTCACTGGTTGCTACTTCAACCCCAACATCTTCAATCTGTGTTGCATCCATCTCTGTCGCCTTTTCCTATCCCTTCTCTACTCCCACTCTCGCTACATCCACATCTACAGAACATGTTTCTAAGCCATCCCCTCATTAGGAAAGAAGGGAGCTCATTTTGGGGCCCTTTAAGAAATTCACTATTTACCTGTTTTTGTTGTACTCAAAATATTGAAAATACCATAAAATATAGATACTTACTACAAAAATGTCAGTCTAGTACTCAGGCTTCACATTAAACGCATATATAAGATCCTTGATTTTTTGTGAAGAATTTGATGATTCTGACATCGCTAGTGTGTCCAGGGTGGGTCCAAACCCCCTAATCGACCATGGAGAACACCGAAAACCAATGCTCGGAGGTCTGAAAAAGGGCAAAAATGTCCAAAATGTGAGATTTGCACTAAAACGTGATCCAGACATATCGCGTTTTAGTGCAAATCTCACATTCTGGACATTTTTGCCCTTTTTCGGACCTCTGGGCATCGGTTTTTGGTGTTCTCCAGGGTCAATTTGGGGTTCTAGCTCGCTCCGAATGCATTGGCGATGTCAGAATCATCAAATTATGCATACAAAATCATCTTTTAAAGATTACCTATGTCGGACATAATAAAAGAAAAAGATCTTGAATATGACTTATTTTATCTTTTTACATGGTTTTTAGTATTTTTCCAACATTACATTGGCCCTCTTCTGATTGGTCGAGAGCCTATTTTTCTAAACCCTAAAAGGCCCCAAAATGAGCTCCCTTTTTTCCTAATGCTTAGGCTAGCCTCTGGAGCTTTTTTATCCATTTCTCACGAGGGAGTTGCCTTTCCATCAATTCCTCATATGATCCTCTTCAGGTCACTCCTCTACCCTCCTTAGGTCTCACCCATGGCATGACATTACCACTTACCTCCCCCATAATCATGATCATCCCCGACCCAATCGTCACATCAGGGCAGTAGGCTGCACAGCTATGCACATCCCACAGTGTAGGATGGTCAAGCGTCATCAGTAGTTATGGTAGTAGGGACCTCTGCCTTGGGATCTAATGCTGGAGAGGCATCAGAGTGAAACAAGCTACTAAACTTAAATCTTACCCTGGGAACCACCCCGGGTGGCTCGACGACTAACACCTGAACCTGATCAGACTATGGAGGTTGTTGAATAGGACCCGCTTGATACTCAGCCTGGTGAAGTTATTTTTGCTAGGGGTAAGCTACCATTTCAAGCTTAGTGTCTTCCACTACCCCAAAATGATATGTTAGATATATTCTTCACATCCTTCTTAGGAGAGCTCTTCACCCATGAGGCACAGATAGAGTAATAGAGCCAGGATCACAAACGGCTTCTATACACACTAAAGCAAAAATGGCCTATCTGCATGGAGGAAGAGGACCTGGATCAAATTTTCACAATTCCCTTGCAAGAGACACTCGCTTGCAATAAGAAAGCGTCCCAACAGTACATGACTTCAGTACATGAATTGACAATACATGACTTGGACATGACTTGACAGTACATGGCTTGGACATGACTTGGCAGTACATGACTTGTACGACTTGGACATGACTTGTACAAGACTTGGACATGACTTGGACAAGACTTGGACATGACTTGTACAAGACTTGGACATGACTTGGATATGACGGGAGCAGTACATGACTGAGGAGTACCAAACCTCAACCTTGACCAAAGTTGATCAGAGTAAAGTACTAGCGCACTGAAATGTAGCCGTTAAGAGAGTGCACAGGTGCACAGGCGGTACACCTGTTGGTGCACATGGGAAGCAGTCCAATAGTTAAGAGGTATAGGTGGTGCACCAACCCTCGCAACCAACTAGTGTCAGGAGCACATGAAATAGACAATACGCATGGAGCACTTGATTCACTAACTCAGGAGAGTTACACAATCCATCAAGGATGAAGTGGCTGACAAATAGCAGAGCGGCTAAGGATGCATGAAGACATCCAATAGGAAGAAGGGAAGAGGACTTCCATTGGGGGGGAGCAGATGATGAGGAGAAGGTGAAGAGGGGGGAAAGGAGAGAAGAGGGGGGCATTCTAGCAGAGGCGGAGGTCGTGAGTGAGAGGGAGAGGCTCGAATCAAGAGCTCACCTTGTGTGTATCTTATCCTCGTGTATCAGTCATCTCATGTAACTCTCATGAGTGTATGATTCATACCTTCTAATGAACTATGCTTCTTCCCATCTCTGCTTGATCCTTTAAGATCTCTTCCCGTTGTGTTCTCCTCCCCTTCTCTCCCTTCACCTGGTCTAATGGACCCTGTGTCATGTGGTTGAGTTCTGTTATTTTCACGTCAAGGGTTGGCTTTTGTGATTTTGTCCCGCTTTGGTCTTCTTCTTGCTCACATCACTCTTGCACTTGAACCGTTTGCACATCATCGACACCATCGACTGGTACTCGTCCCACACCCATCTATGACACCCATGGCATGTCTTGCTTGCTTCTCAGACCAGTGGCCCTAGGCCTCTGGGAATACTTTCGAAAGTATTAGGAGCCCCCCCCCATATAATTTATGGCGATCACGGTGGGACTAGGTGTGACCAAGGTCTAACAACCTTGGCATGCTGCTCAAGTGACCATGATGTGACCCAGGTGTGACTCTTGGTGGGAGTCCATGATCGAGACCCAGAGTACAACAAAGGTGTTCAAAGGTGACACTTGCAGTTACCAAGAAGGAGGTTGAAAGAAAGCCTCTTTCTGTTCAGATGTTGCTTTGAGTCATTTTCAATCACTTTCAAGTATTGAGCTTGCAAGCTACTAGTAATAAGGTGGAGATCCTTCTCTCAGTGATCCCTCTTAGTGCTACGAGAGGTGTTTAGAGCTGACACCTACAGTGTGGAGGTTGTGGGCTTAGATGCAACTCATGTTATTGCTCCTTCAGATATTGTTGTCCCTACTGGTTTTGACATTGCATATATGCCACTAATGTTCATGCAGCTATGTACATGGATGCAATTGGGGATATGGTCACAATTGTTGTTCAGCAACCGCAAGATATACATTTAAATGCTCAAGAGTTGAGCTTGGTTACCATAGTGTCTCATATGGCAGAGTTTTCATAGAATACGTTAGTGCAAAGAGCTTCTGATACTTTGATTTAGGGCTTTCACTCTTTTATGAATTCGGCATTTGATCCTCTACTTCAAATTTTTTAAATGCTAGCTGTCACTCACAAGAACTGTAAGGGATCAAACGCCTTTATTTTGATCCTAGTGAAGTTTTTTTAAAGCATAATTCTTTGGAAAATAGAGTTTTTCTTTGGATGATTTAATCCTTATGCCTCACTTTGGTTCTTCCTGAGGTTTGATTTTACAATGGCCTCAACTCCTCATTGTCCTGATTTTTAGCTTTTGTACTTCATGTTGGGTTTCCTCTTTCAAGATTTTCCTTATAGTAATATAAAGTGTGTGCATCCACATACGTGCATTTATATGTACGTGATGTATACATGTATGTACCATACATACATGTGTGTAGTCGTGTATGTATGCATATATGTACATGCATATCTATGTACACAGTAACATGTCGTACACATGCACATCAATATTTGTGCAAGGATTTATCATTTTGATCAAAATATAAATTGTCATTTTGAGCTAGAGACCATTCAATTCAAGAAACAAAGGGCATTTCCCAAAGTGTTACTTCAAAGCATTATTCTCTTTAAAACATAAATCTCAAAAAATTATGGTATATAAATATATCAAAGGTTAATAACCCTATGCTTATGCTTATGCATGAGCATATGCTCATATGCTCATGCATAAGCATGAGCATATGCTTTCTCTCTTTGAAAAACAAGTGGAGTGTGCATAAGGAAGAGATGAAGCTCACAAACGAGAGACAGAGAGATGGTGAAACACACAAGTTGAAATTAACACTCAAAGATAGTGCATTGACTATTGCCTTCATCAAATGCAAGGCTAGAAGTGACCCGTCTCCTAAAGGGAGGGTGACCACCCATTATAAAGGTATCTCCTAATTCAAATCGTATCTATGATCCACATCCACTGCTCTCATAAATGTGGACTTACATCCCCCTAGTCACCTTGATGTACAAATCTCAACACCCCCCTTATTATGAAATGGGTAGATTATTGCTCTAACATCATGTGATAAAAAAGAGAGAAGCTTGTATCAACTTATTATAGGGTTTTTGATATAATTGAAGCCATGGTATTAACTTGACACAACTAATTACATCAATAAAGTAGTGGTTGATTAATGAGTATGACTCTATAAACTCTGTGTGCATTATACCTTGGTCATTCTCACACAATGACCAACACAAGTGCAATTGGATGCTGAAATTGCATTCATCACAACCATGGGCAATGATGGCATGATTCTAGATCAAACAAATCAGGGTCCTTAGGTTCACATAGGACAATGTCAAGTTGCAAGAGATTCTTTTCTCATACTTTTTTATGAAAATTAAGCAATCACAAATACCTAATAAGCTTAGTCATATCTACAAGAAACTCTTTGCAAGTATGATTGGAAGGGTGCTACTTGTTTGGAAGGTGAGAGATCTCTTAGAATAATATTGGAAGTAAGTTCATTCTCTTGACAAATCTCCACTTACAAGGGGAAGTGTTTATGGTACCAACCTCTTTGGATCATCTATCTATCCCTTTTCATGGCTTTCCACATTCTCTCTACAAAGAGGGCATATCACTGAAACTTCCTTTCATCTTACTATCATATGCTTCGTCGTATATTTGCACGTTACCAATCTCCAAAGCATAAAGTTTAGCTTGTTGGATGAGATAGATGTCCTAACCTTAGAGTGCAAGCATTTCATATGTCAATGGAATCTAGGGGGTACATTTCCTTGACAACATTGGAAGGTCCTAGGGATATAAGGTGTCAGACTCATAGGTATAGTATCATAACCAAAATAATTGATGACCACCTCAATGGTTGAAATTGCTATCTTTTTAAGTAGTTAAATTACTTTATGAGAGTGCTCTCAACAGAAGCAAGAACGGAAGGAGAGAGAGAGAGAGAGGGAGACAGAGAGCCACACAAGTTTTGGTGGGTGCAGAACCACCCTAATCTTCTTTTTCATTCATTTATATATGTCTTTTGAGTATTGTACATAACTGGGGTAAAGGCACAGTGACCTTTAACCCCCACAACCTCCCACTTAAAGGACAATGTGCCTTTAAGGGAGAAGAACTAGTGAGCATACTATCCAATGCCCATCAATACACGACAATACTCAAACCGCTGACTAGGTAGACTCTTCGTCAACATATCTGCAGGGTTATCATCTGTATGAACCTTGACAAGCTCTATGCGCTTGTCCTCAAGTACCTCCCTGATGAAATGGTACCTGACCTCAATGTGTTTGGTCTTTGCATGAAAGACCGGATTCCGTGCTAGTTGAATAGCACTCATGGAATCACTATGCAATGTCGGTACACCTCTATGAATCCCCAAATCTCCCACTAGTCGATCAAGCCATATAGCCTCCTTGCAACCCTCTGTGGCTGCAACATACTCAGCCTCTGTGGTAGACAAAGCAACGCACTTCTATACGCGAGACATCCACGACACAACACCACCTGCAAAGGTGAACACATAACCAGAAGTGAATCTCCTACTATCCACATGCCCTGCATAGTCTGAATCTGTGTACCCAAGTACACGCATGTCTCCTTTACCAAAGCAGATGCACATCTCCTTGGTACCCTTCATGTACCTCATGATGCACTTAACTGCCTCCCAATGCCTCTTTCCTGGATTAGCCATATACCGGCTAACAACTCCCACTGCAAATGCAATGTCTGGTCTAGTAGCTATCATAGCATACATAAGACTCCCAACTGCTGACGCATAAGGAACCTTGGCCATCATGGCCCTTTCCTCATCTGATTTGGGACTATCTGTATGACTCAGTTTCACATATGGAGGCAATGGAGTACTCACTGCCTTCCCCCCCTCCATATTGAAATGCTACAATACTTTTGTAACATACTCTTTTTGTGAAAGCCAAAGGAGTTTCCTACTCCGATCACGCGTGATGCGCATATCAAGAATATGACCTGCAAATCCCAAATCCTTCATATCAAAGGCCTCATGCAACTTGACCTTTAATGCATCTAGCTCATAAGTATTCTTGCTAGCCAATAGGATATCATCCACATATAGTGCCAAGATTATCAGGCTATTATCCTTAGCCCTTTTAGTGTAGAGGCAGTGATCAATTTCACTCCTTCTAAAACCCTGGGACAGAATGAAAGCATCAAACTTCTGATACCATTCTCTAGGTGCTTGCTTAAGACCATAGAGACTCTTCTTCAGCTTGCAAAGTAAATGCTCTTTGCCCTTTCCTTCAAAGCCTTCTGGATGCACCATGTAAATTTCCTCATGCAAATCCCCATGCAAGAAAGCTGTCTTGACATCCATTTGCATAAGCTCCATATCCTCTACTTCCACTAGTCCAAGCATGCATCTAAGTGTGGTCATCTTCACAACCGGAGAGAATATCTCATCAAAGTCCACACCCTTCTCTTGCTTGAACCCTTTAGCAACCAAACGGGCCTTGTACCTAAGCACATCATCACCTGTGACCTTCATTTGGTAGACCCATTTACATGGCAATGCTTTCTTTCCATGTGGCAAAGAAACCAAGTCCCAAGTCTTATTCTTCATAAGTGAACTCATCTCTGATTGCATAGCATACTCCCACTTGCGTTGATCCTCTCGCATCATAGCCTCTTTGTAGCAAGAAGGCTCCCCGCAATCAGTAAGCATCACATATTCTACCCCTGGAACAAACCTATCAGGCGGTCTAGACACTCTAGATGATCTTCTCAATGGCATTTCAGCTTGCTGTCCCACTTGCATATCAGCCACATTTGGCTCATCATTTCCACCAATAGATGATCCATCATCTACCCTTGATTGTATACCTGTGGGAGTACTTGGTGGTACCATTTCTTGCACATTTGGTGCATGGACAGCTTGCTATCTATCAACATAGGCAGGTGGATTCACATCCTGGAAAGTGATTCTCCTCATTTCCACATCCCTCATGGGTGCCTTATGCATCTTCTTCTCATTGAAGACCACATCATGGCTGCGTATGATCTTCTTTGCTTCTGGATCCCAGAGACAATAGCCCATCTCTCCACTTTCACCATAACCCAGAAAGATGCATTTCCTAGACTTAGGATCTATCTTCTTTCGAAGCTCTTTTGGCACATGAGCATATGCCTCACACCCAAATATACGCAAATGAGAGTAGGAGGGCTTCTTGCCACTCCATGCCTCTTCAGGAATACCACCATCCAAACTCTTACTAGGTGATCTATTGATCACATGCACTGCAGTCTTCATTGCCTCAGCCCAAAAACCACCAGAAAGACTTGCATTGGAAAGCATGCATTGCAACCTTTCTTGAATGGTACGGTTCATCTTTTTTGCAACTGGATTTTGCTCTGGAGTACAAGGGGATGTAAGCTCCCTCTTAATCCCACGAGTATCACAGAAATGTTGAAAGTCATGAGAGAGATACTCTCCACCATTGTCAGTCCGTAGGCATTTAAGCGTTCTACCTGACTGATTCTCAACCAAGGCCAGCCATTTCTGAAATACCTGTAACACATCACTCTTTCGAGCTATAGCATAAGCCCACACTTTCCTAGTTGCATCATCAATGAATGTCACATAGTATTCAGCCCCGCCTAATGACCGTGTAGGCATGGGACCACATACGTCTGATCAAATCAAGCATTTCAAACTCTTTCTTTCCCCTTCTTTTATGGGCTGATTTAGTCTGCTTCCCATAGAGACAGTGCTCACAAAATTGAAAATCAGAGAAACTCAAATGCGGTACATAACCCAAACGGCATAAGAGTTTCATTCCATTCTGGCTCATGTGCCCCAACCTGCAATGCCACAAAGAAGTGCTTGGCTGCTCGGTTATTGCAACAACATGATCAAATACCCCTGATACATGTAAGGAATACAAAGTCCCACACTTGGCACCCCTAGCCAAAAGCATAGAGTGAGAGTGCTCTCAACGGAAGCAAGAACGGAAGAAGCAGAGAGAGAGACAGAGAGCCACACAAGTTTTGGTGGGTGCAGAACCACCCTAATCTTCTTTTTCATTCATTTATATATGTGTTTGAGTATTGTACATAACCGGGGTTAAGGCACAGTGACCTTTAACCCCCACAACCTCCCACTTAAAGGACAATGTGCCTTTAAGGGAGAACAACCACTGAGCATACTATCCAATGCCCATCAATACACGACAATACTCAAACCGTTGACTAGGCAGACTCTTCGTCAGCATATCTGCAGGGTTATCATCTGTATAAATCTTGACAAGCTCTATGCGCTTGTCCTCAAGTACCTCCCTAATGAAATGGTACCTGACCTCAATGTGTTTGGTCTTTGCATGAAAGACCGGATTCCGTGCTAGCTGAATAGCACTCATGGAATCACTATGCAATGTCGGTACACCTCTATGAATCCCCAAATCTCCCACTAGCCGATCAAGCCATATAGCCTCCTTGCAACCCTCTGTGGCTGCAACATACTCAGCCTCTGTGGTAGACAAAGCAATGCACTTCTGTGTGCGAGACATCCACGACACTGCACCACCTGCAAAGGTGAACACATAACCAGAAGTGGATCTCCTACTATCCACATGCCCTGCATAGTCTGAATCTATGTACCCAAGTACACGCATGTCTCCTTTACCAAAGCAGATGCACATCTCCTTGGTACCCTTCATGTACCTCATGATGCACTTAACTGCCTCCCAATGCCTCTTTCCTGGTTTAGCCATATACCGGCTAACAACTCCCACTGCAAATGCAATGTCTGGTCTAGTAGCTATCATAGCATACATAAGACTCCCAACTACTGATGCATAAGGAACCTTGGCCATCATGGCCCTTTCCTCATCTGATTTGGGACTATCTGTATGACTCAGTTTCACATATGGAGGCAATGGAGTACTCACTGCCTTCCCCCCCTCCATATTGAAACGCTGCAATACTTTTGTAACATACTCTTTTTGTGAAAGCCAAAGGAGTTTCCTACTCCGATCATGCGTGATGCGCATACCAAGAATATGACCTGCAAGTCCCAAATCCTTCATATCAAAGGCCTCATGCAACTTGGCCTTTAATGCATCTAGCTCATAAGTATTCTTGCTAGCCAATAGCATATCATCCACATATAGTGCCAAGATTATCAGGCTATTATCCTTAGCTCTTTTAGTATAGAGGCAGTGATCAATTTCACTCCTTCTAAAACCCTGGGACCGAATGAAAGCATCAAACTTCTGATACCATTCTCTAGGTGCTTGCTTAAGACCATAGAAACTCTTCTTCAGCTTGCAAACTAAATGCTCTTTGCCCTTTTCTTCAAAGCCTTCCGGCTGAACCATGTAAATTTCCTCATGCAAATCCCCATGCAAGAAAGCTGTCTTGACATCCATTTGCATAAGCTCCATATCCTCTGATGCCACTAGTCCAAGCATGCATCTAAGTGTGGTCATCTTCACAACCGGAGAGAATATCTCATCAAAGTCCACACCCTTCTCTTGCTTGAACCCTTTAGCAACCAAACGGGCCTTGTACCTAGGCACATCATCACCTGTGACCTTCATTTTGTAGACCCATTTACATGGCAATGCTTTCTTTCCATGTGGCAAAGAAACCATGTCCCAAGTCTTATTCTTGATAAGTGAACTCATCTCTGATTGCATAGCATACTCCCACTTGCGTTGATCCTCATGCATCATAGCCTCTTTGTAGCAAGAAGGCTCCCCGCAATCAGTAAACATCACATAGTATACCCCTGGAACAAACCTATCAGGCGGTCTAGACACTCTAGATGATCTTCTCAAGGGCATTTCATCTTGCTGTCCCATTTGCATATCAGCCACATTTGGCTCATCATTTCCACTAATAGATGATCCATCATCTACCCTTGATTGTATACCTATGGGAGTACTTGGTGGCACCATTTCTTGCATATTTGGTGCATGGACAGCTTGCTGTCTATCAACATATGCAGGTGGATTCACATCCTGGAAAGTGATTTTCCTCATTTCCACATCCCTCATGGGTGCCTTATGCATCTTCTTTTCATTGAAGACCACATCATGGCTGCGTATGATCTTCTTTTCTTCTGGATCCCAGAGACGATAGCCCATCTCTCCACTTTCACCATAACCCAAAAGGATGCATTTCCTAGACTTAGGATCTAGCTTCTTTCGAAGCTCTTTTGGCACATGTGCATATGCCTCACACCCAAATATACGCAAATGAGAGTAAGAGGGCTTCTTGCCACTCCATGCCTCTTCAGGAATACCACCATCCAAACTCTTACTAGGTGATCTATTGATCACATGCACTGCAGTCTTCATTGCCTCAGCCCAAAAACCACCAGAAAGACTTGCATTGGAAAGCATGCATTGCAACCTTTCTTGAATGGTACGGTTCATCTTTTCTGCAACTGGATTTTGCTCTGGAGTACGAGGGGATGTAAGCTCCCTCTTAATCCCACGAGTATCACAGAAATGCTGAAAGTCATGAGAGAGATACTCTCCACGTTCGTAGGCATTCAAACGTTCTACCTGACTGATTCTCAACCAAGGCCAGCCATTTCTGAAATACCTGGAACACATCACTCTTTCGAGCTATAGCATAAGCCCACACTTTCCTAGTTGCATCATCGATGAATGTCACATAGTATTCAGCCCCGCCTAATGACCGTGTAGACATGGGACCACATACATCTGAATGCACCAAATCAAGCTTTTCAAACTCTTTCTTTCCCCTTCTTCTATGGGCTGATTTAGTCTGCTTCCCATAGAGACAGTGCTCACAAAATTCAAAATCAGAGAAACTCAAATGCGGTACATAACCCAAACGGCATAAGAGTTTCATTCCATTCTGGCTCATGTGCCCCAACCTGCAATGCCACAAAGAAGTGCTTGGCTGCTCGGTTATTGCAACAACATGATCAAATACCCCTGATACATGTAAGGGATACAAAGTCCCACACTTGGCACCCCTGGCCAAAAGCATAGAGCCCTTTTGAATTTTCCAACTCTGAAAGCCAAAAGTGGTGTGAAAACTAGCATCATCTAGCTGACCCACTGAAATAAGACTCTTGGTCAGCTTAGGCACATGTCTCACATGTTTCAAAACAAATTCAGACCCATTTGCAAAAGAAAACTTTATGTCACGTGCTCCCACTATGTCACATGCATAGTCATTTCCAAGATGCACACAACCTGTCTTTCCACTATCATAAGTGGCGAACCATTCCCTATGGGGAGTAACATGGAATGAAGCACCAGAATCCAAAATCCAATCCTGGGAATATGCATCATCTGAAGTGGTAAGCAACTCTGCAGATAAAGTAGACATGAAGAGAACATCATTGTCACTATCATGTGTGACTGCATTGATCTCCTCGATCTTCACTTTTCCTTTGTCCTCCCTTGGACTCTCTTCCTTTTGATTTGCACCCCAATTTGCATTCTTTTTCTTATCCTTTTGCTCTCTTTTCAGCTTGTAGCAATCCTTTTTCATATGGCCCTTCTTGCCACAATGGTAACACTCAATGTTCCGTGCCCTGGATTTGCGAGACTTCCCTCTTTCTTGGGACTTCCCCCTGAACTGTGATCTGCCCCTTTGCACATTTAAGGCTGCATCCTGCTTGTTGCCATCCATAGACTTCCGTCTAATCTCCTCGGCCAACAAGCTACCCACAACATCATCAAATTTCAGTACTCCACCAGGTGCAGAGTTATTGACAACTGTACGGAAGGTATCCCATGAGGATGGCAATGAACATAAGAGAAATATTGCCTTAGTCTCCGCATCAAAATTCATTTTCTGAGCCTGAAGCTGGCTGAAAATAATATTGAATTCATTCAAGTGAGAAGCAATGGAGACCGCTTCCTTCATCTGCAGCTCAAACAACCTCTTCATGAGGTAAACTTTATTAGAGGCAGTTTCCTTTTCATAAGTGGCACACAGTTTCTTCCACAAATCTTCCGTAGTCTGCTCATTTACTACTGTGAAATAAACTGACTCTGCAAGATGAAGTCTAATAGTAGACTTTACTAATGCATCCAACTCATTCCAATCATCCTCAGACATATTTGCAGGCTTAGCTTCAATCCCTGCCAAGGGTTTAATCTACTTCTTTTGAATAAGCACATCCCTTATTTGTTCTTTCCACAAAGAAAAGTTTGTCCCATCAAACTTTTTAATGCTGAAAAACTCCTTTTCAGACGTGGAAGAGGATGCCATGATGCAAATAAAGCAAAATCCCAAATGCTAGTCCCTGTAAGAGAGAATCACACCAAATACCAGGTGCACCCAAATGTGTATGCCACAATAGACTAAAATATCACAAAAAACTCAAAGCTCAAAGCATCAAAAGATGCATCTGACTCATGTGCATATACTATGCATCCATATGAGCAAATCTGGCCCAAAAGAAAATGCCAATAAGTGCCAAATGACTCAAGCATAAACACCGTCCACTGGCATATGCATCAATTATATCTCATCCAAGAGAGCATAGCACTATCAGTGCATCACCAGCAATGTGTCAAAGCTGTCCCTCAGCATAAAATAGCATCCATGTGCAAAGCGTCCATAAAAAATAGCATCCCACAAGGCAATTTGGGCCTATCAGTGCATCCAACAAGGACCGCAATGCATCCAAATGGCCTATAAATCATCCACTGCAACCCAATGCATACCACGAATGAGCGCACACTGCTCAAACTCTGCTCAAACTGCAACCAGAGTAATCTGCATAAGGTATGCTCAAGAAATCATAGTCCCACGGTAATGAGCGCTACTGAAAATAGAACCTGAGATGCCTCAAAACATGGGTGCCATTGCATAATCGGAATCAGCAAGAAAATCTGCAAATATCTCTCTTCTGCTAGAACTCCAAAATCCCAACCGATGAGTGAGAAATGGGAGTCAACACTTATCCACTGCCATGTGGCATAAATCTAAGGTTTCAAAACCTTAGAATGAAAAAATGCATAACAGAGAGACGAAATCGAATACACAGAGATCTATAACTCTGAAAATCCTCCATCGAATCGCACAAGAACTGACAGGTATGGGTTTTTGGGTGTCCGGAATGCAATGGGACAGACGGTTTTGGAAACGGTGGTCTCAATCACTGGGTCCAAAACACGGACTAAAAAACGTTTTTGGAAACACAGCTATCTGTAAACTCCACCGGAGTGCGAATGATGAGCAACATAGAAGTTTTAGGACCTCCAGAGTCCACCGGAACTGACAGATCTGCAAATGGTTGCTCCAAACTTGAGTTCCAACACCCGGGCAAAAAACGCAGGAACTGACACAGTGAGTCAGAAATCCACTGAAATGATCCCAGATTCAAGAATGAAGGTGTTTCCAAGCTCTTGAAGCAATGTGGACACCAAAAGCAAGCAATAGTTGCCTCTACAAGTCAGTACGGAGTCTCTGTCATTGAACGGAACAAGAAAAAGCTCAAAAAACGACTTTTTCTTTGAAAGCTCTTAACAGGCTCTCAAAACCACTTCACAAAGCCAAAGTGACTTTTCCAAAGGTTCCTCCAAGGTCTCTGCACACTCGGATGCAAGTAAAGTTACCCACAAAGCTTCCCACAGAGCTTCTCCTTCCTCCCACAGAGCTACTGAGCTTCTAGCATTCACGCACACTTAGCTAGATCACTCGGGCTCTGATACCAGTTGAGAGTGCTCTCAACAGAAGCAAGAACGGAAGAAGGAGAGAGAGAGACAGAGAGCCACACAAGTTTTGGTGGGTGCAGAACCACCCTAATCTTCTTTTTCATTCATTTATATATGTGTTTGAGTATTGTACATAACCGAGGTTAAGGCACAGTGACCTTTAACCCCCACATAGAGCCCTTTTGAATTTTCCAACTTTGAAAGCCAAAAGTGGTGTGAAAACCAGCATCATCTAGCTGACCCACTGAAATAAGACTCTTGGTCAACTTAGGCACATGTCTCACATGTTTCAAAACAAATGCAGACCCATTTGCAAAAGAAAACTTTATGTCACCTGCTCCCACTATGTCACATGCATAGTCATTTCCAAGATGCACACAACCTGTCTTTCCACTATCATAAGTGGAGAACCATTCCCTATGGGAAGTAACATGGAATGAAGAACCAGAATCCAAAATCCAATCCTAGGAATATGCATCATCTGAAGTGGTAAGCAACTCTGCAGATAAACTAGACATGAAGAGAACGTCATTGTCACTATCATGTGTGACTACATTGATCTCCTCGATCTTCACTTTTGCTTTGTCTTCCCTTGGACTTTCTTCCTTTTGATTTGCACCCCAATTTGCATTCTTTTTCTTATTCTTTTGCTCTCTTTTCAGCTTGTAGCAATCCTTTTTCATATGGCCCTTCTTGCCACAATGGTAACACTCAATGTTCCGTGCCCTGGATTTGCTACGAGACTTCCCTCTTTCTTGGGACTTCCCCCTGAACTGTGATCTACCCCTTTGCACATTTAAGGCTGCATCCTGCTTGTTGCCATCCATAGACTAATCTCCTCGACCAACAAGCTACCCACAACATCATCAAATTTCAGTACTCCAACAGGTGCAGAGTTACTGACAGCTGTACGGAAGGTATCCCATGAGGATGGCAATGAACATAAGAGAAATATTGCCTTAGTCTCCGCATCAAAATTCATCTTCTGAGCCTGAAGCTGGCTGAAAATAATATTGAATTCATTCAAGTGAGAAGCAATGGAGACCCCTTCCTTCATCTGCAGCTTAAACAACCTCTTCATGAGGTAAACTTTATTAGAGGCAGTTTCCTTCTCATAAGTGGCACACAGTTTCTTCCACAAATCTTTTGTAGTCTGCTCATTTACTACTGTGAAATAAACTGACTCTGCAAGATGAAGTCTAATAGTAGACTTTGCTAATGCATCCAACTCATTCCAATCATCCTCAGACATATTTGCAGGCTTAGCTTCAATCCCTGCCAAGGGTTTAATCTACTTCTTTTGAATAAGCACATCCCTTATTTGTTCTTTCCACAAAGAAAAGTTTGTCCCATCAAACTTTTTAATGCTGAAAAACTCCTTTTCAGACGTGGAAGAGGATGCCATGATGCAAATGAAACAAAATCCCAAATGCTAGTGCCTGCAAGAGAGAATCACACCAAATACTAGGTGCACCCAAATGTGTATGCAACAATAGAGTGAAATATCACCAAAATTCAAAGCTCAAAGCATCAAAAGATGCATCTGACTCATGTGCATATACTATGCATCCATATGAGCAAATCTGGCCCAAAAGAAAATGCCAATAAGTGCCAAATGACTCAAGCATAAACACCGTCCACTGGCATATGTATCAATAATATCTCATCCAAGAGAGCATAGCACTATCAGTGCATCACCAGCAATGTGTCAAAGCTGTCCCTCAGCATAAAATAGCATCCATGTGCAAAGCGTCCATAAAAAATAGCATCCCACAAGGCAATTTGGGCCTATCAGCGCATCCAACAAGGACCGCAATGCATCCAAATGGCCTATAAATCATCCACTGCAACCCAATGCATACCACGAATGAGCGCACACTGCTCAAACTGCAACCAGAGTGATTTGCATAAGGTATGCTCAAGAAATCATAGTCCCATGGTAATGAGCGCTACTGAAAATAGAACCTGAGATGCCTCAAAACATGGGTGCCATTGTATAATCGGAATCAGCAAGAAAATCTGCAAATATCTCTCTTCTGCCAGAACTCCAAAATCCCAACCGATGAGTGAGAAATGGGAGTCAACACTTATCCACTGCCATGTGGCATAAATCTAAGGTTTCAAAACCTTAGAATGAAAAATGCATAACAGAGAGACGAAATCGAATACACAGAGATCTATAACTCTGAAAATCCTCCACCGAATCGTGCAAGAACTGATAGGTAGGGGTTTTTGGGCGTCCGGAATGCAATGGGACAGACGGTTTTAGAAACGGTGGTCTCAATCACTAGGTCCAACACACGGACTGAAAAAAGTTTTTGGAAACAGAGCTCTTTGTAAACTCCACCGGAGTGCGAATGATGAGCAACATAGAAGTTTTAGGACCTCCTGAGTCCACCGGAACTGACAGATCTGCAAATGGTTGCTCCAAACTTGAGTTCCAACACCCGGGCAAAAAACGCAAGAACTGACACAGTGAGTCAGAAATCCAATGAAATGATCCCAGATTCAAGAATGAAGATGTTTCCAAGCTCCTGAAGTAATGTGGACACCAAAAGCAAGCAATAGTTGCCTCTTGTCAATATGGAGTCTTTGTCATCGAACGGAACAGGGAAAAGCTCAAAAAACGACTTTTTCTTTGAAAGCTCTTAACAGGCTCTCAAAACCACTTCGCAAAGCCAAAGTGACTTTTCCAAAGGTTCCTCCAAGGTCTCTGCACACTCGGATGCAAGTAAAGTCACCCACAAAGCTTCTCACAGAGCTTCTCCTTCCTCCCACATAGCTGCTGAGCTTCCTGCATTCACGCACGCTCAGCTAGATCACTCGGGCTCTGATACCTATTGAGAGTGCTCTCAACGAAAGCAAGAACGGAAGAAGGAGAAAGAGAGAGAGAGGGAGACAGAGAGCCACACAAGTTTTGGTGGGTGCAGAACCACCCTAATCTTCTTTTTCATTCATTTATATATGTCTTTGAGTATTGTACATAACCGGGGTAAAGGCACAGTGACCTTTAACCCCCACACTTTATTTTACTAGTAGTTAAATTAGTTTAGTTTAACTTTTGGACTGGTTCGGGTCATACACAGGATGACTTGGACTGTGATCATCCAAAACCAACCTAGTGATTGGAACACTAGTACGTAATTGAGTTGGTTAATGTGATTATCGTTTAGTGTTTAATTTTTGGGCTGGTTCAAGTCATGTGATTATCCTAAACCAGCCGAGTGGTTGGAATAGCAAAACATCACCAAGCTGGCAGAAGTCAGATACCAATTATGTGACTGTCCTAAACCAGCTATGTGAAATTATTTTGTTTTGTAGTGATAAAATTGTTTTGTTTTTAAGTATCTTGATTAGTTTAATTAGTAATGTTATTGTCCTAAATCAGCCTGGTGGTTGCAAGGTATAAGTCAAACACTAGTTATGTGAGTGTCCTAAACCACCATGATGGTTGAAATTGTTTTGTTTTATAGTAGTGAAATTGTTTTTTTCTAGTAGCTTGAATAGTTTAATTAGCTTGATTAGTTTCTGTTTTTGCACGTAGATGTGCTTGTTTTCCTTATAGTAGTGCAAAAAGCATACCCCAAGTTTTTATTTTTCCACATGTTGGATGAGTAAACGGAGTTGTATATGAAGTTTATGGTTTAGAACCTAGACCTTACAATAATAAAACTCGGTTTGGGAACCAGTTGAATTATATATATTTATGTTCCAACCACTGGGCTAGTTTAGGACAATGACTTTAACTCCAAGCTAGCCTCTGTGTATGATTGAAACTAGCCTAAAAATTAAACAACTAAAGTAATTTAAATACTAGCAAACACAATCATCAATTAGACAATAACAAAGCTCAGTTTAGGACAATCACACTAACTAGTTGAATTATATATTGCTGTTCCAACCACTCTCAACTGATTTTGGACAATCAGAGTCCAAGCCAATCCATGTGTATGACCTGAAACGGCCCAAAATTCAAACTAAACTAATTTACCTACTAGTAAACTAAACTAATTCAACTTGGAAACACAGCAATTTCAACCATGGGGCTGGTTAATATATATATATATATATTTATTTAAACCATGCTGGTTTAGGACAATCACATAGCTCATGTTTGACATGAACCCTCTTGGTGATATATTGCATGATGTTCCAACCACTGGGCTGGTTTAAGACAATTAATTAAGTCCAAGCTAGCACGGTTTAGAAATTAACTAGTATATGACCCGAACCAGCCCAAAAATTAAACCTTAACTAATTTATTAGCTAAGAAACATAGAAATTTCAACCACTAGGCTCATTATCAATCATTTCTATTCTGAAATATATTTCTATTTATTTATGTTCAACCACAGTGGCTAAGGACAATTACATAACTCCTGTTTGGCCTAAACTAGCTCGATGATATGCAGAATGTTCCAACCACCGAGCTGGTTTAGGACAATCACATTAATTCCAAGCTAGCCAGGTTTAGAAGCTAACTAGTATATGACACGAACCAGCCCAAAAATTAAACTTAACTAATTTAACCACTAGGAAATATAACAATCTCAACCACCAGGCTCGTTCATGAATTAAATCAGTTGTGAAATTTATTTCTTTTCAACCATGCTGGTTTAGGACAATCACATAACTCTTGTTTGACCAGTCTCATTTATATATTGCATGATTTTCCAACCATCGGGTTGGTCTAGAACAATCACATTAAGTCCAAGCTATCTCGGTTAAGAATATCCCAGTTAAGAATAACTTGTATATGTTCTGAACTAGCCTAAAAGTTAAACTTAACTAATTTAACTGCTATGAAAAATGGCAATTTCAACCACCGGGCTAGACATCAATTATTTCAATTGTGAATTTTTTTTTAAAAAGATTCTATTCAACCACGTTGGTTTAGGACAATCACATAACTCTTGTTTGACTTGAACCAGCACAGTGATATATTGCATTATGTTCCAATCATTGGGCCGATTAAGTACAATCACATTAAGTCCAAGATCCCAAAAATCAACTAACTAATTTAACTACTAGGAAACACAGCAATTTCAACCAATGGTCTGGTCATCAATCAAAGACAACAACAATATATTGCCATTTATTTCTATTGAAAAATATATCGTTGTTCAACCACACTGGTTTAGGACAATCGCATAATTGGTGTTTAACATGAACCAGCATGGTGATATATTGCATGATGTCCTTTCCACCAAGCTAGTTTAGGACAATCACAATTAAACTATTACAAAACTTAATCACAGACAACCATCGAGCTGGTTTAGGTAACCACTGACCTACGGCGTACCAAGCATGTATGATGTGCTCATCCCACTGCTTGCATCCCGTTTTCTTTGCAAATTTCCTTCTTATTTGGAGAAATCCTCGTATTATCATGCCAGAACATTATCACTCTATCAATGACTTCCATACTTAGGTTGTTGCTCCTTTTCTTGCATTTTGTTGAAGCCCACATACTTCTCGGATCGGGAGAATCATGCATTGATTCTGCTTTGAGTCCAATCGCTAGAGCCTTGTTGGTCCTTTTGATTGACAACATCTTCGACATTGTTTGCCCAAGCCATTTCTCCTTTGTTTTAGAGGATACCAACATAGCTAATGTCACCCTCTTTGCAACTAGTTGATCTAAGCTATGTACCCCTTTCTTTTTCCGTAGGCTAATTCTTAGGTTAGAGAGCATTGTCTCTTGGGCGTGCATCTCCCAAGTGTTGGTAGGGTTGTCACTCTATGAATTTTAAGGTGCAAGCTAAATCTTATCGTCTTTCTTCTCATTGTTCTCCCTCCACAAATGTTGCAAAAGTGTCTTCCATTGCCATTTTGATATCGTGCTATTTCTTTCCTCGCCCCACAATCTATTCCTTGATCCTTGACCAAGCTTTTCTACTTTCCTTTCTCACAACCTCAATCTACTTCTCTTGCAAGCCATGACGAGCTGCATCTTGCCATTGATGCCATGGCAATGATCATTGAACCACCAGAACAGACCCACCAAAATAGAGACCAGCTAGCTTGTGCAGCAAGCAAAGAACAGAAGAGGACTTACCCAAGTAAATAAAATAATGCCAAACCAAAAGAATAAGGTCACGTTGAGCTTACTCTACACGGTGTAGGTTGCAAGGCAGTAGGAGAAGGATGTACTTTAATATTCAAAGATTTGTAGGACATGAGGTATAAAAAATAAAAGTGCATGGGGGTAGCAAAATTTTATCTGTCGTGATTTTTCCCCTCGGGTGATACACGTCAACAAAATTGGACATATGGGTTGTCCTCAAGCAAGTGCGATGTGGCCCAAATTTCTTCAAAATACAAATAGGCCAAAGGGCACACTATCAGGGTGGATGTTGTTTATTATGAAATGCAATGACCTTTGATATGCTTATGAGCCATATAGCAAGGAATTTATTGAAAAAAGAACCAATACAAAGTTTTAAATAGTATTGAATTTATTAAAAGAACTTTGCACATGCACAAGTTGTAGATTTTTAAATTCTTCCATTCTAGGTAAATCTAGATACCAATATCACCAACTATCAATGTTTTAAGACAACCATGCAATATTCCCACTAGTTTGGCTTCTATTTTTTCTATTGGTTTTGGTTTTTAACAAATTAGGAAAAAAGTTATGGAGTGTGCCCTCAAATGGGTGTGAATAATTTTAGCACAACATTGGAGGCCCCTTAAACCACACCTAATGTTCTCAATTAAGTGTGTCTTTTGGTTGAGGAGAAGCTCAGCTAGCGTAGTTTTTAATGATTACTTGGTTGCATGTATGTGCATAATAAAATTTTGATGTTTTTGAATAAATTGTTATATTCTATACTCTTCAAGGTGCATGCTCCACATACAACATAGAACTTGTAATGCTTTAACGATCTTGTTCCAAATATTTGTTCCATTCTAATGTTCAAGATTGGAATGTGTATTACAACTTGGAGACAAATTTTATCGAATTACATTGAGCAATGCATAAGTTATGGGTCAAGCTACACAAAAAATGCCTTGAACCTCACCAAAAATGGCTACACCTTAACCAAACATTGACCTCCATATCAACATTATTACATTGACCCCATAACAACATTATTACATAGCAACTAAATATCCCCCAAGATTGATCCATGGTTAAACTACAATAATTTCACCATATTCTCTCACATTACTCAATAGCCTTCACTAGAACAACATTATTGCATACTCTCAAACATTTTACTTACCTATGCAATGTTGTCTACTTAAAGCACCCTTAAAGCATGTGCACTGAATTAGTATTGTCTCACAATAAATATAGTCTCAACTTTTGGTGTCATTTTTAAATATAAACCTTTAAGAGTTACAAAAAAAATTCTTACATAAAAATGAGATATTATGTTTGCCTCTTGAAAATGTATACTCATGGAATTACATATGGTTAGCAACCCTAAGTAGGTAACTTTTGATATGGTAAGCATGGGGTAAGTATTCAAAGTGGATATAGATTATTAGGGCCTTATGCCATGATAAAATCAAGGTAGGTGCAAAGTCCCATCACCATTCGAATTTCTTTCCCCCCTTAAACTTGGTAGCAATATGTCTCAAGCCAAAATAATACATTATACTTGGCACTAATTGTAGGCAATTTTCTATATTAAAAGACTATATTATCATAATCAATTTTGGTAGCTTCATTACTATGATTACCAAAATTAATGATTGTTTAAACCAAGGAGCACTATTACTTCAAGCTTATGTTTCTATTATAGTAATCCCACACTCTATTGTAATTTTCCTTGTCCTCATTATAGTGCTCGTCGCTTGCACACTTTTATTGTTGACTCCTCGACTTTGTAGGTCTCACCCATGGCTTTCTCAACAAGAAACTTCGTACCACTTCCTACTGAGTCCACGAAGCACTATGTAAGATAGGACATGCAATCATAAAAAGGATGTTTTAACTAGACTATTTACTTTTATCATAAAAAAGAATGTTTTGAATAAGACCGTCCAAGTGGTTTTTCATTATAGAATTGTACTTACAAAAGAGAAAGAGATTATAAGATGGGGCTTTAGAAGATTGTAAAATGTTCATGTAGTATTAGCATTCAAAACCTATGTATAATAATTTTATTTATATTGATCTTTTGAATGCATGTGCTATATAGGGTGGTATCTACATAGTGAAATCCTTGGGTACCACTCATACGCCCATCTTTCGCCTTAGAAGCATTATTTTTTGCTTAAGTTGTTTCTCATTACCACATTTTGATATGTTGCATGAGATATACTTAAACTTACATGTTATTGAAAGGAAAGATGCCACGAATGTCCATTTCATTAAATTGAATCCTAGGGCCAAGCCCAAAAAGCTTCCCAAATAAAAATTGAATTTCGAGACACTCCAATTTGTAGCTAAGGGGATTTGAATAATTTTGATGAAAACATGCTAAGGATGTCTATAATATGTTTGTAGTTTAAATCATAAAACATACAATTGAATGAGATTGGTATGGAAGTGCACATTTAAATAAAATCCCCCATTCATTTACAATAATAGAATGTTTCATAAGTTACAAGAAAATAAAATTTTATGCATCTTGTAGTCATAAGATCCCTAACACATTTGAATGAAATCCCTCACATATTGAGAATTTTTCAAAAGTTATTGATAGTCATGAGAATTGCAAAATTATGACATGATTTCCCTCATAATGGGTAATAGACATTAAATCATGCCATGAATAAAGTACATCAAGTTTGTAAACACATTGGATGTAAGCAAGACTTTTTTCATCCAAGACCGCAAAACTAATTTGGAAGGCCATGCTCTTAAAGTTACAATCCATGAGATAATAGTACTATGTGGTCTTGTTCACTATCATCATATTATTGCATGCATGCTAGTGCACAATTTCTTTCCAAAAGCTCCTAGTTTTCATCTATATTGTATTGTCCCCTTCTCCTTCCATCTTGGCAAGCATGCTTAAAAGATTCTATACATGCCCACAATATTCAAGTGTTCTTATTTTCTCTTCCACTATGTACCTTTCTGTATGCCTCTTGGTCTTTGTAGCCTTTTCTTTCCAAGATAATATGTATAGCTTCATATGCCTCTTGGTCTTGTTACCATTTTATTTCTAAGACACTATGACTATTCATGTGGATGACTCTGTTACTCCTTCAAGGATTGGAACCTATTCCCTTTTGATACAATAGTTGTAAAACACCTTAGTACCCACATTATTTATTCCGCCTCTTGGTTATATCACACTGTTTTAGTATCACGGCACTTTGATCCTTACTCACATATACTTTTTGCAACCAAACACCTCGTGTTTTCACATCCATCAACCAAAATACGACAAGATATTAGCTTTTATGTCTACCTCTAGTATGAATTCTCCTTTGTCACTACAAGGTCCACAAAAGGGACGTGGAAGTAGAGATTCAAATTTAGTTTTAAAATGTAATATGGACCAAAAAGAAAGTGCATTCTTCTTCCACATAGCATTGTTGCATTTCTTCAATGCACTCTATCAAGCCTCATGATTTTTAAATAGCAATTGCATTTCTTCAATGTATTCTATCAGTGCTCATGTTTTCCAACAAGATTTGCAATCTATTCTCACCCAAAAGGTTCATTTCCTCTTTGTATGCAATAACAGAGTGCAATCCATCCATTTAAACATGAGATACATTAGTGGATTATTATATACAAGCCCAATCTAGAGCCATTTACTTTCTTGAAATTGAAATCAAAAGACAATATGTATCTTTGTATTCCCATTCTGTATCAAATAGATAGTACTAATCTTACCTTATCAATGTCTTATTTTTCAAAAGAAAGTGAATAATGTGGATGCATGTGACCTTTCAAAGCATCCCAAAAGGATTGTCCGAAATGATTGAATAAATCCATTTCAATCACCATTCCAATCATATATTTATGATAGGTTTGAGCATTATGTACATCCTCTCAACAATTTGCCATCTCTTTGTGAATCATCCACATCTCCTTATGAATCGTTCATTGTCTCTAGGTCCCTTCTGTTTACATCTCTTGACAATGCTAAAAACTTGATCGATATCCTCGTGTGCATGTTGGACATACAAGAATCCTACTAATGTTGTTGAAGATTTGATAAGTAATAAACATTGAGAAAAAACACAACATGAATACATTCTTGTGTCCCTCTAACAACTATCTACTTTTATTATCAAAATTAGTAGTGACAGATGACCTTTGTTGCATGTATGCTAGAATGGATCACATTATGGATTATATAACCTAATTGGTATAACATTATTGCAAGGAAATATTCCATACATCACCAAAAAAACTAGAACACATGCACTAGTATCCCATATAAATGTGCCTTTCAAGAGTTCTTTGCTTGAAGTTTATGAAAAATGGCAAAAAAGTAAGTAATAGTTGTCCTTTGGTTCACACCATCCATAAGAAGATGCATGTACTTTTCTAGTGTGAGATAATTTTTATTTCCGAAATGTAGATTATGATCCTCCCTTTTATACAACTTACTTTCCTATGGACTAGGCGCACTTTCAATTTTTAATTTTAAGTAAACACAACCATTTCATTTTGACTTCTTTTGCCTCTTTAAAATTTTCACAATCGCAAGGCTTTTTTGTTAGATTGTATGTGAAGTGTATGAAGGACCATCCCCATGCCCTCTTTCCATTATTTTTTATACAAAAGTTCGTGGTAATTCATCCTCATGCAATCCTACTATAATGGTACATGTATTTTCTATAAAATCCTTTGGTATTTTTCTTAACTTTTAAAAGAGATTTCTATTATTTCTAGGGCTCTAATTTTTTTAAATTTGTGTTGAAATGTAATTATCAATTTTTTTAAATTTGTGTTGAAAGGTAATTATCAAATTTTTACCCGAGATGAGGCATTATTGTGACAAGTCATGCTTCATTTTGAGTTATACAAGTTTTTTAATTTGTAAAGACTATGTTCCTTCACATGCTAAAATTGTTATCTACTTCATGTATAGCATGCACTTCCTATTTCATATGTTTCTCAAAATGAGTAATTTTCAACAAATTCTATGCCTGATAATTGTGTTCTTAAGTAAATCAACAACGCACTATTTCTCTTGCCATCAAGCTACAAAATTGTGAAGAATGTGTTTTCGGATGGATTTAACTAGATGCTCTATAAGCTTGAGTGGTCAATATGATCTTATGTGTCAATATCCCTTGCCCTTTGTCTAATCCTCCAAGAGCAACCATTTAATTCTCCTAAGGTAATAGGGTTCTTTGAGGTTTCATTAGAGTGGACGAATTTCTTATCCTTCACACACCACTGTGGGCATGTGCTACAAGACACAATGTGCTTGGAATGCAAGAATTTTTAATCATTTTCTTGCAATGAGATTTCATCAAATCTGACACTTTACATAAAAAAGGCAACATAGGATATTGCTCTTTTTGTACTTTGTATGTTAATGAATGACTTGATCATCACTCATTCCAATGGCATCTTATTTCATAGGTCAGAACTCACCTCACATCAAAATTTGACATTAAAAATACGAGAGAACTCCATTATTTTCTTGGCAAAGAAATATGGAGGGATGGCAATAGCATCATGCTCACATACAATGCTCACACTTGGAAAAGCATCCTCCACAAGTAGTTCTAATGGAAGTACATGAGGAAATGACAATGTGGTGAATCACTCATAAAGATAGGCTCCTAAACAACAGAAGAAACAACCTGGATTCGAAGACATGAATTGGAAGGAATAAATAGAAGTCATGGCCAAGATAGCAAGAGAATAAAAGATGTTGACAACAAATGAGATGTAGTAGCCACATCATAATACGTGGCAAGACAAGAAAAAGATACATGGTAGATAAAAGAGATATGCCCTTGGGTAGCATAGCACATGCCACACAAAGGTATGAGTAAAAGGCAAGCTGCCACATGGCATGGAGGAGATATCCCACATGTGAGCAAGCATATGGATTAAGTACCCTCACCTATAAAAAGGAGGTTCATTTGAAGTAATATCAATCAAGCACTTTGCACTATCTCAAGATTCTCTTTATGAGTCCAAGCTATTTTTTTTTTGAACCTAATTGACTTGAGGTACATGTCATGAGCACTCTCTTCATCATGTTTGCACTTAGGTTGCATCCTCCTTAGATTAGTATTGTGTTAGGATGTTTTCTCATGACTAGGAGAGGTGGACGCATATAAGTTCTTCAGTAGTTTCTTTTACATGATTACTACAAACCACTCCCAACTCCAATTGAACGTAACATCAAATTGTCGGGTCATGACAAACCTTCAAGACATGACAAACCCCCTAATATGGATCCTCATTAGTACTGATAGCTTATTGAAAGCTTGCCTCGTTTAGCACTCGCCAGGTCAGACATCACTCTCCGTCAATTCATGCAGCTCCTAATGGCTCTCCGTAATCCATATCAAGGGATTAGACCATCTAGGTCTTTTGTGGGCAGATACACTTATGAAGATCCATTGAGTTTTTCTATATGAAACTAATCTTCATAGTCGAACCCTAGCAAACTATTTGACCTTCAGTGAAGGTGAGATTTTAAAAATCTCAATCAGTAATATATTTCAACCTAGAATCTCCCCATGCCCACATCCAAGTTGCTCACAAGGCTAAATACATTCAATTTTTTTCTCAAGGGCTTGTAGGAAGGAGGCTCCCCGGCCCCCCCACACCAAATACATATATCTACCCCTCATCCCCCTCATGCTTCTCATTATTGCTCCCCCTTCCTTCCCTTCTCAGCCCTCCCCTCTCCTTCCCTCCAAGCCCTCCCCTCTCCTTCCCTCCACTAATCATTACTTGCGACTGTTTGGAATAAGCATTTTTTTGTTACATAACAGGTTAGAGCTGAATGCCAAACCCCATTAACCAAAATCTTCTGATCTTCGACAACAGTTGATATCGCAAGGACTGCAGACGCTTCATCTTTCTTCTGTTTAACCATTGGCCTTGACAGGCTTTTTTTTAAGATCCACTGTTACAAAATATGCTTGCAAAAACTTCCTTGAACACCCAGCTGAATATTCGGTTGAATGCAAGGGAGAGACTAAGTTTTTAAGAGGATCCATCTTAAGGGTTAACTGGTGATCGAGTCCACCCGCCAGATGTTTCTGTGGAGCTTCCAGTGCGCTTAAAGATCACCCTCTGATTTTTTCTCAAATGCAAATAGTCTACCTGTAGAAAAGCGAGTGGTACATTTCATTTAAGGAATACACAACTGATAATCTTGTCATAAGGCATTTGACATGGACACATTTAGTATTACGAGATGCCGTTAGTATTGACTAAAACCAAACAGAACTTTTTGCTTCATACATCCAAGATTCGCTTTCTCAACTTGGTTCAAGCATAGTAAAAGTTTGAGAGGGCAAGGGACAGCCCCACACACACCTCTTGAGGATCAAGAATCACCAGACAAAAGGCATCAACTGGACTTTGTAAAGGATCCAATTTCGCCTCAGCCACAGGAGCACTAGGGATGATTGGAAGCCCAGGTGGAGGACCAATAAATTGTAACCTCGATTTCATTGAGAGTCCAAACCATGCCTTTTCCCTGATCTGCGTTCATCCAATTATAATGTCAATTTTTTTTAAACAAATACAGAATACTGAAACGAAATGTCATTAACATACCAGTCTTTTGACCTGAATTAACACCTTGATTATCTTTCATCTTAGCTTCATGACTAATTGCAGAAAGGTCAATAATATGAATGTGTTTCTATGCAACTGACCGCATTAAAGCATATCCAGAATATAAATTTACACAATAATTTGTGTATCTTATTCTATCCTGTGCAGAACACAATTCGATAGACCACTCCGGCAGTCATTCACCCTAGCAAAAGCTTTGAAAGGTACTAATTATGTTCATAATAGAAACCTGTCATAACATTCTTACCTGACTGAGTAGCAAGGATTCAAAAACATGAATTGTACTCAATCAGGAGAGGAAACATACTCATCTTCTCGCATCATGACAAGTCATTTTCTAACTCTCTCAAAAGTGCAAAAATCACAAAGCACATCCTCCATTCAAGATAATTCTATGGGTTCAAACCATAGTGGTAAGAGGCAGATAAGGCTTGCCGGGGCCAGCATCATCCAAGCATCTGTCATATGCATCAACTCTGTAAAGTCCTCTAAGCAATGTGCCAATCAACACTATATCCGTAAAAACCTCATATCCATTTCAGCCTTAGCTACTTGGTGGATATTTCGTTCTCGTTGATGGTGTTAGGTGTGCAGTTTATGATGTTACACATGCCTTTACCGCCTGGTACATATAGTACATTGTGTAGACTGACTACACCACCAGATATTGAAGTAATGGCAACTTGCCCAATGCCTTTTACTGAATAAGATGCATTATTTGCACATGTAACGGTTCCTCCCTTTGGTGCATATACAAGTGAGCTGAATAACTTCTTGCAAAAAGTGATGTGCTTGCTAGCACAGCTATCAAAGAACCAGGCATCAGAAGCATCGAGAACTATCATACAGGTATCATGAATAGAAGGATTGTACTCACAAGTAACAAGAAAAGCCCAATGCTGATCATGTGGAAAATTGGTTGTCTCATGCCTGTCATCTATACTATGAACACTAGAAACAACAAGACCCGACTCCCTTTCATATACAATTCTCTTTTTGCACTCAGTGATGTCATGCCCAGGTTTCCTGCAATAGTTACATCTCTTTTTCTTTTTCTTCTCTCCAGAAGACGATGCATCAGAGGAATGACCAGCATGTGTATGAAGGGACTTACCAACTGAAACTTTTCCCTTGCCCTTGTTTCTATGCTGTGTAGCAAAGGCTTAATCACTAGCCATAGAAGCATTTCTATTCACACGGCTTTTTCCTCCTGTAACAAAAGGGCAACCAGTTGGTCAAAAGAGTAGTGGTTGGCATTGGCCCATGGCAACAAACCGCAAAGTAGTTGAAAAGCCCTGGTAGGAATCAGGCAATTCATAAGTGTCACGGATACAAGCTGAGAATCTAGGACTACCTCATCAATATTTGCCAATTGCTCTTTCAAATCCTTAGCACTGATAAGATAAGCATCCATGTTACCACTCTCTTTAAGCTTGAAATCCTTCAGCTGCTTGCAGAGATAGGCCACTCTAGCCTCATTCCGCAACCTAGCAAGCTAATCCCATGCTTGTTTAGCTATCTTGCATGAACGGATATGAGGGATAATATCCTTAACTGAGAGAGCAATCAAGGCATGTGCTTTGGCATCACGTCCTGAGTAGGAGGCAAAGTACCTGTAGTGGAAGAGGCAACTGCACTAAAAGAAGCATAAGACCCATCACCCGATGAGCCTGAGGCAGTACTAAATGTATCAGAGGCATAAGGTCTAGTGGGTCTGACCTCAGTACCTGTAACCATATTCCAAAGATTCTTGGCAACCAAGACATGCCCCATCATATAAGCCCACATGGGGTAATTTGTGCCATCAAGTCTGTCCTCAGATCCAAGCATCCCAAACCAGTCATCGTTGTTGCCAGCCATAGTGCAAAAATGCAAGGCAAAAGCACCAATTGACAATGCAAATGAGAGGAGTGCAATCTTCAAATCCAAAAGGCAATTTACTGCACAAGCTTCAAAGCTTTTTCACTGCAAATATGTGGCTTTCACAAGGTGTACATGCTGCAAAAAAGACTTCCAAAGGCAAACGCGGCCTTCCAAGGCAACACGGGGCCTTTCCATAGTTCCTAGGAACCAAAAGAAAAGCCTGTTTTGCTGGAAGTAAAAGAAGGCAATGCAGTAGGAGCATACCAAGTGATTTTGATCAAAATTACAGCAAGAAAAAGTCTCCAAACTTAAGGACAGGTAGTCCCCCTTGTAGGAGAGGTGAAATGGACAGCAAATGGCAACTGAGGGTGCCGAAAGAAGCTGGAATGTGGAATTACAGCAAGAGTATATGCCCCACAGCAATCAAGAGCTCGTATGGAGGCTCCCACAAGTGAAGGCCAGCAGGAGTACACACCTGCATTCCATAGCTCCTCCACTTGTTTGCCTGATTTGGAAACTGCAAAGGTCTCTCCTATAGGACTTCCGATAAGCATCTGATGCGACTCCTTACATGCATGGCCGAGACTCCCCAAATCCATCTATCTAAAAAACCCAATCTCTGCATAGTGCCCTCTGGAAAGGACCACTCTATCCTGTCATAAGCCTGCTCGAAATCCAAGAACAAGACTCTTATAGGCTGGGACTCCTCCCACAACCAATCCATTGCCTCCTAAAAGGTGAGGATGTTGTCCAGTATATTGTGCGACGTGGATGATGTCAACAAGGCTGCATGCTCATGACCTTGGCTAAGATCTTGTAAGTGCTCGGATCCCATAGCCACTGAAGCTGCATCCCTCCTAAGCAGGGTAAAGTTGCATCCCTCCTAAGCAGGGATCAGTCATCTGAAAGAACCGCTTGGTCATCCTATCTCCATGCTAAACCCATTGTGCCCTAGAAGAGTGATAAGAAAAGTCGAGTCAACGAATCTGCATGGCTTGAAGGTCTAATTGAGCACTCTCATAGCAATCTCCAAGCCACTGAGAGGTTGGGCCTTGCTCTCTAAGCCGCTCTATGGAAGCCAAATTCTGTCTCAATGCTCTCTAATGCTCCAGGAGAGAGTGACATCAATAAAGACCCTCAGCTTGTAGCGCCTCAATACTCCTCTGAATCGCCAATGCTACCTCGTGGCCTAACCATCTGTGGGGGGCCTCTGGCCACTGCCATATCGCTGCCGCGGCCTATTGCACCTTCTCCTCTTGAAGCGATGCACCGGAGATACAAACCTACTTCTATGGTGGAAGTCCACGATGGGACTGCTCTGAGCAAAGCACGATCAGGGAGTTATCTGACATTGTCATTTGTATGCAGAAACCCATGGCTCCCCCTCTGTGCATCACCCAATCTCCCACATAGAATCTATCCAATGTCTCTAGCAATCCAAGTTACCCATCCATAATCCAAGCCATACTACCCGCTCAGTAGTAAGCTCACCCCGGTCGAGCACATATGGAGCAAGTATCTCCAATACTGAAATGCAGACCCCCAGCTCCTACCTACTCTTGCTAGGAGGAGACGGCGCCAGCGTCGATGTCTGTTGCTGAAAACATGTGCTGAGGATAAACACTGCCCATTCCACCACAGCCCTCTACAACCATTAATTTAGTTTCAGCTGCTATGGTTGCTGTCGCACGCGATCATGGGAGTTCATGCACATCCAAACTCACAAGGTTTGGCTCAAGGGGGGATGGGGTGGCGAACAGGCCTTTTTATGAGAGGAAGCCTATGTAACAACTGAGGACTTTTGAGGGGGAGGGGAGGGTTGGCGAGGGGGAGGGGGAAGGGGGAGGGGATAGGATGGAGACTAATCTGTCTTTGTGCTACATAACATGCACTGAATCAACGAAGAGGTCAGCACACCCAACCACCTAGTGCACCGGTTCAACAACCAATGTGTACTCTGTCTGAGTGGCACATCTGGCTCTACAAGGCCCAAATCTCTCTTGCCATGAGCGTGAGCTAGCTGGAAAGTAGCTGTCCGTCCATGTAGAACTCCTTCCCCTGCTGCCCCATTTGACTACATCATCCAATCAAAGAGAATCGGAGTCCGCTGAGCGCTCCTCCTCTCCTATGGCGCGGAGTTGAAGCTCCAGAAAGGACGGGGCAGGCTTACAACTATGGCAATGGCAACCTGTCGGAGGTAGAACTGGCATCCCTAGTGCAAGCAAGTAGTTGTCAAGAATGTCTAGATAATTCCAGGGCCCCGGTCGCTGGAGCTCTTGTGGAAGGGGCTCAACGTAATGTTAGTAAAATATTAAATCAAAGGAACCTCTCCAATCTCACAACAAGGTAAGAGATATCTGGTATATGCAGTCGACAGAACAGCAAACTCCATTTATGAGCCATCAAATTGTGGAGTACAAGTATGAGATGCTGCTCTAAAAGTACAGAAAAGTGCAGACCAAAACCGAGAACGAACTGTTGAAGAGACTGTTGCAAACTCTCCTTTTCTGCGCAATGCTGAAGTCTTGAATGGATGAGGAGGTAGCTATTGAAGGTTCAATATACATTGGACCCAAATGTTTGTAGGATGGATGATGGGGGAATGGTACCCTTTAAAGGTGGAGACAAAACTATTCGTCACAAGAAAAAGTAAGGCACTTCCTGGATTAAATGCTTTGAGCCAGGCCTCGAAAGAAATTGCCCTTTTGCTTTTTGGGAGTTTTTAGGCTCACCTGGAGAATTTTACTTTGGAGCCTTGCTATGAAAAATTTTATGGCATTATTTCTTGATAATTATATTCAGATGAATGCTTTATACAGCTTTCTAATGACAATCATGGATGGTAGAGAGGATAGGATGCCCAATTTTCATGGAGTCCTTTAGGACACGGTTGGTACTTACAGAGATAATATTTTTAAGGATTTTGGCTGCTTTCCAAAAAGGGAAAGTTGTAAGACTAACACTTGCTGTATTATCCAGCTCGTTGTCCAAGGGTTAGTATTGTAACAAAAGGGTAATGAAGGCAGGTTACCTTTTATCTCCATGAAGTCCCCCAAACTCCCAAAGGAGTACCGCTCCATTCTGTCTTCTATCAAGGGTTTCTTTGGCAGTTCTGCTAGAGTCGCTGACCACAGCAGCATCGTTCCTAGTAGAGATGGGGTCCCTAGGCTTAGAGAGATAGTAGAGTGGCTAGAGGTTCTGTCAGAGGAGATCCTCCTTAAAACCTTGGACGGGGGCACTCTTCAACAAAGAGTCTATGTTTATAGACTTCTTGGGCATTGCTTGTGCTGCAGACACATGGGGCACCGCGCAAGATCCTGCACACATAGTATAGCTTGAGCTGTCGCTCAGCCGCCGTCTCACATAGGACATTAGTGGGGGGCCAAGCAAGTAGACCTCTGTCCCCTGGCAGACAACAGCATATGACACAAACTCCTTGGGTTGAGCCATGCAATGGATCATCATGGGCCTTGGATCTATGTAGACTGTCGGAAGCCAGGCAAGCGTGCCACGAAGAGTCGCAGATGCCAGGCATGTCATCGACATTGGGCCCCTGGATAGGCAGGAGGAGTAGATTGAGGAAGCCCCCTTAGGTCGACCTTAGACATTTGTGGGGGAGATCTTTTTTTATCTTCAGTAGACCCAGTTGTGTTGTCCGCGCCACAGCGCTCGATCCCGCTAAGTCCCTGAGTCCGAAGTGGGGGCCAAGCAAGTAGACCTCTGTCCCCTGGCAGACAACAGCATATGACACAAACTCCTTGGGTTGAGCCATGCAATGGATCATCATGGGCCTTGGATCTATGTAGACTGTCGGAAGCCAGGCAAGCGTGCCACGAAGAGTCGCAGATGCCAGGCATGTCATCGACATTGGGCCCCTGGATAGGCAGGAGGAGTAGATTGAGGAAGCCCCCTTAGGTCGACCTTAGACATTTGTGGGGGAGATCTTTTTTTATCTTCAGTAGACCCAGTTGTGTTGTCCGCGCCACAGCGCTCGATCCCGCTAAGTCCCTGAGTCCACTTCGGATCCGGATCCAGGCTCAAGGGAGGTGCCCCTTCCTAGTGCCCCCCCCCCCCCCCAACACACACACACACCCCTGCTATTCAGCCCTCCCCAATCTCTTGCTCTCAATCCCGATCTCGCTCTCCCTCCTCCCCTCCTTCCATCCCTTCTTTGAAGCCCCCTTCCTCTGCTGCCACCTCCATGAGGCCTGGGATCATCACTAACCATCCCCCCATCCCTCCCATTCCCCCCCTTCTTTTGTTGCCGCATCTTCGTCTTCTGCTCCCCCTCTTCCCTGTACTCACTGCCTCTCCTTCCCGTCCCCTCTCTTTTGCTTCGCTAGCCGCTCAGTGCTCGTCTCTACCCAGGCCTTAGGGTCAGAGTGCGGCATCACCATCCCAATGCCAGCCTGCTTTCTCTCAGGATCAGGGCATGCCCTTCCTTGAGCCGGCGCAAGTCCTCGACTTTCCTGAAAACTATAGGGATGAAGCTGTCAATCCTATGACAAACTAAGAGGTAGGTAAGGAGCATAAAGAGATGTACACGTATAGTTATACAGCCTCTATAACTAGGGCTTTCTGTATTTGTGATTGTAACAAATCGACCTAACGTCCAACACAGGTATATCTGTAGAGAAGTTTACACAACTAATGTAGATGTAAATCAAAAACAAAAAATTGTATACAGCGGTCATAGGTGTCTAGACTCTAGCCACATGATTACAGAGGTATTTTATACCATACAGAAAATTAGTTGCTTCCAGCATTGTCTTTTATAAGCACCCCCATTTTTGCTAGTGTACTTGAGCTACGGAGTTTAAATACTTTATTGGGTGAACTACCCTGAGTCTCAACCTCGATTGATATGCATAATTAGACTACTCATGCAGCAGTTATAAAATGCACAAGCCATTCACTTGCTGTACGGCCTGATACAGATGTGCATATGGCTTTCTGAGCAAACTTGCATCAACTTGCAGATACCTGATTTCCATTTGATTTTTTGAAAAGATAGAGCTTCTTACATTCACTCTCCTTGCCTCTGTCTCAGAGTTGCTTATAACATCTAGTACTCCTTGTATGCGAAACTGTTCCCATGAGCCTGTGAAATACCAGCAAATCTGCAAAACCCAATAAATACGGTGATCTAAAATGCTACAAAATCCTCAGAAAAAATTGTACAATCCCAAAATGGAAAAGTCAGATATCCTTCTTTAAGGCTGTGTTTGATGGTTAATCTCTCTCGCTCACTCTTTCCCACGCCGAATTATCAGGCTCACGTGTAGTCTTGTAATACTTGCTTGTGGGACAAAGCATGTGTGCGCATGGGAAAGATCATACATCAACCTATCCTCTCCTTTGTGCTACCGGGGAAATGAATGAGCCTGTAAAGAAACAGCCTGCTAGCCTGCCACGCTCGAATAATAGAAGTTAGTTGATGCAAGTGCTTGATAAACACAAAGAAAGAAATCTACGAGGTGATAAAGTTTCATTATATTAACGGGTGAGCACAACCTATAGCAAGATTACAAAAAGACATGCATCTCTGTGAGAGCACAGCCTCTATGCATGATATTCGGTATCCGCGTGAAAACATTAGGAACTCTTGAATCCTCTCTCTCTCTCTCTCTCTCTCTCTCTCTCTCTCTCTCTCTCCCCCCCCCCGTACAGTCCCGTCGCACCTCTCCGTTAGCCGTACAGCCGTACAGTCTCGTTGTACCTCTCTGTTAGCCATACCGCTGTACAGCCCCTTCCTTCCGTACAGCTCTTCCCTCCATTAGCCGTCATACAACCGTTCCGTCAGTCACCGTACATCGTCTCCCTTCCATACAGTCCGTACCCATACTCATTACATCTGTGCATCAGAGCAGGAGGAGCAACGGAAGGCTTCGAATTCATGCCAGGCTGAGCTGAGCCCTTGGCTCAGCTTGGGGGTTAGCTTCAACAAAAGGGCACATCAAAGTCTGCACATACCATTATTTTATTTTTTTTTGCAAGAAAAGTACTTCATTAAGTACTTGAATAAAAACCGCAGAGCAAGCTCAAGTGCGGGAGTACATCATGTCAAGCATGAGAACAAGCCTCCTAGCAGTAGCAGTCCTGGAGGTTCCCTGTATGTTCGCCCAAATGGCCATCAAAGTGTGTATAGTATATGCCCAGATACTAGCCATAGTCTGAGAAGAGTGAACCTGGGAGTCCTCCAAAGCCTCTGACAATCTCATCCATCCTATGTGTGAGGAAAGGCCGTCTCTTACGACGCGTCAGTCGTCGATAGATCCCCTATGTGCCTCAGGTGACAGTCAGATGACTCAAAGCCTGCTCCTATGAACTGGGCTCTCGCCTCTCTGCACTCGTCGTCGAACCAAGGGTTCTGAGGCATCTTCCCATCTTAGAGCAACGTCCCATACCATGAGACAAGGGTGTCGGAGGTGCTAGTGATGTCTATCATCTCCAAGTAGAGCAGGTGGCTCATATACACTGGGTTCTGCAGCGATTTGATCCCGGGCTGCCAGTTTAGATTGCGAATAGCTTACTAGAGCTGCTAGCTCTCCTTAGAGCTACCCATACCAACTACATCCACCAACCAACAGAAGGCTCCAAGTGCCTCTCTCAAGAAAGCTCCTCCTGCACCTACCTGAGAGGTTTTCACCCTCCATCCTAACAAGCATTGAGTGCCACACACACTATTGTAATCATTACATAAAATACAAAGACATTACATACCCATGGCTTTGTTACTTGCTATCAAAACAAGCCAAGTACCTCAATAAAGTAGTCCTTTCAGTAAACCTGTGAGTTTCAGAGCCAATACTCCAGTCAACGCAAGTTGCTATAGAAGGCCCATTTCTGCTGCGATTTGATCCCCGGCTGCCAGTTTAGATTGCGAATAGCTTACTAGAGCTGCTAGCTCTCCTTAGAGCTACCCATACCAACTACATCCACCAACCGTCAGAAGGCTCCAAGTGCCTCTCTCAAGAAAGCTCCTCCTGCACCTACCTGAGAGGTTTTCACCCTCCATCCTAACAAGCATTGAGTGCCCCACATACTATTGTAATCATTACATAAAATACAAAGACATTACATACCCATGGCTTTGTTGCTTGCTATCAAAACAAGCCAAGTACCTCAATGAAGTAGTCCCTTCAGTAAACCTGTGAGTTTCAGAGCCAATACTCCAGTCAATGCAAGTTATTAATGTTACGGAATTGTATTTCCGATATTTCTTGCTATGGAAATTATTTTATTTTGTTCAAGTGTGACTATGGCAAAGTATTCCATAGGAGCACATCGGACGCGGCGGGAGTCCTAGTGGATGCTTTGTGGGGTTTAGTTAGGGATGCCTAACTACTTGTGTTTTTGTCAGGCTAGATGGCTAGTATTGTGGGTGATTCCATGTTAATACTAATGTCGCCAGTGTTACTAGTGTTATTGCAATTTGCCGCAAGCGTACAATTGTGTTGGGATTAGTTGGTGTGATGATTCATCAATTGATTGTAACAACTAACACAATTGACAACTTGAGTATAGATGATGTCTGGCAATTTACTTGCAGCTCTCAATGTCGCCTTTAAACTAGCTAATGAATTAAATATTAAAAGGACGTACTAATAGAATCCAATAACTCACTCAACCCACCCCTAAGCACTTTTGTCAGATGGACCTCTTGAAAAATGTAGAATAGTACGATCCAACTTATGAGAGAGCTATAAGTAAAAAAGAAAGAAAAAACGACAAAGACGATACAAAGAAGAAGAGAGGGACAATCGCAATGGGGAGGGGACAAGCGTGCGCCCCTCTGTGTGTGTGTCTTTTGGGTAGCACGTAAGCAAACTTACTTCGGCTAGTGGTTGATTTTGTATCTCCTGAATCTGCCAAAAAGAAGCCTGCTCAAAAACAGGCGTTGGACTGAAAATCACGACAAGTGCTACAGGACGTGAAGGTCCTTATTTATGCGTACCTTGTTGCTGCGACGATCCGTCGTAAATTGGAGCAGATCCGTTCCATCAATGAAACCTCTACAAACATAGTTTGGGATGAATAATCGAGGCATATAAGGGTTGACATAGTGAAAAAGCATCCAAAGAAAGAGCACCTGAAGACCACCGTGCGATTAGCGGGTCTGCCGTCCAGCCTCACGGTCGCCTGGCTCAATACAAAATACGTCAGTTGCACGGGTCAGAAAACTTCACGGCCCGAATCTCTGCCTAGCTTGGCACGAAAAATAGAGTACGAGGGGCAGCAGACCAGCTGAAAATACGAAGAATGCTGGAGATGAGCGTTAGTCTGTAAGGAAGTGGATAAAAGCTGTCGCCATTCAGCCATCGCTTAAGAATTGAGTGTGTGTGGCTGTTTGGAGTGCATGGGCTTATTATTACACCACCATCACAAGCATTTCTTTGCAGCTGAAAACGATGCAACATAAATGCTTGTAACCAGCCTAGTCTAACTCAAAGCTGGCCTCTCCTTAAGCCACGTGTGCATAACCCAACCGTTGGATTGCCTCTGATCCAAAGGATCTCAAGCTTTTTCTTTTAGAGATTTTCAGCCTTCAGACATCTCTTTTTATTTTAAGGTGATTGGTCCACTTATGCTCCATTGAATTGTTTATAGGCTCTTGTAAGGGGCTTTCAATGCATGCATTCAGTGACTTCGTCTTCTTTGGCCTGCCCTATTGAAGGTAAACTAGATTCTTTGGATCATTTTGCGCCTTGCGAGACTTGTAAATTCTTGATAGGTCCACGTGTGCAAGTGTCAGGGTTCATTTACTTCCTACAACGCGGAGCGACGCTACAGAGATGGCCAAATTGAATGCAAGCAACTCCAAGCCTATCGTGTGGACACTTACGAGCTTATTTGGCTTGAGAGATACAGCTTCCTACACTCCTATGGTGCTATCTTGGGTCGTTGAGAGTAGGGGTATTTTGGACAAAAGCTTGAAGGGTTCCGTTCTGAAGTCGTATTTTGGATCTTGTCTCGTAATCGGAGCTCCATACGCTTCATCTTTTGACTTTGTTGGATTCTTTGCATTCAGCCTCTCCCTTTTCTCATTGGAGTTTTCAATCTTTGTTATTAGAATGTCCAAGCTTCTTGCCTTGTTTTCATCACGACTGCACAAAGGTTTGTATGTCTACAAACCTTTGGAAGGGAATCTTTTTATGCCATTCATCATTCTTGCCATTGCTAAGGATACGCTGCAAGCGTTCAACCATTTTGCAAAATTTTAGGTTTTGTTGTTTGTGGCAAGAAGACTGGTCCAAGGCTCAGTTTGATGTGCTTTGCACTGTGAACAAGTTGCCATTGAGGTTTCCTTGGATGTAAGAAAACCGTTGGAAATTTGTAGGTTGCATCAGAATGACTCACGTCTAGAGAGAGCACTTCTAAGTAAGCTACCACCACTTCGCTTGCTCGCTGCTCAGAAGTCATCTATAGCTGTGGAAGCTTTGTTTGCCTATCCAGTTCTATCTTCGGAGCAAGAGTATACTTCGCCATGCGGGCTTTTGCTTTCGAACCAATGGAGTGGATTGGAAAGAAATATAGTGACTTAGCATTCCCTTGTTAGTTGCAGGAACCTCCCTGGATGGCTCCCTCCTTGGTCAATACGATGACAGCTACTACAAGTTTAAGGTGATCCCCAAACTATAGACTTTTCTTCCGTGAACATGTGATTAGCCTTATCATGTAACTTCACATGTTCTTGGTCTAGGTTTTGCATATCAGCGATTAGACTTGGGATGAAATTTCGGATTTGTTTGGCAAGAATCACCTACTCGTGTGACTAGCTTGGGTATGAATGCTTATCGCCTATCCCTTGTTTAGTCGTGGAAACATCCAAGTCAGTGAAATTCTTGTGTAGTATTCCTCTTGTAATGTTGATGGTTTTAGTTATCCTATCTATTTCCCATGTGCTATGAGGATGTTGGCTCACAATGTCTCTCTTTGACATTCACAAAGATTAAAGATTAACCAACTCACAATAAGAGATTAACTTCCATCGTGATTCACATCCCATGACCATGATTATGAGGCAATGGAAACTAGGAAATTCTCGTCTCCATAGCTATTTTTGAGACTTTTCCTCTGTTCGCCCATTCTTTCATTGTGAAGGAAAGCTTTACTTTTGCTGACTAGCAATTGCATGCTTCATCCGCTCCGAATCTCACATCCTTCCCACTTGTAAACTTTCGAGACATCGCTTTATATTTTATCTCTTTCCTCCATGTTTGGTCATGATCTCTCTCTTCACATACCTGCTATCAAGAGAGGCAAGTGCTCTTTTTCTTACTTCACCACATTTGTCCCTCACCTCCCTTCTTCAAGTTCCTATCTGCCCAAATAGACTCCAATGTGGAGTAGAGGATAGTGCTTGTTCAAGTTCCTATCTAGCCGAACAGACTCCAATGAGTTGAGTTAATTGGTTGCTCATCTTTGCTTCCGAAGAATTGGAAATCACAAAGACATGTTGGTTCATCTTTCATAATCTCACATCCGCTGCCCTTAACCCATTTCTTTTGAGTAGGCCTTTTGAATATCATTCATCTTGTTTAGGCTCCTAAATCTCAACCAACTCTAGATGTTCCTGAGAGTGCTCTCAACGGAAGCAAGAACGGAAGAAGGAGAGAGAGAGATAGAGAGCCACACAAGTTTGGTGGGTGCAGAACCACCCTAATCTTCTTTTTCATTCATTTATATATGTGTTTGAGTATTGTACATAACTAGGGTTAAGGCACAGTGACCTTTAACCCCACAACCTCCCACTTAAAGGACAATGTGCCTTTAAGGGAGAACAACCAGTGAGCATACTATCCAATGCCCATCAATACACGACAATACTCAAACCGCTGACTAGGTAGACTCTTCGTCAGCATATCTGCAGGGTTATCATCTGTATGAACCTTGACAAGCTCTATGCGCTTGTCCTCAACTACCTCCCTGATGAAATGGTACCTGACCTCAATGTGTTTGGTCTTTGCATGAAAGACCGGATTCCGTGCTAGCTGAATAGCACTCATGGAATCACTATGCAATGTCGGTACACCTCTATGAATCCCCAAATCTCCCACTAGCCGATCAAGCCATATAGCCTCCTTGCAACCCTCTGTGGCTGCAACATACTCAGCCTCTGTGGTAGACAAAGCAACGCACTTCTGTGCACGAGACATCCACGACACTGCACCACCTGCAAAGGTGAACACATAACCAGAAGTGGATCTCCTACTATCCACATGCCCTGCATAGTCTGAATCTGTGTACCCAAGTACACGCATGTCTCCTTTACCAAAGCAAATGCACATCTCCTTGGTACCCTTCATGTACCTCATGATGCACTTAACTGCCTCCCAATGCCTCTTTCCTGGATTAGCCATATACCGGCTAACAACTCCCACTGCAAATGCAATGTCTGGTCTAGTAGCTATCATAGCATACATAAGACTCCCAACTGCTGATGCATAAGGAACCTTGGCCATCATGGCCCTTTCCTCATCTGATTTGGGACTATCTGTATGACTCAGTTTCACATATGGAGGCAATGGAGTACTCACTGCCTTCCCCCCCTCCATATTGAAACGCTGTAATACTTTTGTAACATACTCTTTTTGTGAAAGCCAAAGGAGTTTCCTACTCCGATCACGCGTGATGCGCATACCAAGAATATGACCTGCAAATCCCAAATCCTTCATATCAAAGGCCTCAAGCAACTTGGCCTTTAATGCGTCTAGCTCATAAGTATTCTTGCTAGCCAATAGCATATCATCCACATATAGTGCCAAGATTATCAGGCTATTATCCTTGGCCCTTTTAGTGTAGAGGCAGTGATCAATTTCACTCCTTCTAAAACCCTGGGACCGAATGAAAGCATCAAACTTATGATACCATTCTCTAGGTGCTTGCTTAAGACCATAGAGACTCTATTTCAGCTTGCAAACTAAATGCTCTTTGCCCTTTTCTTCAAAGCCTTCCGGCTGCACCATGTAGATGTCCTCATGCAAATCCCCATGCAAGAAAGCTGTCTTGACATCCATTTGCATAAGCTCCATATCCTCTACTGCCACTAGTCCAAGCATGCATCTAAGTGTGGTCATCTTCACAACCGGAGAGAATATCTCATCAAAGTCCACACCCTTCTCTTGCTTGAACCCTTTAGCAACCAAACGGGCCTTGTATCTAGGCACATCATCACCTGTGACCTTCATTTTGTAAACCCATTTACATGGCAATGCTTTCTTTCCATGTGGCAAAGAAACCAAGTCCCAAGTCTTATTCTTCATAAGTGAACTCATCTCTGATTGCATAGCATACTCCCACTTGCGTTGATCCTCACGCATCATAGCCTCTCTATAGCAAGAAGGCTCCCCGCAATCAGTAAGCATCACATAATCTACCCCTGGAACAAACCTATCAGGCGGTCTAGACACTCTAGATGATCTTCTCAAGGGCATTTCAGCTTGCTGTCCCACTTGCATATCAACCACATTTGGCTCATCATTTCCACCAATAGATGATCCATCATCTACCCTTGATTGTATACCTGTGGGAGTACTTGATTGTACCATTTCTTGCACATTTGGTGCATGGACAGCTTGCTGTCTATCAACATATGCAGGTGGATTCACATCCTGGAAAGTGATTCTCCTCATTTCCACATCCCTCATGGGTGCCTTATGCATCTTCTTCTCATTGAAGACCACATCATGGCTGCGTATGATCTTCTTTGCTTCTGGATCCCAGAGACGATAGCCCATCTCTCCACTTTCACCATAACCCAGAAAGATGCATTTCCTAGACTTAGGATCTAGCTTCTTTCGAAGCTCTTTTGGCACATGTGCATATGCCTCACACCCAAATATACGCAAATGAGAGTAAGAGGGCTTCTTGCCACTCCATGCCTCTTCAGGAATACCACCATCCAAACTCTTACTAGGTGATCTATTGACCACATGCACTGCAGTCTTCATTGCCTCAGCCCAAAAACCACCAGAAAGACTTGCATTGGAAAGCATGCATTGCAACCTTTCTTGAATGGTACGGTTCATCTTTTCTGCAACTGGATTTTGCTCTGGAGTACGAGGGGATGTAAGCTCCCTCTTAATCCCACGAGTATCACAGAAATGCTGAAAGTCATGAGAGAGATACTCTCCACCATTGTCAGTCCGTAGGCATTTAAGCGTTCTACCTGACTGATTCTCAACCAAGGCCAGCCATTTCTGAAATACCTGGAACACATCACTCTTCTGAGCTATAGCATAAGCCCACACTTTCCTAGTTGCATCATCAATGAATGTCACATAGTATTCAGCCCCGCCTAATGACCGTGTAGGCATGGGACCACATACGTCTGAATGCACCAAATCAAGCATTTCAAACTCTTTCTTTCCCCTTCTTTTATGGGCTGATTTAGTCTGCTTCCCATAGAGACAGTGCTCACAAAATTCAAAATCAGAGAAACTCAAATGCGGTACATAACCCAAACGGCATAAGAGTTTCATTCCATTCTGGCTCATGTGCCCCAACCTGCAATGCCACAAAGAAGTGCTTGGCTGCTCGGTTATTGCAACAACATGATCAAATACCCCTGATACATGTAAGGGATACAAAGTCCCACACTTGGCACCCCTGGCCAAAAGCATAGAGCCCTTTTCAATTTTCCAACTCTAAAAGCCAAAAGTGGTGTGAAAACTAGCATCATCTAGCTGACCCACTGAAATAAGACTCTTGGTCAGCTTAGGCACATGTCTCACATGTTTCAAAACAAATCCAGACCCATTTGCAAAAGAAAACTTTATGTCACCTGCTCCCACTATGTCACATGCATAGTCATTTCCAAGATGCACACAACCTGTCTTTCCACTGTCATAAGTGGAGAACCATTCCCTATGGGGAGTAACATGGAATGAAGCACCAGAATCCAAAATCCAATCCTGGGAATATGCATCATCTGAAGTGGTAAGCAACTCTGCAGATAACAATGAAGAGAACATCATTGTCACTATCATGTGTGACTGCATTGATCTCCTCGATCTTCACTTTTCCTTTGTCCTCCCTTGGACTCTCTTCCTTTTTATTTGCACCCCAATTTGCATTCTTTTTCTTATCCTTTTGCTCTCTTTTCACCTTGTAGCAATCCTTTTTCATATGGCCCTTCTTGCCACAATGGTAACACTCAATGTTCCGTGCCCTGGATTTGCTACGAGACTTCCCTCTTTCTTGGGACTTCCCCCTGAACTGTGATCTGCCCCTTTGCACATTTAAGGCTGCATCCTGCTTGTTGCCATCCATAGACTTCCGTCTAATCTCCTCGGCCAACAAGCTACCCACAACATCATCAAATTTCAGTACTCCACTAGGTGCAGAGTTACTGACAGCTGTACGGAAGGTATCCCATGAGGATGGCAATGAACATAAGAGAAATATTGCCTTATTCATTTTCTGAGCCTGAAGCTGGCTGAAAATAATATTGAGTTCATTCAAGTGAGAAGCAATGGAGACCCCTTCCTTCATTTGCAGCTCAAACAACCTCTTCATGAGGTAAACTTTATTAGAGGCAGTTTCCTTTTCATAAGTGGCACACAGTTTCTTCCACAAATCTTCCGTAGTCTGCTCATTTACTACTGTGAAATAAACTGACTCTGCAAGATGAAGTCTAATAGTAGACTTTGCTAATGCATCCAACTCATTCCAATCATCCTCAAACATATTTGCAGGCTTAGCTTCAATCCCTGCCAAGGGTTTAATCTGCTTCTTTTGAATAAGCACATCCCTTATCTGTTCTTTCCACAAAGAAAAGTTTGTCCCATCAAACTTTTTAATGCTGAAAAACTCCTTTTCAGGCATGGAAGAGGATGCCATGATGCAAATAAAGCAAAATCCCAAATGCTAGTGCCTGCAAGAGAGAATCACACCAAATACCAGGTGCACCCAAATGTGTATGCCACAATAGAGTGAAATATCACCAAAACTCAAAACTCAAAGCATCTGACTCATGTGCATATACTATGCATCCATATGAGCAAATCTAGCCCAAAAGAAAATGCCAATAAGTGCCAAATGACTCAAGCATAAACACTGTCCACTGGCATATGCATCAATAATGTCTCATCCAAGAGAGCATAGCACTATCAGTGCATCACCTGCAATGTGTCAAAGCTGTACCTCAGCTTAAAATAGCATCCATGTGCAAAGCGTCCATAAAAAATAGCATCCCACAAGGCAATTTGGGCCTATCAACGCATCCAACAAGGACCGCAATGCATCCAAATGGCCTATAAATCATCCATTGCAACCCAATGCATACCACGAATGAGGGCACACTGCTCAAACTGCAACCAGAGTGATCTGGATAAGGTATGCTCAAGAAATCATAGTCCCACGGTAATGAGCGCTACTGAAAATAGAACCTGAGATGCTTCAAAACATGGGCGCCATTGCATAATCGGACTCAGCAAAAAAATCTGCAAATATCTCTCTTCTGCCAGAACTCCAAAATCCCAACCGATGAGTGAGAAATGGGAGTCAACACTTATCCACTGCCATGTGGCATAAATCTAAGGTTTCAAAACCTTAGTATGAAAAATGCATAACAGAGAGACGAAATCGAATACACAGAGATTTATAACTCTGAAAATCCTCCACCGAATCACGCAAGAACTGATAGGTAGGGGTTTTTGGGCATCCGGAACGCAATGGGACAAACGGTTTTGGAAACCGTGGCCTCAATCACTGGGTCCAACACACGGACTGAAAAACGTTTTTGGAAACAGAGCTATCTGTAAACTCCACCGGAGTGCGAATGATGAGCAACATAGAAGTTTTAGGACCTCCTGAGTCCACCGGAACTGACAGATCTGCAAATGGTTGCTCCAAACTTGAGTTCCAACACCCGGGAAAAAAACGCAGGAACTGACACAGTGAGTCAGAAATCCAATGAAATGATCCCAGATTCAAGAATGAAGGTGTTTCCAAGCTCCTGAAGTGAAGTGGACACCAAAAGCAAGCAATAGTTGCCTCTACAAGTCAATACGGAGTCTCTGTCATCGAACGGAACAGGGAAAAGCTCAAAAAACGACTTTTTCTTTGAAAGCTCTTAACAGGCTCTCAAAACCACTTCGTAAAGCCAAAGTGACTTTTCCAAAGTTTCCTCCAAGGTCTCTGCACACTCGGATGCAAGTAAAGTCACCCACAAAGCTTCCCACAAAGCTTCTCCTTCCTCCCACAGAGCTGCTGAGCTTCCAAGCATTCACGCACGCTCAGCTAGATCACCCGAGCTCTGATACCAGTTGAGAGTGCTCTCAACGGAAGCAAGAACGGAAGAAGGAGAGAGAGATAGAGAGCCACACAAGTTTGGTGGCTGCAGAACCACCCTAATCTTCTTTTTCATTCATTTATATATGTGTTTGAGTATTGTACATAACTGGGGTTAAGGCACAGTGACCTTTAACCCCACAGTTCCAACCAAATCTCTCCAATGGGCTCAATCAACAAGAGAGCTCGATTCCAATCCGATTGTAAAGACCAATTTTCATGCTTGCAGGCTTTCACTATGGGATTTTGCTTCTAGGTTCTATTATGATTGCTCCTATTGAGCAATGTCCCGACTCTTTTGCTAGAAAGTGAGTATATAAATCTCTCTGTTGCCATGAGCAATCACTTCAAGGATTCATGGGATTGAATCATCCCCAGCATGGTGCAATTCACCAAAGAACTCAATCTTTTATTGCAAGGCGTATCAAACTTTTAGTCCTAACATGCTTGGTGCTACTTCATCTTTGTTTGGGCATTGATGGTCATCATATTGTAACCTTGCAGTGCTACATTCTTCTCGACAAATAGCAATGAATTTCCACTGACAAAACTAGTATTTCCAATATGTCTATCACACCAAAAGTAGTTGGAAAAGAAGTCGAAAAGATCTACTTTCTTTGTGGTTATGGTGTTCTTTCTTGGGATGAGTACAATCATGATACTATCAGCAACAACAATGCTCAAGCCAAAGAGAGGGTGTCACAGTCCTATGCAAATCTTTTAGAACTGACCGGAGATATACATGTTATTCCACAGCATTTATTACCTTCAATATCTGAAACATAAACACCTTGGATGTTCCCCTAAATCACATAAAAGAGTTTGTCTGCAATGGTAAACAAGATGTTAGGATATGCAACCAGTGGTGCGAGACTAAGGCCATAGATTGGCGATCATATAATTCAAGTTCTATCGTTCTGGAAGTGCTAGATCATACAAGCAATGAACCAACAAGGCCTTGATCCCAAGAATAGAGATGAGCATTTTGAACTCTTTTGGCAATTCAATAAGGATCGAAGAGAGATATCTGCCAATCTTGAGTGGGAGGATCACGGAAAGCCTTTTTCTACTAAGATCCAAAATCTCGAGGGTGGAAAGACTACCTACCTCGACTAGAATGTTACCTATGCCACTAAGGTCTAGAATTGCTAAATAATTTAGGAATGGTCTTGTAGAGTTCGTCTGAGGATAGGTTGTGTATCCTTAAATCTGTCAACATGCCTATGCTCTTTTAAATGATTTTGACAAGTTGAGCGATGATACCCTCAATTGTACATGATACCCCACTCTAATTGAGGGCGAGCTGTCCATAGCTAAATGAACTTGCAACTCGCTTCTAAGCACAGCAAGTACTTCCCAGTGGGGGAGACAGTCCTGGAAGAGTGAAAAGAGAGCACCAAACACAATATTGTCACCAGCAACTGCTCTGCCTAGTGCAGCTACCCACATCATCAATTCTGTCGACCGATGCAAGTGTCAAATGCTCAGCCTCTTGCAGCTCACTCCTAAACTTACCAAGTACTTCCCACTAGGGGAGGCGGAACTGGAAGATTGAAAAGAAAGAATCAAACGCAATATTGCCACTAGTAACCTTGCAACAGCTTTGCGACTACCCACATCCTTAAATTTCTCCACTGATACAAGTGTCAATATGCTCATCATCTACTCGGTTGATAAGAAGGCAATTTCCACACACATTCAACAACGTACATGGATGAGGTAATTAAAGAATCATCAACATGCACTACTCAAGAGCACTAATGGAGATATTTACCCATAACCATGCGATATCCTCTGGAATTGAACAATCGTACCAAAGTTCTCCCATACCTACAAGGTGGAAAGTAACAAGGGTTGATCTCCCATGCCTACAAGGTGGAAACTATGATCTCAACTATCTAGATGCACCTTAAACCTTAAAGGTGATGAGACACATATATTGGGAAGCTTCAATTTTGGTGTTAATTTTGCACATACAAGCTATATTAGAACCTTCCTAAGCAAGCAAGCAACCAAATTTATTTTCAAAAAAATAAATATACATAAATTTTCTAAAAATTTCACATCTAAGTCTCTATTCAAGCACTCGTCTAACCAAATAATGATAACAAATTTAGAAACCTTAATGCACACACATCTTACAAGGTCAAAGGTCAAGACCACCCTTATGCCCAATCACAAAACCTGATAACTCTTTGCAATGTAAGGAGAATTTCTTAAGAACCAATATAGAAGATTGTTGTCTCATAAAGTCATTATTTCAAAAATCAATCCTCTAAATTGTAGTTCACAAAAGTACTGTTTCACAAATCAATACAAGAGACTATTATCTCACAAAGGTACTATTTTAAATTTTATTACCAGAGACTACTATTTTAAAAAGTTGTGAACAACATGATGATGATACAAATTTTTGGTGATCTTTCCATCTTTGCCAATTAGGATCATTTTTTAGCTTTGAATGCCTTAAGGGAAGTGCTAGTAAAATTTACAATGGATAACTTTTGTCTATGCAAATGTGTTGTTCTCATTGTTGAATTGTGATAATTTGGGCGCCTATTTTTAGTGGCTTGAATTTTTGAAAAACTATTATGAAACAACATACGTGTCTATATGCATGTGTTGTCTGAATTGGTTAATTGTGAGTTTGTTCCTAACTTGATTGGGTGTCTTGCTTTCAATGGCTTGAATTTTAGAGGAATGGGTATGAAATAGCTAGCATGTCTATTTTCAATTGTTCAACTAGTTTTCAATTTTAATTATTCCTAAGCTTATATCTTGTCAAATTTAATGTTCAGATCTTTTCTTTTTATGGCCAAAAGAGTGTTCTCTATGTGCAAGAAAATACTTTATATGATATCTTTTATCTTACAACTAGACCTAGCAAGCAATTACTAGAAGAATATGAGTAGAAAAAACTTAGAAAACAATAACTAATACAAAACATATACTCTTTAGAGGGCAATCCAAATACCTTATATGGGTAATCAATGAAGAGTATGCAAGAGAACCAAAAACCATCGTCATCAACACTAGTAGCTCCATCACCACCAACATGTTCAATAACTTTTATAGTAGTGTCAGGTATATCAGGTAGCATCATGTATAGCATCAACAGCTACAACAACAGCACCAAGTACAATAACAAGTAGAGAAACAAGCATAGTAGCACATCCTCAAAAAAAGTGAGCAAGGATAGTGGAAAGAAGATAAAAAACCAATCCATGCAAGGAAGGTGACAAATTACAAAAGGACCCCCAACCATACTTTGATGAAGTCATAGGGTTGAGACAAACCAAGCTTATCCCTCTTTGATGTAAGTCCTTCGGGGATTACTCACTAAAGGGGTTTTTTAATTGGGGTATTGAAAAAAAATGTAAGTTTGTATAGAAAAAGGGGTCATTGTAAAGCCTTATGATTTATAGATCAAGGCTTTTAATAGTACCTCTTGAATGCATGTGATACATATGGTTTTCAAGATCATACGCTTGCCCCCCTACCCCCGAGTGGTAAGTGCTTCCCATAACTTTATTTCTTTAGAGATGGCATCTATTTTGGGGACCACTCCAATGTCATGAAGATGCTAATAGTGCTTTTTAGGGATAGCCAATTGTGGAGGACTCGCCAACTAACCACAAACTTCATTTTCATGTGGAGGATTGTGTAATCATGCAAATTTTATGGTTGATCCTATTGATGGTGTCGACATACTTTTGAGCTACCCATGGCATAACCAAACCCAATCGACTATTTCCTATTTTGTGCAAACACCTACTCTTTGACATGGACTAGTCATTTGTGTTGCTGTTACTTATTTTATGTGCACTGAAGAGGTGCTTTGTACTTGTCTGTGCATTTTTGTGGTGTACATACTTATTTTTTATGAGTCATTTATGTGTGTTGAAGAGTTCTTTGTATTGACAACATTTTTTGGTTTTATATACCATATATGTTAGATCTTTTCAATTATACCTTTTAGAGTTGAGATGATCAAATCTCTTATTCTTAGATAAGCATCTTGGTTTTGATGAGTAGTTGCAAGTTCTTTTTCAATATAAAAAATTGAACACGATTTCAACATGCTACCAACTTTTTTTTCCTAAGTAATGCTAGTGTTGCGATGATACAATTCTCTAACAATGGACGAAGGCTCTCTTTCTATCATTCAACCAACTGATAAAAGACTTTGTGCATCTTCTATATTGCATAGTTTAAAAGGGGAAGGTTACATGGGTACTTGTTTGTTGTGAATTCCGAAAGATCTCTTCAAAAAAGGCAAAGGCAGGTTTTTAAAAATAACTCATTTTTTAAAATTTTTGCTTAATTTTAAAATAATTTACCTTTTGAATGGAAAACCAAATCCAATATTACACATTAGTTAAAGAGACTATGAAGAGACCTTTGCACCTGTTCGAAGGATCGATTCAACGCGGACAATCATTGCATTGTTTCCCACTTTCAATTCATCAAATGGGTGGGCTAGTATTGAAAACATGGATGACTCATTAGAAGGTAAACTATGTGGGTGATCCTATTAACATATCTATTCATATGGACATGCATCGAAGAAAGAACACAATGATGAAGAGGAAAATCCTCAAAGGCCATATATTCAATATGATCTTCTAATTACTGATCAGAAAGGGAAGGGGAGCAGTTGAAGTTGGAATACGATGAACATAAGTGTAAAGAGATAATAGTGTGTATTAACAATCCAAAACCAATGCCTAGATGAGAACTGTAATGGCCCAAACATGTGGAAGTAATGCGAACTAAGATGTTTCATGTTATTCCAAAATGAGCGCCTAATGCAAGAGGCCTCTTCTACGATGAGGAAGCAAAATTTTGATGTAATTTGAAGGCCTTTGGTTCGACAACATGACCAACTAGTCTCTGTTACAATTCTCTCCTCCTCTTCCAACAACACCCAATGATTACCTCAATGACTAACTTTTCTTTCATGACTTGGAAAGGTTGCCAAGCAGACATTGATGTGGCTACCAAGCTTTAGGAACCACCACACAATCCCCTCTAAAAAATAGGGATGGTGTGCATTTATAGAAATGAACATATTTACCTTTGATGAGTGAGTAGAAGTCCAACAAAATAACCATGCAATGGTATCAAGACTAAATTGCTACTTAGACCTAATCTAATAGTGACAAGTGTACATGGGCTACATGGTGCAGGTGCCCAACCCACACTCACCATATAGTATATTGAGTAGACTGAATAGACCACCAGATACTGAAGTAATGGCAACTTGCCTAATGCCTTTTACTGAATAAGATACATTATTTGCACATGTAATGGTTCCCCAGTGAGCTGAATAACTTCCTGCAGGAAGTGATGTGTTTGTTAGCACCACTATCAAAGAACCAACCATCAAAAGAATCATAAACTATCATATTAGGCATCATGAATACAAGGACTATAGTGACAAGTAACAAGAAAAGCCTAATGCTAATCATATGTTAAATTGGTTGTCTTGTGCCTCTCACCTGTACTAGGAACACCAGAAACAACAAGTCCTGACTCCTTCTTTTCAGATGCAATTCTCTATTTACACTTAATGATGTCATGCCAAGCTTTCCTACTATAGTTACATCTCTTTTTCTTTTTCTTCTCTTCAGAAGACGATGCATAAAAAATGACCAGCATATGTATGAGGGGGCTTGCTAGCAAAAAAATTCCCTTGCCCTCGTTTATGGGCTTATGCCAATGTCCAAGCCTCATAAGGGGTGATGTTTTTCAATGCCTTGGTTGGGCATCTATTCAAAATATAGTTTGCACACACGACTGCATCCAACCACAATTTGTTAGGCAAGTGCTTCCCTTTTAGCATGCACATGGCTAGGCATAAGGCATTGATGATGTATGCCTCAAGAGTCCAAATAATAAGCAAATTCTTTTGACTTGTATTCACCCCCTCTATCTGTATTGAGGTAGAGTTTCATGTCGCTACCTGGTGAAGTTCTGGATCTATCTTGCACTGGATGCAAAGTGGATGGAGGAGGGTGATCTGGCAGAGTCACCTCACATTTTGCAACTCTATTTAGAGGCATTTCAACTTGAGCCCACTGCAGTGCACGCTCCTATAGGTTCAGCAGAGTAGAGTTCTGGAGCATTGCTTGGTGCTCGAGAGGAGGGTACCACCTCTACTTCCTTGATGTAGACTGCTCACGTATCTAGAGATCGCTTGGTGATACCGATTGTCTCACCCGAGGACAATATTTCTGTTGTGAGGTCTCCATGATGGGTGTTCATGACAGTCGACACAGAGGATGCATTGATGGATGGATGGACTCTCAAGCTCTCCTAGCCCATATTATCATTGCTGGTTGTATCTTACAGATGATGTATATTGATGTATGGGCTATTTGCATTACTTTACTTTCACTGTAATTTTTTCAGCAACAACCTGGGTATGTCACGGGGACGTGAAAAGTGATGTAAAGTATCTTTATAACTCAACCCACGATTAACCCAGGGTTAAGCATGGGTAAGTGTAGTAATGGTTTGGTTGTGAGGGATTGGCTAGAGGAACTGCACGCTTCCTAGAAGTTCCTAGAGACAAAGTCTAGGTGCACCACTAGGTCCAAAGGGCAAGACAAAGGCTTTAAAGAGGGGTCTAAGGTTGGGCCCAAGGACAACCAACATTGTCCTTGGTATGGGGGTTATGTCTTTGCCTCCCACATCACCGACTTTTCCGTCGCACCACTACCCCCTGGGGCTGGCCGTACCTCTCTCTTCTTTAGTGTTTCTACACCCCGCCTCACTATACCCTTCACTCCTTCGATCACTCACTGCGCTTTTCAAGACAAGCATTTTGATCATAGTATTTCACCTAGGTACTCAGCAGGCATTTATACTCTCCTCATATATATTGACTTCATCCCCCTATTAGAGGATCACGCTGCAATAATCACTCGTTCACTCCATGAAGCTGCACTTCACGCCTTCCCTCACACTACTCGCTCTACCCGCCCACCACCATTGGGGACCATCCCTTGCAACGATTGGTATGATGATGAGTGTAAGACGTTACGCCACCAACTCAGAGACTAAACATAATCTTCCGTCTGAACCTGACACGATACGCGAGTATCATCGATTGGTACGCAGGAAGAAACATGAGTTTATCCGCCGAAATGTGGAGGAATTATTGAACATTCTGTTTAGTATTAACTCCAAGGACTTTTGGTGGAGATTCCTAGAGAGATGGTGCCCTTCACCTCTTACCGATACTAGAGTCTGGCAAGACTATGTATGCACATTATATGACATCTGTGATCAACCCACTCTTGACCTCTCACACCTACCTCTCCCTACTTCCTGTACACTATTCACTAAGGGAGGTGTTAAGGATGTGGTGATGAAGCTTCATAATGGTGGTTGAGCGAAAGATCATAAGGGTCTATGCTCTGAATTCATTGCTTATGGGATTAATATCCTCGCTATGATCCTAGCAAAGCTATTTAATGAAGCTGTTTGCCTTGGCTTTCCATGCACTTGGACTCTTAACACTATCTCACCTATCCACAAGGTAGGGTATCCCATGACACAAGGGAACTACAGGACTATTATGATTTGGGCATGTCATGTCCAAGATCTATGCATCTGTGCTTGATTCTAAGGTTAGCCAATTTGCAGAGATGTGAGGGCTCTGAGCATATGGGAAAGGTTGGGTTCCGACATGATCATGGGACCATGGATCACATGCTCACACTCAGATGTATCATTGAGGAGGCGAGAGCACGGAGACAAAGGATTTATTGTTGCTTTGTGGATTTTTGCAAAGCCTTTGACACCATTCCCAGGGCCCACCTCATCAGGCCCTTGCAGGACTTGGGTTATGATCAGAAGATCATTTGGGCAGTTATGGCACTTTATGAGAGATCCTCAGGCAAGGTTTGGACAAGGGTTGGATTGGCAAAAGAGATTCTGAGTACTATTGGGGTCAAACAAGAATGCCCTTTATCACCTAGCTTGTTTGGCCTTTACATCAATGAGCTTGAGATAAGTCATGCAGATGTTAGGGGGGGCGAGATGCTCTCTTATTGGCACTCTAATTTAGAATTGCTTTATGCAAATCACGTGGTACTTCTATCGTCCTTAGCAGAGGGGCTCCAGAGACATCTCGATGCACTATAGTCTTTCTATGAGTCGCATGATCTGAAGGTCAACCTTGGTAAAACCAAGGTTATGATCTTCAATACATCTCGAGTCGTGATGCATCGAGATAGATTTACCTTTGACCGATCACTTGTAGAAATTGTTTCAGCATATACATACCTAGGGGTTATCTTTTTTTAACCCATTTTCACCGGTCACCAGAGCAAAGGGTATGCCTCATTAGCCAAGTTGGAGAGGCAGTGCTTCCGTTCACATTTCCAGGACCCAAAGACCAAATATCTTCTATTGAGTCCTTGGTTCGACTAGCATGGATGTACGACAGCTCTTGATTGGGGCCAGAGCTACCAGTTATGAAATGGGCCCATGTAGAGTAGCTACAAGTGCTTATGCTATCACAGATGATTCGGAGTAAGCCGTTGGTCCCTCACGAGATCATTCAGACTGAGTTGGGATCTTCACCATTGCAGCTTGATGCAGCTTTCCAAGTCATTACCTACTTATATCGAGTCAGGGCATATGGAGATTGTACCTCTAGCCGCATCAAACTACCATGGTTAGCATTGTCCTCCTCCATGGTGTTATCAGCGGCGACAGATGACCAGAGATGTTGGTGCGCACACAGTGAGATGGTTTGAGCAACTAGGGTTACATATGGATAGACTTCCTCCTTTATAGTACATCATTGATGCGTCATTCTCCCCACTCTACATAGCATCATGAGGTCAACCAAGTCATATGTGAGGATCTTCTACAGCTACACACATTTCGGACTTGGGTTAGAATTGGCTAAGCTCCCTATGAAGCTTAGCTTCTATAGAGATCATTGCCTACAAATCTCGGATGAGGGGTTTATTGACCCACTAGGGTATACACAAGTTCTTACCCCATTCATTGAGGATCACCATTGGGTAGCTTCGAGTCTCTTCGCATAGGCTCCGCATTGAGAGTGGCCGAGCACGACCTAGTTGGGGCGCATTTGTACTCTATGTAGCCTACAGGAGGTTGAGTCAAAGGAACATTTCAAATGCCCTAAGATAGGGGGGCAATTTTATTGCCTATTCAGAGACAGTTTTGACATGTTATCTCGATTTCTCTCTTATCCAGATCAGAGACGTTTGGCTGCATTCATTCATGAGGTAGTTAGGCATTGTGAGCACCTACTCTGATCTCAGAGAGATGAGGAGCAGATCCAGTATGATCGTGACCCAGAGCTAGTGACACGACAGCTCACATAGAGGGTTGATGCATGGATTACACTTGGGGACATTCTCTCCATGTTCAGAGTGGGAGCCAAACCAACAGGTGTGACAATCGCCCTCGTGATTGTTTGACGAATAATGGGGATAAATTTTGGAGCAATAAAATGTGTTATAATGGGGATAATTTTGGAGCAATACCACTCTCTCCAGAATTCAATTAATTTGTATATCTCACACCCCAATTCGAAGGCATTATAGGCCTTAATCTTTAATCAAAGCCAGACCTTATTGCAAGATGCACAAGCCTTATCACAAGCCTCTCCACCCTTGCCCCCCTCCCCCTCTCTGCCCTCTCGCTCTTGGGGGTGCTGGTCTTTATATGTGCCCAAGGTGGTGCAGAAGGTTCCTCGCAAGCGGTGGAGAAACTTCTTACGACGGTCATTTTTTTGCCATCTCAATCGCACCATCCTCCCTCGACAACGACTAATTATTATATTTTTATTTTGGGAAGGTTAGGGGGCCATGTTAGCTTATGAATATAAGCTAAACATAACAATACCCATCCTAACATAGTGTTTGTGAATATTGGCTATATATTGTCAAGGTCCGAGGGTGGGTGAAACAAGTTGACGTGGGGGTTTTGATTTGCCGTGTTTATGAAAATGGTGCAATTTCTCAATAGATTACAAATTTATTGATGTTCTTAAGCACAAGCTCTTGAAGAATTGGGAAGAGAGAAAAGGGAGACTCTGGGTTTTCTTTAGACCTTACTTATTGTGATGTTTTGGAGAAATTCACTCCTTTGATTTTGGTTTTTTGGTTTTCTTTTTTGAGATTCAACACCCCTTATGCAATACTCAAAGCAACATCTCCCTAACTGCAAAAATAGTAAGGAAAGAGGTCACCTTCAATAGATTGGGAAAGAATGGAGGCACTATATTTTCTTCTTCTTTTTTGCCAATCACTATACCTCTCACTAAAAGTAGGTTAAACAGATGGAAAAAACCACCCCATATTTCAAATGGTCTCCAAAATCTAGAATGATTCGCAGTGATCTTTAGATGGTGATAAAGATGGTGGTGTTAGCGACCATCATAGGGATGCAACGAGTACCATTAGAAATTATAGATGAATATTTTTGAATTGGGAGCCTAGTCATAGACTAACATATTTTCCAATAGCAAGCACCATTGAAACAAATGTTAACATATCCTCTAAAAATACAACCCAGGGACACAAAGCAAAAAAACATCTCCACATCATAGCCTAGGTGTGTAGATTTTGTGGCTATTCGTGCTCACTTAGTTGGGTTTGCAGAGTTCAATGTTCCTGATCTTATATTTTGGTTTGGTTAGCTATCCAAGTGCGTTGGTTGTTGGTGAGCTTTGTACAAGTGGGATGAGTACACCTGAGTAGGGTTCACAAGATATCATTGGTGCATTGAAATTGATTGAGAAGATCAATGTTACATTGTAAACTATCGGAGATAGAAGACCACAGTTTTTCATGTCGATAGATTAAAAGAAAGAGAAAACCCTCCCCCCCCAACGATAAATTTCTTCAGCTAACAGGACATAAAATGCATAAGTGTACGAGCAGGAAGCCAGTCTAGAGTTTTATCCTGTCAATCAAGAACAAAATCTCTTATTTTTAATTTGCTGGAATAATACTAGCTTCTTGATCATTTAAGGGCTAAAGTACCTGCTCTGTTAACAAGCTTCCACAGCTGATCATTAAAAAGGCCACTAACATGTCGAGCAATCCCAATGACTGAGAAGCTCGTCCTTTTAAATGCAGACCATCTATTCTTATAAGCCCCTTCAGATGTGAAAGAACCCAATGGATAGAATTGTCAATGTGATACCTAAAGCACCTCCAATCTGGATCCCTCAAGTTAAAGGTTTTCATCATTTCAAATGACAGGAGCAGTGACATCTTTTGCATCACACATACCAGCTAGAAGGTCGAACCCATGGATGACTGAGCTTTTCTTTACATGAGAGAACGCAGATATATGGAATGAAATGCTCTACTGATGTCCTTGAGAAATTTTATCCCGGGATGTAGGATTTCATAGCTTTACTTTTGAAACGTCTGGCATCAGAGAGAGTTCCTCGTGAAGCTGGCATTTCCCACATGCCCTTTGTCTACACTGTCAGGTTTTGAAATCCCTCCTCTCATCCTGATTCCTCAGGACCCAAATATAGGCAGGTCACAGTAATGCTCTCTTATAAACACATATGTATCATTCCAGCAAAGCTTTGTATTGACGGAGTTTACAGATGTCTGGTTCATGCACTATTGAGGATGGAAAGAATAACATAACATAGCCGATACAACCTCGATGAAGTTTCCCATATTCATGCTCGCTGAAACAGCAACAAAATGAGATGCACAGGTTTATTCCTAGGTTAGGATTCATAAAGATTCATAGCTAGGTTTATTCCTAGCTTAGGAGTCATAAAGATTCATAGCTTAGGTTTATTCCTAGCTTAGGATTCATGTTGACTTTTGTTAGTCAACATGTAGACTTACCCTGACACTCGGGACTGTGGCTCTCACCCCTTGCATGTCTAATCGGTGAGCTCATCTAGATGCCCATTTTCAAATTTCATGCACAGCTGGCTCGATAAACTTTCACAGGTGACATGCTTGTCAAGCAATGATACACGGAAAGGATTATGAACCCTTATGTGGTGACATGATGTAGAGTACCCAGACAGCCTAGGAGTGTATTGCCTCACCTTTTGGATGTCTATCTGGTGAAAACCTTTGTATATCTCTCAACTCTAGACGTTGAGTTGACATATGGTCTTCTATCTATAATTCTACTTCATAGCGACGTGCAATACTGCAAACTGCAATTTGTTAGGCACGATGGAGACCTATCCAGATACTATAAACCGTAGGTCTCATCGCATTCTAACTTTGCATCTCGCCTCTATGACGTTCTTCTTGAGCAATGACACATGGAATGGATTATACATCTTAATCGATAACAGCTGCATTGCATAAGCGTTCACCAAAAAACCAATGTGATTTGTTGTTCATTTAGCCATTCTGAAAGACATTTCTTTGACAAAAGGCAATTTAGATATAAATGAGCTTAGAACGCAATGTTCTTGCACTATGTGCATTGCGATTCACTTCATTGATGGAGATCCCATTGAGGCAGTTGCAGGCTTATTTCCATCCGCTAGACAGGCCTTCACTCGTTAAAGAAACAACATGATACTCTTCGACAAAATCAGTGGCTACCCGAAAATCCAAACAAAACTTGCAATCTTAAAATTCCGTGGAGCCTCTTTGTTCCATAGGGAAAGGCATCAGAACATGAAGTATATATTGTATGCTATAGGGAGGTATCTTTCCCTCCCTTACAGTCACTCACAAAATGTTGTTGAATCAGTCGACCCTTTGATCTAAAGGTAAGGTCAACATTGTATGAAAACATGATAAGCATTTCATCATGAATTTTTTTTGAAATAATGATGGACGTTCTGTACATGCAAGAAAAGAAATCTAAACAAGCCAACAACCGAACAGATTGAACTCACCTAGTCCAGTTCGATAAAGACTTGCACAAAGTGGAGTCTGGGACACCATATAGCACAGATTGAGTTGTACCGCAGGTCTGACAGAAAGGAAAAGTCACAGACAGCTAGTACGCAAATCCTCTTGTATCGGCAAGTTCTGTCGGCCGCCAGACAAACTCTTTGCTTCATGTAGTAGCAGCCACACTCAATACGTTTGTGGTTTTTGATGCTCAAAATGAACGTGAGTCACTTGTTGTTGCATATAAGATATCTACAGAGCATGACAGCGTTTACAAGAAAATATAAGACTTTTTCCCACGTGTTATGAACTAATTTTTTAAAAGACTACCAGAGTCCGCCTGCCTATAACTTCATCATTCTCTAAAACCTCCAATGGACCTGCTGGCAGCGATCCTATAAAGTTAGCAGCAGAGGTAACAACAAAACCCCCCTTCAGCAGCTGATTCATCAAGGTGAAGCCAACGCTAGTAGCTAGCATTCTTCTTGGTAATGCAGCAGCATCATCCTGCACATCAGGCTCCACGAGCTCAATCTCGCTATCTATCCTTTCCATTAAGACCTCTACCTGAGATTTTCCCACCGGAGAATCTTTCAAATCCCCATCCTCGGGGGGGGTCACTATATATAAACCCTCTATACCACGTGCGTTCAAGGCCTATTTCTAAAATCCCTTATCTGTAAATTTTTCATTAATAAAATGTACCCCTTTTCTATACAAATCTGTTAATTTTTTCCAAAACTATTTTAAATAGTCCCTTATGTATATTTATTTCTGTAAATTTTATAAATAAAAAATATCCTTCTGTTGAACTCACGTGATAGGCTTACATATGATGAGTGACCCCCCCGAGTCCCCATCATTTAAAATTTGGGCTAAGCTTCCCGATGCTGCCGAAACCCCGGTCGTTCTATCTATCAATTCAGCGGCACTGTTCGCAAAAGATCTGTCACGGGTGGCAATCTTGATTCGAGGCCACGCACACCTTGCCCCTCCTTGAATGTTACTCGAAGAGACTTCAATCACTGGAGGAACCCTGAGTTCGTTTTCAAAATGGGCTGTGTAGTCGACTTTGAATTCCTTGGTGGAAACGCACCGTCGGCAAAGTCACCAATGTTTGCGAACGTAGGCTTGACGGATTCATTGTTTCCCTTGTGCGATATAAATGCGGACTTTCTTCGGCGGGGCCAAGCACAATGCGGGCCGACTGCTGCTGTGCTTGAAAGGAAGCAATCCTCACTACGAGTCCATCGCGATCCAGCGGAAGCGATGACTTCTGCCTTCGTTGTTGGGTCACTTACCCCAGGGAGAGACTCTGTTGTTTTCGTTTCCCTTGGCCATTTGCAATGAGGGTATACTCCAGTACTTAGATTCGGATCGTCCACAGTTCTTAGTTGCGATCGTGTAGACGTAGAAAAGGCCTCCAGATGAGCCTTAGCGTCATCATAACGGAACTCCTCCAAGCTCGGAACCGTTGAGGTTTGGTGCAACTTTGCAGCATTTGATATTCGGGCCACGAGCATCGTGGATACTGAACTTGCTCTACAAGTGGAGCTGTAGCTTCTTCAGAGTTAGGAAATGGTCCTAGCCTCAATCTCGTCCCAACAAATCCCGTTATGTCAAAAATGAATATTTGTTTGCGGATCACGAATCGAGGAAAGTAAAAGAATAGGCCCTGCAACGCGGACTCGATTGGGAACTTGGGCAATTCAAACGAGAGTGCTTGGAACGCCGACTCGAGCAAACGTCTAGCCGCGTCGCTATCGCTGAATTTCGAAACTCTGATCCCGAACTTCTTCATTCACTTGGGAATTCGAGATACAAATGGTGTAACGCAAGTTCCTGTGCAAGACATTGTGGCAAGGACATCTTTTGAGAGGTGGGAGCTGCCGCAAAGACGAGAATTCCCAACTCCGTGATGAAGCAGGGCCATATCTACTAATCAAGCAGGCAAGCTCTCCTTTGTGGTTGAGGATTATTTGCTGCCGAGAATAGAGCCTTCCCAACTACTTTTTTATAGACTAACACCTAATCACTATCTAGTCTATTTGTTGTATAATTAATTATAGGTCCCTTAAGGGCAACGATTGAATGAATTATGAAATTTATAATAAGTTGATTAAAACTAACAATGTTTTAAATTGAAATGAAAAAAGTAAGCTGAGAATATCATAATTGTATGCTTTTCGCTTTTTTGCGCTTAAAAAGCAAAGATATGCTCTTACCCACGAGTTTTTACGTTATTTGAATAAAACCTTCATGATTGACATTAATTAAAATCAATCTAAGGGCTCATATTTGTAAGGGCTAAAATCAATCTAGGGGCTCATATTCGTTACAGGTGGCTCAAGGAGATGGAAGAAAATCGGAGAATATGATTTTTGTAAGTTTTGAAAGTCAAGAAAGGGAAATACCTTACTGTAAACTAAGCATGCAATAGTAGGTCCGAGCAAATGGCATGTGTGAGTAAGCATTCTCTTCTTGCGAGTACCTCAACACAGAAACATATAAGAATTTAGAATATGCAAAAGCAAAAGTTAACAAACAAGGTGAAATTCAAAACATATATATACATATATAATATACTTTATATAACCACACAGTGTGTGGGCGGGGAGGCAGCATGCTTCCTTCCCCAAAGAATTATAATCCGAGGGAACGGGCCCTGCCCCGTGCGTCGAGATTGGAATCGTCGAGAATATTAGTGCCGAGATTGAGTATTGCGAATATGTAGGAGACTGACACATTACCTAAATCTCAATGGGCGTGTTTGTATTCCAAGTTGAACATCCAAATTCATGTACGCACCAAGTATGTATGCCTGTTTCACTTCTAAAACGATACAAAAAACACGTCTGAAGTGGAAACAATATTAAAATATGATATTATTAAAAAACAAATGATTAGTCTAGCTTTTATCAAAATTATATATATAAATTGCTACATGTAGTATTGGAATGTAGGTTATAAACATATGTGTCTCTCAATCAAAATCACCAATTCTGATATGAACTAATCTGTCTCGAGTCTCCACTCTGTTCCATGGTTTGACGTACATGTGGAACACTGCAAACTATGCAAGTGTTCCATGCCCCTTGAAATTTACAAGAGGAGGAAAGGGCCTTGTTTTTCTCTATGTATCTACTTTCTCTTTTGTTTAATCTTTTCTACAAGATCATGGCTCATGCCAAAAGCCAAAGTTCCCATTACAAATGGGTGTCTCAAATAAGATAGCGGAGATCACCTGAAAAGTGGGTTCTTCAATCATAAACAACAATCGATGAGGCTTTGAAAAACCTGGTGACCCTCTTTTGCAAGTTACAACATCCATATCATAGAGAACAAAGACTTTCCAATCCCAACAGTACCAAGGATAATTAACCTTGTATAGCCATTCTTCATCTCATCCGCAATAAGCCCCAAACAATCATCATATAAACTCCGATTCCAAATCAATCCTCGTGTCAAGAAACTGTTCGACGTCCTCGCTACATGATAAATCAAGCTTCTCTTTTGTTGTCATCAAAGGGGCCGCATCTTGGCATTACGAGGAAACAACCTTGGATGTTCTGGTAACCCACATTCCCTCATGAACCTCCTGTAACATAACGTTTAGATCGTTGTAAGTTAAATCTTTAAATCTATGAGCTCACTGGGTGTGACCTCTGTTCTTTAGGTAACTTATCATCACGAGTTGCTGAATACGCCTGCCAAAAAGCATGAATTCGTAACGCACACACGAGGACTGTATAGATTCTGCTTCAAAAACAGGTCACCATACCATGAAACTGTCGATTTTGACATCCGGGCCGATATTCCAGACTTCGCCTCTCAAGGTTAACTTCTGCTTTGCTTTGCTATATACTGATGTTTCTGCTACATCTGCTCTGTTTCATTTATGGGGCTTTCCGCCCCTTCACGCATTGGAGCTTCCTGAGGTGGCATGGGATCCAAACCCACTCTACTCGTTCGAGTTTATGATCCGACTTTGATCGTCTCTTAGTGATGCAATAGGGGTGCTGATAAACACGATCTATGAGCTAGAGCCGGAAACTATCGAAAGTCTGAGACGAGGTGCAAAAGCGCTGGATATCAGAGCCATCGCACCACTTCTGCCATTCGACACCAAAACTGGTTGTTGTGAGAAGTAGTCACTGTGCCATGATCGCCATGTCCATGGCCAGTAGCGCAGTACGGGAGGGCGCTTTTCGCGTGCATAGAGATCCCATGTCAATTCCGTGCTTCCGACGAATTCCGGAGGGCCGAAGTATCACCCTCTTCGAAAGACTTCGTGTCATCCAAACTTGCTCCGATCTCTTCGACGTCCCCTATGCTTGTTGAGGTAGCTTCTGGAATCTCATGGACGATGCTTGGTTGCTCCGTCTACAACTCAATCGAAGAAACCGAAGTAGCATTGATCTCCTGAGGTAATTGGCAGGAATCTTCTGAGTCTCCAAAAGCATCCACAGTAAGCTCTTCATCGCCAGAGTTGGCATATGTTTGTTTCTTGCCCAAGATTTCAGTAGAGACTTCGTCTTCCCGCCGCTGAACCTCCCAACCCTAGAGCTGAACCTCCCAACCCCAGAGCGTTGGTGGCTTGTTCTACTGCCAGCCTATCCGCTTCCATCGCTCCTTTCGCCCCTGGTTCTGTTTCTTTCTGCTCTTTCTTCTCCTTCTCCATGGATGCCAAGGAAGGCGATGGCCTCACTTTCGTCATTGCAGGATTTTTTAAGGGCTTGAACGGACCCTGGTTGTGTCTCTCCCCCGTTGAGGCTTTGTCCTTCGAGTATTTTTGGGCACTTTTGCTGCAGATTTTGTCAGTTTCCAGCCCCTACATCAACTCGAACTGCTTCTTGGAGCATCTTGTGCCTAGACAACTTCAGATCTGGCATTTCCTTGCTGTTTTTCATTAGTTTCCAGCCTATTTTCAGTTCGCATTTCTCCAAGAGGACCATTTGGGCTGGGCGGGCACAAGACAAGGAGGAGGAGGAGGAGGAGAAAGGGAAGGAGGGGGAGGGGCCATGTCATGAGAAGTCCCTACAAGAGGAGAAGGTGGCGGAGGAGAGATGGAGGGGGAGGAGGGGGAGGATCAGCAATATTATTAGTAGAGTCTCGAGATTGTTCTCTCCATGCTTAGCTAGTGAACCAAGTAGTATAGGTAGCAAAATATCAGGAGAGCATCAGGTGCTCAGAGCTAACGCTCCTAGTACATGCCCAAGTTCCATATATCCAAGTAACCTAGTGGCTCTTTGATGAGATGCGAGAAGCTCTCGCATTTGTGTCTGTCGAGCTATTGCTAAATGCGGTGGAGGGCGTGGTCTCCTTGATCTTTGTATCCGAAGGGCTACATTAAGAGTGACTCCTCGTCTCTAGCGGTCACGTCTGAGGAGGGTTGAGATGGACCGGAAGTTAAGGCAAATACAAGATTTCACACACAATAAACAATTGAGCAACTTCTCCATTCCTCACATTCCCTTTCATCTCATCCGTGAAAATCCTCATGCATTTTGTAGGCGATACCCAATCCATTATGCTTGCTTCTTTGATGAAAGACCTACTCCATTGGTCTTGCCCACATTTCCATTGGACTACTAGTATAAAGATTGTTTGTGAGGACCTTAGGGAGTTTGTGTTTACATTCCACTTTCAAGATGGGACAATGCAATTTCCTCAACTAGTAGGCATGAATGAGCTAAAAACACCACAAATGAAGTGCACCATAAACCTTTCTTTGTCAAACTTTCTTTCAACCTTTTCAAACTTGACATAACAATTCACCTCCTCTCTTTTAGCACAAATTCATAAATCATCTTAACATCTTGTGTGTGAGACTTGATCATGCACACATTATCAAAAGAACAAATACAATATACAACACTAATATGTCAAGATCTTAGGGAATCCATAAAACACATAACCTATCATAGGATCACCATACAACTCATTTGCTTAATTTAGAGGCCACAAAAACATCATGGGGTTACCATTGCAGTGGCAACCATGTTTAAGCATTATGACGAAGTAGATGTTGGTATGGGCTAATGCCCTTGGGTGCCCCTTAGTGTGACTGTGTGGTTGATGGAAAAATTTAAGGGTAAAGGGCTCGCTGTAGCACTGTTTGACACATGGATATAGGGCATACTAATCCCATAAGCATTGTGGGAAATTTGGATGCCTTAGTATATAAAAGGTGGAATAGACCTCTCTCTCATCCCTCCCATGACTTTTTGGGAGGGAGGGAGGGAGAGAGAAAGAAAGCAAAATTTTATTAGAGTCTTTGAAAGACCGATGGGTCTATGAGACTGAAAGAAAACCTAATACGAATCACAGTAAGGGTGGAGCTACTAAACGAGCATCATCACCCGTGCTGAGTCCTAAGCCTGATCATACATAATCAAATACATCTGGGTGTGACAATGAAAAGAAAAAAGATTAGAGCGGAGCGAAACCCTCCGTATGTCACATCACCTTGGCTGGTGCATAGCCGATGATGGGATGCTAGCGTCTGTCAAGGGGTGTCGTGCGTCTCGGCCTCTTGGAGGCTCGACGCAAGACCAGAGCCACCATGACTCGTGGGGCATGCCCCAATTTAAACGACGACGGGAGGTCCCCCAAAGTGATCTGTGTGTCCCCTCGATGCCTCATGTGTCGTGCTGCGATCGTTAAGTCGAGGTCTGTCACATCTGCGGCTAAAGACTGGACGATCAATATCACTCGATGGAAAGAACTCTGCGATCCTGCTCTGAGAGGTGTTTGGTGGTGTGGCCAAGCCTCATTGCCTGAGTAAGTACTACTCTAAGAGAGAGAGAGAGAGAGAGAGAGAGAGAGAGAGAGTGCGTGGCTATGGGACGAGGTGTACAACCCCCGCACTCGACACTCCCCTCAGTGAACACATGTCATGCTCTGCAAACTCCAACATGGTATCAAAATTGGTTGTTCTTACATACTGTTTGACAATTGTTGTCACATGGCAATGGTCTTTGGCTCCTGATCTACAACCTGCTTTGATGCGGGACGTGTTGACCTGTGCGGATTGTATGGCCACGGACTGTGCATTGTGCAGAGTGTCATAATCTGCATGATCAACATGTAAGTGCGACCTCGCTATGAAGGCAACACGATTTCCAGTGCAACAATTTCAACAAGTGGCAAATGGTTGCAACGGCGGCTCTCTAGTGGTGGGAGGTCTTTGGTTTGTTCTTCCCGTGCAGTTTGTGGTGTCCTTGGTTTGTTGGTTAAGCTCACCTCTCAAGGTGCTTAGCCCACAAGGGGTGTTGGTATGCGCCATTGGGCCAACCCCCTTGGGTCCCCCCTAAAGGGCTCGTGGTGGTGATGTTTGACAAGTGGATTTAAGCCAAAGTAATCCTGGAAAAGCATTCCAAAGGCATTAGACACTGTTCGAATCTCTAAACAGAACCCTGATTCAAGCAGGCTGCATGATTAGTTCATGTTAAGTGCCAACAATTCCCAGAAGGACGGTGACTATCCCAGCTGCCATAAATAACGATGACTGCCATTGCTAGAGGTAGCCCATCACACCCATGCTCACTACACCAACAGAAGTGAATGGTCAAGAGAACAAATAAACATCAAACTTGCCTTCAGCCAACTTATGGATTATGCTTTTCACAACGATTACAACCACACAAAGAACAAGAAACATTGATTTCCCCTCTTTACAATAATTACATGCAACCAAAATGTCACTCCTTGTGTTCATTCACTAGCACAAAATATATGCAGAAGTTCTGCCCTGCAAACAAGCACTAGCATGTTCCTTCCTGCCCTATCACCCAACATGTACAAATTCCCCTCCACATTCCGTGTGAAAAGAAGGATTTGACATTAGAGTGGTCCCTGGGGTGGTAATGATGAAAATGGTGAGAAGCCAGAGAACAACAGCAACAACATCAAATGCTTGCAGGATCCAACTTGCCTCAAAAAAAATTCTCACTTTACAAAAAGCATACCTGCTGCGATAAAAATGCAGGAGGCAGTATTGAAACCTATATAGGTTAATCCAATCATTACCCTGGCAGTGTGGATTCCAATATTACATGACGTCTCTTATCCCACAAGGCTTTTTGGACTCTTAAATTCTCAAAGATCATATCTCCATTACAACATCCGCTCTTTGGGCAAGGCACTATGCTGTCTAGACATCCATTCTAATACTCAAGTTTCCATACTAACAAACCATTTTCCAAGGGCATGGATGAATAATTTCATTGAATTTACCTGAGGATAGCTGCTGTGCTACATTTGCTAGTCTTTTCACCAACCAACTGGACAAGCCAAAGCAGCATCGATCCTGAAGCTCTGGATAGATCATTACAATTTTGATGAAATGTCTGCAGTCCTGTGACATCGCTGTGCTCTATCCATTCAAAACTTTGTAAGGGTCAAGTTGCCCACTACAGTAGCTCGAAGAGACAGCTGATATTTCTTGCCGTCCTCTCCACTCCTCTCCAGGCTTAAGGACGATGGGTTTCTCAATAGCTGCTGCCTCCACACAAACCATCCTTCTATAATCCTCATCGCCTAAGTCAACTGTAGTCTTAGACTTCTTGTCCCAGGGATTCCAGACCACTGCATTGAGTGAGAGTAGGTTAGATACATGTCTTTTCTATGATAATTGGCATACAACAAACACAGAAACTGCTATTCCTAAGGTCAATGCCACAGAAACCTCAGAATGCCTCTAAATTGCCATCAGAGTCTTGCAACCCAAGTATCCTTGCCATCGCCTCAAGCTTAAGTTTAACCCTGACCTCACTTCTGTAGTAAAGGCAATTCTATTTCCAAAGTGTGAACTTAGATGTAAATTAATCAAGGTTCCTGGACAGTTTCCTTTGCATACCCTCAAGGCATTTATACCTGCATCAGGAAGCCCTTCTTTTCTCAACACAAATGTTCTCTTCTTCTCGTGGTCAATTATGGCAATTTTTGTGGGTGTGCTTAAATATACTCTATCCACCTGCAAAACATGAAAGAAAAAGGTTCAAACAATAGAGCTATCAAACTGGCCAACATAAAATATTGAAGTGCCCAACGTAGAAAACTTAGAAGCACAGATTTTAATCACCTCTGCATCAAAAGTTATCGCATCTCCTTGCTCTGTAAAACGTTGCTTGTTTTGTAAGTTATCGAAGAAATCCAACGTCTCCAAACCTTCAACTCGAACTTCACTGGACAACATTTGCAACCAATGGAGAGAAAACTGTGAAAGGTCATATCTCTGCCTCTGGAAAGATCTACAATAACACACCTACACATTCAACTCACCTTGCCCTCTTCAATTTCAGAGAAATTGCTACTTCAATGCAGAAGATGGAATATTACTATCAGCCTATGTTAATCTCATAAATGCTCCTTGAAATACTCTAATACTAGAAATTTCTCTGTTTAAAAGCTTAAAACAGCACATCTAAGTCTACCTTACAAAAGCAATATAGAGAGACATTTCTCATAGGTGAGTTGTCAAAATCCCATTCAATCCGTCTATGTAGCCATAGGTGTACCTTCATACTAGAGCATACATCAGTCTTACTTATTAGAAATTATTGAGCTTCATAATTATGCTTCTTGCCCAATGGTTGTAATATTGAGAGATTTTTTCTTGATATACTTTAGTTACTTTGTTTCCCAACAGGCTCCATTGAATCTGCTCACAAAGGGTGATATTTCACTGACAGTCGTAGCACAAGCATAACTTGGAATGCTATAAACATACAGCCTGGTGATAATGAGACATTTTTTATTGATGTTCTTTAGTTAGTTTTTTTCCCAACAGGCTCCATTGAATATGCTCACAAAGGGTGAAATTTCACTGAACATTCATGGCACATACATAACTAGGAATGCTTTGAACATACAGCCTGAGAGTTTCAGCAATAACAATCTTCCTTACGGACAACCGCCTAAGGCTTCAAACGTACCTCAGGCTCCTAAGCAGACATTAATCAATCAATCTAACATGCATGCAGGCTATCAGTACTCCCTCACAAGCATGGAAGACTGATGGCAGAGTGTGGAAGCTCAAATGACTTGCTGAAGAATAAGAGACAAGCGCTTATGTGCAACCGAGTGTTTGGGAATATATAGGCAACAGTGCAACTGCCCAACAGCCCCATCCCTGGTCTGCAGAAGTATTTATTGATTGCTGGGCAAAAAAGACAATGATTGCTATTCGCAACTGTGGAGGCATACTGCTGCTCCAATAGGTGAAAACATGTGCTTTCATGTGATAGACTTGGATGAAAAAAGAAAACTGCCAAATTTGGGAATCCTGGCCTGCCATGCTGTGCCATGCTGCAGCCCTTTGCTGGCGCCATGTCCTGCCCATACACCGCCCTGCAGCAGCCCGTTCAGATCCGTACAGTGGCTGACATCATTGCGCCTTTGTTCTTTGATGGAGATGCTGCGCAGGTCTGCTCTGCTCTGTCCTTGACAGTCACCTGGCCATTCTCTGCCAGATCTGCCCTCGAGGCAAGCTTCCTTCTGCCAGGTACTCTCCTTTCTTTGTGTGAGGTGCTGCCCATGTGGCAGCCCCCTCCCTCTTTCTTTTCCTAGGTTCACCCCCCCCATGCTCTCCTCATATGGGGGCTTACAGATGAAGAGGTGATCATTCCAACACTAAATGCTACACTGTTAGCCTCTGACAGCAGCAGCAGCAGAGGCAGGCGAGCCTGCTGTATACGGGCCCGGTCGGGGGTCTATGGCCAGGTATGCAGCCTGCAGGATGTTCTCCAGCAGCAACAAAGGGCAGCCTAGCAGCAGCCCAAAAGGGCCTGGCTAGGGCCCTTATATAGGGCTGGTTGAGCCAGCCAACCAGGCCGACCTGCTGGTCGGCTGGTTAGTGTTGGGCCAGCCAACCAAGTCGGCTAGAGGGGGTCGGTTCATCCCCCTGCTGGGTCGGCCATTTGACAGGGCCCTTGGGCTTATAAAAGGAGGCCATTGTGCCTCATCCAACCATCCAGCCAAGCAGCTTTGGGAGGAGCAGAGAGGAGCAGCACATCCACCATCCTTGGGCCTCTACACAGGAAGTGAAGAAGAGAGAGGTGTTGCTGCAGACTTAGCTCCAGGGAGAGGCTGAACCTAGACTGTCTTCTAGGGCAGAAGGTTGCTGAGATCATCATCACTCGGAGCAGCCCTCAGGACAGAAAAGGGAGTGCCTCACAGCCTAGCGGTCAAGCCAAGCAAGCGAAGCCAGTTGAGACTCCTAAACCAAGTACCACCATTGGAATGAAAAGAAAAGTAACACCAATGGCAGTCCGGGCTTGGTCGAAGTCTTCTTTGAACCCAAAGCAAAGAGAAAAAGCGAGGAGAGAAGGCTTGTGTTTTGAATGCCTTCAGTCTCATCAGTGAAAAGATTGTCCATGAAACAAGGATCGTCGGATGGCTGAGATGGTGATCTCAGAATGCGACGTGGAAATGGAGGGACGTCCCAAAGCAGAACAGATGCAGATTCAGCTAGCGGGATCTTCTCAAAGGTCAGTACCTGTTTTGTTATGTGTGTCTGTTGCTAAGCTAGTAACTAGTGCACCTGATAATGTCCTGTCAAAGCCCGCAGCAACGGGGTTTACAGCCTCTAACGATACGGAGTTAATTAAGATGAAGGGGCAAGTAGCTAATCATGACGTCATTGTGTTGTTTGACTCTACGCCAACGCACAATGTAATTAACTCCAAACTTGTAAAGAGGCTGAAATTAAAGACTAGCCCATCTGGCTATGCATATACAGTCAGAATGGTGGACCGAAGCTCAACTGAAGTGTGGGACCAAAGGGTTACCAAGTTAGAACTTCGAATTTAGGACTATGCTGAGAAGCTTGATAAAGCTTGCTCACGCAGACATAGCCGTGGGTAAGGCTTGGCATTCTAGGAAGAATCCAGCCATAGATTGAAAAAAGCACATTTATCAATTCAAGATGAATGATGTGCTGTATGTCTTACGAGGTGAAAAAGATATACCTCAAGGACCGTTGGTTTTCGTAATGGAAGTTCAAAAAGCTCAAGAAGAGTTTTTGTTTCTTTGTACAGCGTCGGTAGAGCCGATTGATGGTCCTTCGACTAGCACTAATGTTACCCAAAATGGAGAGATGGTCAAGTTGGCTAATCAAATAGCAGAGGAGTTCTCTGATTGTTTTAGAGATGAGTTACCTTATGGGTTACCTCCAAAGCGAAATGTTCAGCATAAGATTGAACTAATCTCGAGGGCAAAACTTGTAAATAGACCTCCCTATAGATTAAGTTTTACCAAAGAAGCAGAGGTACGAAGACAACTGGAAGAATACCTCAAGTTGGGGCAGATTCAAACCAGTTTCTCACCTTTTGCTTCGCCAATGATATTAACCAAAAAGAAAGATGATACTTGGACGCTGATGCCTGAAGAGGGAAAGAATGTTACGCTCAAGTTGAGGCAACATGACCTCGGAAGGGTCAGTCGACATTTTCCTTTAAAGATCAATGTTTGTATTAAATTTGTTTGGGCTTCACGTAAATGATCAAAATTGACAATAGTAGGCATCCTCAGCATCTCTAGTGCCACTTCGTGTACGGCCTAGAAGAGATGCAAAAAGCTTTTTGTCCTCGAGTGCAGAGCAGCTAGCAAGGACTTGCCCTTGCTTCTTGCATTGCTGTACTTTCACGTGCCACCGCATTTTCAAAGTGGCCGGATCAGCCATAGACGAAACTGAAGCATCAAGCACTGAAATACCTTGCTGCAAATTCTGATTTTCTATAGGCATGCCAATTGCAGCATCAAATGAGATGGGCAGCAGCCTGTCGAAGGCATCGGAAGAACCCTAATTTTTGTCAAAAAACAGCAGAGGAAAGATCTGCATTTTTTGCAAAAATAGCATCCCCACTAGTAAAAACCTTCTTGGTCACGCAATTACAAAGCATGTGGCCCTTGCTTTCACTGTCGTAACCAACACCAAATGCACTTTTCCGCCTTATAGTCAAGCTTCCCTAGCTATTCATGAGGCACATGTGCATAGGCTACACAACCGAATCTATGGAAGTAACCCACATTGGGTTTTCGGTCATCCCAAGCTTCATCACTTTGATTGCACCTGCTCAAAATATGATTACTTTCATCCACATTTCTGTGGCAGCCCTTTGCCTTAATCATGCACCACCCCTTCAGATTTGTGCTTGAGAGCAAAAACCTAGTAAATATCGTGAAGTCATCTATGAAAGTAACAAAATAAAGATCACCCCCAAGCGTCCACATGCTGCTGCACATGTCACTATGGACAAGCTGCAATTTTCTAACAGCATGTATCGCAAATATTTTGGAAAAGAAAATCTATGCATTTGACCTAAAATACAGCCTTCACATATTTTCTTTGAAGGGGCCTCCAAAGGACATAAGGTATCAACCATTTTAAATTTTCGCAATAATAAAAGGCTGCCATAATCCACATGCCCAAACTTGGCATGCCATAACTCTGCATCCTGCATAGCAGAGGCAGACGTGGAAGCAACATAAGGTGAATGTGCTCTCTTCACATAGGCATCAAGCTGAAACATCCCATGACAAAGTGTGCACTGTGACTGTAAACACTAATGCATAGTCTCGCTCTCTGTCATGTACCATACATATGTCATACTCAAAGATGACCTGAAAGCCTCTTCTTGTGAAAGAGGACTGAAAGCAGATTCTTCTTTAACACCGAGACAAATAAAGCATCCCGGATGCAAAGATCAGAGCCATCCATAGCAGTAAGCATCTCCCTATACAAAAATGAGACTCTAGTCCCATTGCAAGCTTGATACATGTTTTGCAACACATCCAAAGCTGCTTTTGAAGTCAGGCAAGACCTAATATGAGGAATGATAAACCTCTTTACAGAGAGTGATGCTGCTCCCATAATAGGCGACTAATTCTGGAGCTGATTTGGATTCCCTGGTGGTCATTTTTATACTGTTGATTGACTGGCTTTTGCCGGTCTGAACTTGTCTGAACCTGTTGTTGCTTTCCCAGAATAGTAGATTTGTGAAGAGCACATTTGTGAAAGGACAGCTCATTTATGGCACTCCCGACCCCGACGACTGGTTGAACCATAACAACCAAAACCCACTCCCACCCTTACTTCATTGCTCATTGGGTTGGCTCCCGTCTTCACCCGTCACGTGTTTAGTTCCTTGGTAGAACTTGCGCTTTGCAATTTGCTGTTTGGTTCAGGACATAAGTGATTTTTAGAGGGTTATGATAAGTTGTGCCAAGCATTGGCTCAATTTTGAAGTTGCAGTACACATCCCAACAAGGGAGTCTTCTGGATAGTTTTGAGGTGCATCCTCGAGCCAAGTATTGTCTTTGAAAGTGTTTTTTCTTGCTTGAGCGGAGTGTTCATAGCACGTGAACTTTTTTTGGTTTCCTTGCCTCTGTTTACTTTTCTCAATGGAGATATGATATGTTTTTGTACTTGATTTTGCTTGAGCTATTGCGCTCTTTATTTCAGCATAGTACTCAGCAAGGGCCTTAGCGTGCCCTTTGCTCAAGCCCTTTGTGGCTTGTATGAGTTTTTCCCTTTGGCGTTTTTTGCACTTTGTCCCATAGGCCCACAAGGCCTCGCGCAGACATAAAAATTTCTTTCTTTTCTTTCCTCTCTCTCTCTCTCTCTCTCTCTCTCTCTCTCCCCCACCCCCCCCCCCCTATGGACATTAATAATAGCATATCATACCATCTCTCTCTCTCTCTCTCCCCCCCCCCAAAAAAAAAAAACTAACTAATACAAACACATCGATGCACACACAAAGCTGGACCTCTGAAATTAAAATGTATCAACACCTTATGTCTGAAACCGAAAAGTAAGTGTGCAGAGCAAAGGTGAAAGAGAATGGCTTGTTATCTGTGTTCCTTATCCTTGAGGTAAGTGTAAGATTTGCAACTCCCAAAGCCACCCGAAGTCTGAACTCAAAGCTGTCCACAAAAAGAAACTCATTATCACTGCAGGAAATTATAAACCACATGGGTGAACTGAAATACAACAGATAAGTAAATCACAGGTTCAATGAGATTTGGTTGCAAGTAAATCAAAGATTAGATAAGCTTTGGTTGCAGGCTAAGCCTGCATACAATGCCATAAACAGAATGACACATACCAATGAGGCCAGATCTTCAAATCCTCATCAGAGGGTTTCAAAATAAGATCAACGTAAGCTTTGATGCCATTGATAGGTAGTGGTGGTGGATTAGGATCAATGCTCCACATTCGGTTCCTTGCTAAACCATGCTGCTCCAAGGAGCCAAGATTGCTGAACTGCAAAAGCCATATACCAGTCCCAACTTTTTATCAATGTCAACTTACTACTACACCAATGACTCAGCTCAGTTCACATTACCTGACACTGAACATAAAAAAGGTAATCACTTGATTTTAGAAAGACTAGGCATTCATGAAACCTGTGGAAAGCATATTGGTATCCCTCCTCTGATAGCTTTTGGTGGCTTGAAAATCGCCTGAACCCAAAAACAAGCAAGTATTTTTAAACCCAATGTCAAACATGCCAGCTTTTTCCATTTGCTTGATTCCCAAATGTTATTATATACCTTACTGCTCAAGAAAAGTAGTTCGTCTCCTCGATTGTTCTTCCATGATGTCACCTGTCCACCATAAAGATATACCTGCACAAGTTCCTTTCAAATCAACAAAAATATAACTCATTTCCATACAAAAGCAAAAGCTAGGGTAAATATACATGCCCTACCCCCCCCCTTTGTAAAAAAAAGAAAAAAGAAAAAAAAAAACAGGTCATTCCATGTTTAACTATCAACAGCTGTTTGGTGATACTTGTAGTGTAGCATACCTACGCTAAACAGACCCCTCTCATTTATATGAAGGCCTCACTAGTATCAAACATAGAGGCACACAACAGGCAATCCGTAGCTTTCAGCAAATTCTTTCCCATGATCCTGACAGCTTTTAACTTGCATCATGCATGTGAATTTAGTCTGAATAAGATTAATATGACTCTATTCCACAATATCTAGTCCCAAGGCAGAAAAGGCCATGCTTTTGTGCCAGTCACAACCTGGGAAACTCTCCAAATTCCAAGTGATGTCAATATGAATGTGAACCTTCAAGTAAGGTAATAGCCTGAATGTATAATCAATACCCTGCACAAAAGTCCAGCTGTGGTGCCCAGCCTCTCCCCTACAAGATTTAAGTTAGAGCCAGATAAAGAGAGAAGTTGTTTGCTATCTGGCTTATCAGAGAGAGGGTGACACATCCCACAGTTTGGCCAGAATGGCTGTCTACACCACCAAAATGTTTTTGCCATTATCTCCCTCCTTCTTCTACAGTAAGTATCTGCGCCCACAGGCAGACCAACTCCTTAGCACCAAAAACTATCAACCTTAGATCTAAGATATAAACTTCCATCCATTGCTACAGTCATGGGGTAGTACCATAGCCACAAACTGACTATGAGCTGGAATAACAAATCTTCGATTTATCTAAAACCAGGTTAGAGGTGACACAGAATTTTCGTAGACCCCTAAGCATCCGATTCTCTCCACTAGCAATCCACAAATCTGTCCCAATTTATCCCATGCAAAACCCTTTGTAAGAGATTTGGAAATGGAAGTAACTAAACAAACCCCTCGGTAGATATGTTGCAGAAGATTAGTGTATGCAAAGATAACATTACCCAGGCGATCTCATTTCCAGAAAATAAGCATAGAAAGCAGATAAATCTTAGAAGATTGCTTATTGCGGCAAACTAAGGAGCTAATCTTGTTGCTATAGACTCATGGGGCTGGTCTATCAATGGGGTAGGGAGGGAAATACCTAATAGCCAATGATAAGTCCGTGCATACCCATGGCAATTCCAAGTTTCCCTGATACCATTTTAGAGTTGCCATATTGTAATCAATGAGGTGTTTCAAGGGTTTTCAGTTATCATGTCATGATTGCCCAGAAGAAACTTGGCCCAGCCTCAACTTATTCTGTGTCATCTGCAACATTTTAAAGTCTTTTTATATGCACTTTTTCCCTAGAAGACTCCCAAAATAGCTCTTCCGAAAGTAGTTACCGTTCCATGTGAGAGTGTCATTCCAACACAGGACCGAGTCTTTTTTGTCCTCGCTTTTCTGTAATAAACCACCATTGAGTATTTTTCACCTATGCCGTGACCCAAATCTAGGATTTGTACAAATTTCCATTCTTCTTCCCCTTCTTCCGTAGCTCTAAGAATTCCCTTAAGGCAAAAGCCATGGAATGAAGTAAAATGCACAAGAACCCAAAAAAATATTTTTAATCACCTTGGTGTATGCTTAGTCTGCCTGGTTCAGCAGGCAGCAAAGAAGAGAAGTATAATTGATAATGCCGAATTAAGTAACTGAAGTCTCCTTGCAATGGAAAGGTAATGCATTTTTTTCAGCATACTGTCAACATTATGTCTTTCTCATCAACATCAGCCACAAAAAAGAATCCCCAAATAAGTTACGACTTCCTTGTTAGATGCTAGCTTCCATCCAGGCCTAAGGGGAGAATCTGAGTTTTATTCTCATCAATAAGACCGCTACTTGTTTTGTCCACTACTTGCATACATCATCCACAGTGACAAATCTGTTTACTTCCATAATATTATTAAATCTTATCCTGATAATTGGTGCATATGTTGCTGCATTTTTGTGAGAGTTATTTCGACAAGCCTCAATAGCATACTCCTCTACCTCCAAGGCATTCTCTTATGACTTCTCGTACAAGAAGAATATTTTCTACTAAATACATGCATGTCAACTTTCACCGTCTTTGCTCTGGTGATTAGCTCTCTACTCCCTGTGGCATCATCTGCAGAGGTGACCACGTAAGACATCGTCTAGGCGATGTAACAAAACTAAATTACTTTTATATTCATAACCAGATATGCTCAGAAATAGAGACAAAGGTTCCATAAATGATTTCATTATACTAAAGAAGTACAATAGATGAACTCTCTCAAGAGGATACAAAAATTGGGCAATCGGAAGATCTCCCATCTTCCAGCCTTGCAACTGCACTCCTGGACCTGACACTGAATTGTCTCGAGAGGATACAAAAGTCAGGTGATCAGAAGATCTCCCATCTTCCCAGCATCTCCTATCAAACACACACCTTCCATCTTTACAAACTTTCCCAAGAAATCGAAGTGACGAAACTCCAATTGGCATATTCTGATGTCTGAGTTGTGTTCAAATTTCTCCATTGTGAGTTCTTATTACAGGACTTCACCACATACTAGCCAGTTATCTTCTTTATCAAATCCTATGCACACATAATCATCAGATTAATGGTTACCATGTATGCTATCTCAAGTATAGCTATGCCAAGCATGGTCTTGTTGCTAGCATCTCCAATATGGTCTTCAATATGCCATCTATTGGATGAATAGGATCAATGCCCACACCTTAGTCCCCCATATGGGGACTGCAACAGGGCTTGATCCCTGTAGCAATATAGGTTATTGGATAAATAGGGTCCTATTAGTCCCCCATATGGGGACTGCAACAGGGCTTGAACCCTGTAGCAATATAGGTAAGATTGTGCCATATCGGCACGTGGAGAGGGAGTGGGAGAGACTGCCCATGGTCAGCAGACAGGCACAGGCTGCCATGTGGGCGGCAACAGATGGTGCTTCTTACATTCACCCTGTTCAGTAAATATGGCTGACTGTGAGGCCACAGTCAGGGCTAGCTGTATATAGCCCAACCAAGTGTCCATGGCTAGGGCTGCTGGGCTGGGGCAGGACAGCAACACAAGAGCCAAAAGGCTGGGGACTGCAGTCAAGGTCAGCCAAACAGATGTATACCACATGGCAGACTGGACCTGGGCCAGCAGCAGTCTGCACAAAGCAATCGGGTACAGCAGGTGCATGTATAGGCAGAAGATAGGGCCAGATCACGCCAGACCTAGTTTGGCTGGCAGCAGATCAGGTCGGGTATATTTAGGTTAGGTTAGCTCTAGTCAGCCAGATCAGAGGGCCTATAGTCCTATATAAAGGCCCATATGTGGGCACTTCCATCAGGAGCTTTTGCCCTATCCTGGTGCACACAAAGAGGCACATCTACACGCGGTAGAAGAGCCATGTCGTGATGCACAGGAGGATCAACAGGAAGATCAGTAGCGGCATCGGATAGAGCAGCCACTGAAGTCTGTAGGAGGTGCGCGGTGATCTAGGGGAGTTCTACAAAAGTAGGAACAATAAACAGAGTCTGAAACTAGTGCCTTACCTCAGCGGATGTTTGCTGAAGGTGATGATACAGCACTGACAAGGTTTTGTACTTGGATCTGTTATCCATATATGAATTGTTTGGCTGTACAACCAGCATGCAGTAGACAAAGATTAACAACGTGTTGAAACTCCCAGTACCTGGCCACGAGATAGTTTTTAAGGAAGATATGTGTGTGTGTGTGTGTGTATGTGTGTACCAACCCCTGCCCCCCCCGACCCCCCACCCCCCCCCTTGCCCACACACACAGTGAGCGGGGGGAGGAGACAGGGGGGGTGGGGGGAAGAGAGAGAGAGAGAGAGAGAGAAGACATGCCCCCACTGATCCTCTGAAAGCAAAACAAAACAGTGCAGTCTTAACGTCATAAATAGTCACCCACAAGGTTGCATAGACTCCATCACATAGCAGGAACTAGATCTTTACCAAAGTCACGGAGGGTGTAGACTTCAGAGGTTCGCAATAGAGGCATTTTGGAAGTAGGCCTGAAGGCAGCCTCAATATAGCTTTTAAGCATGACCAATCTACAAGATTGCGCTGAATACGATGAGTGTAAATCTGTTCTCGATGATAACCCCATGACTAGAGCTTAATTTGTCTGTTCTGGATGATAACCCCATGCCTAGAGCTTAATTTGCACGACATATATATTTGATGTGAGCCGAAAACTAAGACATCCGTTTTGTTGGCCACTTGCCAACTTCAATCAACAGATGGACCAGTACGGACCACGAACATATACACAAAACCAAAGCATGATAAGCAGAGCGCATGCACGAAAAGAATAACGAATGTAAAGTATGCAGCGTCCCTGAATGAGATAAAGAGCAGGGAGGCCAAACAACTGGCCCCAGTAATACAATCCCAGAAGCCCCAGAAAGGCCTCCTGGAGAAACAGGAAGACGAGATGAATAGAAGTCGCATGAACTTTGCAACACTATTTGTGTACTTTTCAAACCTAGGGCAGTTCGCACGAAAAGCGGGCTTCATTGGAGAAAGCGTGAGCAGAACCGAGGCCGCAAATGAAGCGGAGTAAGGAAACTCGTAAGGAAACTCTACTTCCCTATATCTGTTTCCTTCGATAAACAGCTGGTTTTCTTTTTTCACGCAAGAGGGAAAGTTTTAAGAATATTGTAAGCAGCGTTAGCACTACCTAGCGGATATGTCGAAAATCGGCCTCATATGTCTGTCGCGCCTTACACATTCAATAATCGTGGGTAAGAAAGTCCATCAGAGAAAATTCCCGCGGCAACATAACATACCGGCCTTCCACGAAAGAAGCTACCCTATATCGTGGACGAAACAGAACGCTGGCTGACAAGCGAAATCAAACTTTTGGACAACTGCGGAACAGGTCCAAGACTAAAGCCGTGGTGCATGTCTACTCGTTAGAAGATCTTGTAATTTGCAGAGTATTGTATTGTACACATAGCTCTCGCGAACATTGAATACGGCTAACATCTTAATGTTAACATGAATGAACATCCGTTTACATGAAAGAAAGGAAACAGGCCAGGCGTTGGCGTCCTACCGGGAAAAGAAGTTATGCACTAAATTGCAAGTTGAACATTTACCACCGCAGAAGCTCCTTGAGGCTCCCTCAACACAATCTTGTCCATGCCGGAGGCATCTTTCACCAAATCAACTGGCATTCTTGCGACGCCAAGCAGCAACGATGAGCAAGGAAGGAGATGCGCGTGCTGAGCGAAACGGGCAGCCTTGCGTCGACTGCCGAAGCGATGCTCTATCTGTTAGAGCGATTGAAAATGAAAATGGAGCAATGGAGCAATTTCGCAGAAACGCATACCTTAAATGGAATGAGGGACCCGAGACAATTTTGAGCTGATAAGCAAATGCACCGAAAGATGAAGAGGCAGGTGTTGAGTTCACGAGCTCTGCTGATGATGATGATGGGGACGGCTGCCAACTGCCATGAAAAGGCAACAGATTCAGTGTTTTGAGTTGGTTGTTGCCAGGTGGCAAGCCAACCTACCTTCCTTCTCGACACGTGGAGCCTCCTTCCCTGCCACACCCGCTTTACCCATCGTCTACGTGTCCTTCCCACACGATGCCTCAAAGTTCATGCCATTACTAACTTTTTCTTTTGAGCCTGCTTTCTCTCTCGACACACTTGGAAAAGCCCACCAACATTCACCTTGCTCCCCTCAAATCGATCATCTCTTACGAAGAGAAGCATTTTTCCGCTCGAGCACAACCATACGAGAGGAAGAATAGTGCTCCCTTGTCGCCATGAGCATCCTGCAAATTAAGAAAGACCAAGTTTTTTAAACTAGAATGCTTGGCCACTTGCTAAGTATATGGGCCAGTTGTTGCTAGCTATACGGGCTATTGTAAGTAGCTAATAATAGTTCAGTTGATCTAGTCAAATCTACCACATGAAGTAGCTAATAATAGTTCAGTTGATCTAACGGCTTCGAATCTGCCACATGACTTCGTAGGATTTTAGAGATTCATAAAACGCTCTAGTGCTGGCCAAGTAAAAATTTTAAAATAACCTCACCTTCACTCAACCCTCTCACCCAGTCCCTAGTGGGTAGAGTGCCCTGGACTGGTACGCATAGGACACCTTGGCTTGTGGTCAAACACACACACACACCCCTTACACTCACCCACACGTTCAACCACCAAGCCGACTAGCCCCCTGGCTAAGGGCCTTATCACATGGATGGGGCTAGCATGGGTTTAGGATGGGAATCTTTTTGTCATCATTACACCCATCGTAGACCATATGGTCTAGCATCAATTTAGAATGGGAGTAGCCACTTTTTCTCTCATCCTGGACCATGGCCTCTAGACCTTGGCAACCAGAATGGGTTCCCCTTTTTTAGGGATTCCAAAACATGGGAGCATGACAAGTGTCCTTGTCCCCACCTGGTCCCCACCTCCTAAACACATGAAATGATGCCATGTGTCCTCTTCTACCTAAACCCATCCCTAGTTCTTTTTTTGTTAGCACATGGTGGGATAGAAATATGCATGGGACCACTTGGGACCACCTTTTCCCATTCCCATCTTATTTCTTCCCATGTGCTAAGCCCCTAAGACCCTCCTACAAGTTACACCCTCTTTCCCTTTATGTTTGCCATGCCAATGGATTTCTAAATTGTGCTATTAAAATCTCAAATATTTAGGGCTTTTCTATAATAAACACCTTACATGTGTTAAACTATTGTGAGAATCTTCATTCAAAAAATCTATGTTGTTCAACGGTGTTTTCTATTAGGGGACATATCTAGTGATAGTGACCCGCCCAAAGGTCCCCTAACAAATGTGAACCCTTTCTTTTCAAAAGACTTAAATTAAAGTCTTCTTCATTTGGTCCATCCCACATTTACATTTGAATGACTAAGATGTCTAGTCCCCTCGTTAGGCTATCCTAATCCACTAGGATTTAAAATTTGTCATCAAAAGGCACATGGATTTGTTGTGAGAATATGTAGTATAGTCCTCATCACTGGTATAAAATTTGTCATCAAAAGGCACATGGATTTGTATATACAATTGTGGCATTGTGTAAGTTAGTGAAACCATCCTTAAACATGTGCTCACAAGTATCTATTAGAATTTCCCATTGCACTACAATGCATTATTTTATTATATAGTAACACGTGCATAAAAACAATATAAGAATCCTTGGATGTGTTGGCCATTCCTTGACCCCCTCTTTGGAACTTCTACATCGCCCATGTCACATTATGAACTAGGGCAATAACAGAAGCACGATAAAATATATTGTTATGAGATTATCACCCTCTAAAGGGCTTTTGGAGTACCACAGTGCCCTAAGAAACTATCTCAAATTAAATTCTCTTATCATCACTTCCCTTGTTCGTCCTTGGCATTCATTCATTCATTGACTGCTCCCTATATTTCACAGTCCTTGGAATTTATTCATTCATTGGTCATTCCCTATATTTCACACTCCCATTGTTGTCACGGAACACGTAACTACTACTAACTTAAAATTGAGCTTGAATCGTAGCATTTTATCCACACAAAAAAATTAAAAAGAAGAATGAGTAAAAATATGGACATGAGACATAACACAGGGTCCATCAGGGCTCGATCCTCCTTGCAAATATCAAGGGTGGTGCTTTATTAGATGTCTAAAGATTTGTGCCTTTTGGGAATTGAAGCCCAACAAATACACGAATAAAGCTATGCTCATAAGAGCTCCTAATTTATCCTCATTGCAATCGATATAATATTATGATATGGACTACAACCATATAAATAAACGTGTTGTCATCCTTCGATCTTGCATCCAACTTAGTTATCTCTACTAATTCCGAATCCCTCGCATCGAGAACATGCATCAAAAGAGACAAATGTTATAGGAATCTAGATTTAAGTAAATATGTATAGGGCAAGGAAAAAAACAAAGTGTTTCACATTTATATTGTATACTTCTATAATAATATATAATATGATTATTATAACATACATAATGTGATGGGACGACGGTACACTTCTTTCCCCAAGGATTAGAAGCCAAGGAAACAAGCTCTTCCCTAGACATCATGTTTGAGAACATGTAGATTAGAGTCCAATAGAGTCTCAAAGAAGCCTTGAGTGAAAAATCGTGGATGGGTAAGATATTGACATATTACTTGAATGTCAGTAGTCATATTCATATTGTGATTTAAGAAATTAATATCTTATAATCACCAATCAAGTAGATTTCTTTCACTTTCTACAAACATAAAAAAGTACATCAAAAAAGAAGGTATATCAATAGTAGAGTTTGACAAATATAATATTAACAAAAGATCTCGAATCCTCAGATAGTCCAAGTCCGAGGTCGTGGTCCACTTACTTGCCACCATCCAAACAGATTAGGTGTTAGAACATCATAGTTACATTTGGGTAGACAGGGAATGCATGTTTCCCTTGGTTTATCATCGCTTTACCTAGAGATATAGACAACCATATGGATTCTTAGATAATTAAAAAAATAATTTAGCCACAAGTGAAGTTTAAGTCACACCTGGAGTAAGGAGTGGATGAGTGCATAGGTTAAGAAGGGATTATAGGAGATATGGGATGATTTGTGATCTTGGTATGTGGGGTGGTTCAAAAGAAAGTGTAAAGGGAAGATTTCACAGGGGTATATAAAAGAATAATTCATAGTTAGGAAAGAATTCATGTGTGGGTGTGTAAAGAGATAAGTGTCTGTGTGAGATACATTGATTAATCAAATTTATTGTGTGTGTGTGCGCATGCGCTTAAAGAAAAAAGTCCCATTAATAATTGAGCCATGCAATTAATTTCATCAATTGAATAAAAAGTTAAAAAAGAAAAACATATAAGGAAAAAACATTTGAGACGTCTAAGTTAAGAATTATCCAATGGATGTGAATTAAACGTATGGCACTAGCCCGACCAAAGGCTAGTTGAAAAATCAAAGTATGTGTTTAGATTTAAAAGTCCCATCAATAATTGAGCTATACAATTAATTCCATCAATTGGATAAAAAGTTTAAAAAAGGAAAACATGTAAGGAAAAAATATTTGAGACATCTTAAGTTAAAAAATGCAACTAAAGTTTACAAAATTTTCGATCGAAATTAAGAATTTTTAATAATAGAGTTTGACAAACATAATATTAAAAAAAGATATGGAATCCTCAAGCAATCCAAGTTTCGAGGTCGTGGTCCACTTACTTGCCACCATCCAAACAAACTAAGTGTCTTGGTATGTAGGGTGGTTTGCAAAAAAAGTGTAAAGGAAAGATTGCACAAGGGTACATAAAAGAATAATTCATAGTTAGGAAAGTATTCATACGTGTGTGTGTGTGTGTTCATGTGTAAAAAATAAGTGTCGGTGTGTGTGAGATACATTTACTAACCAAATTTATTGTGTGAGATACATTTACTAATCAAAATTTTGTGTGTGTGCGCTTTTCCTAACAACTACTAAATTCATAAATTTTAGAGTATTTTAGCATCAAACTATCTTCTATACACTTTACATTGTGTGTACAAGATTACCAAGCTGTGGGGACATGTAACTAGTTTCACTTCAAGGTAGAAACCATTTTTAGATTAATGTTTCTGATATTAGCTTTCCAGCAAGGGAGGCATAGCTGTTATCATATCACCATACTCAATTCATGCTCAAAGCGCATATCTATTTTCAAAGCAAGTGTTTGTCTTCCTATTACTTGCAAGATTCCATGTATCAGTAACATGACATACTGCAAAATTTTCCCTTGTCCTTCACCAAAAAAATTCACATATCATTCATAGACTGTCATTTACATTAAATCTGTTAATCTGTTCACAGAGCATTTCTTCTTTCAAAGAGCATTTCACAGAGCATTCGACCTGCATAATGGTATCCCTAACCTTGTTGTAAATAGCCCTACTGCAACTGCAGAACGCCATCTCCATTACCTTTCCAAAGACTCATAAGATAACTAGGAAATGGGACATTCCCGTAGTGATAAGAGAGCAATAACCTGGCTAAACAATGGGAGTTTTGGAATCAACACTTAATGTTCACGTAATCTAGCTCGCTGGAGTAGACGATTAACTATTGTTGTTTTTTTGGCAAACACAAAGAGACTGACTACAAGGCTTCCGAAAGGAGTACTAGGGTGGAAGCCAGTCAAGCATTAACTGTAGCAACGCATTCACGTATGCTTCTGCTGGTTCACAGAACGTTCGGTACGTATTAGTAGTGTAAGTGGTTCATAGCCCACTAGCTCCGTCTCAAATCAATATTGTTGGAAAGAAGGCATAGACAGAGAAATACTGTAGTGGATCACTATGCTACGATTGTTGCCAGTGTCCATTCAATCGCCATATTTTCTTCACGTAATCAAGAAAGCAACTCCACAGTCGACCCACCACAACCATCGTTCTACTACTTACTAAACAAAATGACAAAGGGAAGAAGCCGCAGTATGGTTCCCGCGTGGGTATATAAAATTCCCCGTAAGCTTTTCATTCATAGAGTCCAGTTGTGAGATCTCCATTTCAAAACGAACACTGGAGCAAGCATGAACCCGCAGACTAGGTGGATCTACCATACTCTGGTAACAAGCTCGACTCATTCATAGTCCGTGTGAAACCGCGCAAGGCTTTGAGCCTCCGTAGTTCCCGTTCTATTATTACGTACCCATGGAATGACTCACTTGCCTAGACCGATGCAACTACCAGGCGTCGTTTTGGCGCAAGGGCTCAAGGCGGTGGATTCTATCCCCTACAGAAGTGTAAACTTCCTACATTGTGGCCATATCCATTTTAGCACATTCAAAACTGACGAGTCGATGTGATGAGGCCCTCGTAGATACGTCTACGCTTTGCCTTTCTTCACTGTGATCACGTTCCAATGGGGCTCGGGGGGGAAAGAATTCACGTCAAGAGCTCTGTAGGGAAGGCGTGTGCATGTCAAGCCCTCATGGATGAGACTTTCTCTTCGGGCAATTCTCCGACGGGCGCTCGACCAGGTGGAGAAATGATCAGACTCAGCCATGTGTTTTCCTCGACTCTTCCTCATGCTTCCTAGGTAGCACTCGGGTCTCTCGAGCAGTGCGGCTTAGCTTTAGAAGGTGGGAGGCATAGGCGGGTCTCTCCGTCCGTTCAATGGTCTGCCCCTTGTCAGGGTTCGCACTTCGAGGTCATCAGTCTGCACACCGTGAGCTCCGTAGGTCCGCTTGACAGCTACTGTAGATAGCTCCAAATGTTTATTTCTTCAAGGCTCCCACGTATTCCGAGGCATCCAAAGCTACGCGGCTTCTGTTTTGAGGCGAATTTAGTCTTCTCCTCTCCCCAAGGTGGGGGGCTCATAACTCCTCGAGGTGGGGGGCAGCGGGCTCATAACTCCAAGTCTCTACATCCCTTTTGGCGCCAAGGACTTGGCCATCTTGGCTCGTACCTTCCGCGTTCATTTTTCGTGCGAGTACGCACATTAGCTCATAATGAGTTTCTCCTCGAACGGTGCCTTCTACTCTTATGGGTGCTCTGCTATATCCGTTAGACATACATTCAATTCTTCTCATACTCTTCTTTACCCACCAATTCGACGGGTTTCCACCAATCAGACTGTAGTTTCTCGTGGGTTCTCCACTATTCCATCTTCTAACCACACATTGCTTGTCATTATCTGAGAGGGGTATTCCGTATCCCTTCCCTTGGTTTTCCATAATTTCCAATTTTACAATGTTCTCCATCATCTATTTTTCCTTTTTCACAATCATTAATAGTGTAATCCCTTGTACATCACTTCCCAATTTGTCCTAGGTCCGCATATTTCCCCATATCCAAACCCTATATCCCAAGGTTCTATATGTTTGTGTATGGTATCCCCCTGTTCAAATAACTCAAAAGTGGTCTTTCCCCGGGCTCCTAGGAAGGTGGATTTGGGGGGTTCAAATAACTAGAAGGGGGATTTACCATGGGTTCCTTGGTATAATCATCTTTATTGTAAAAGTGTTCTAGTCCATCCTTTCGCAGATGTAATATTAATAAAGGGGCCCGTTTGTAATCACGTGGGTTCTCTAGCTCGGTTCCCATTTTCCTCTCACTCTTCCTTTGTAATTTATAATATATCCCCCTAGAGTCGCAGGGGTTTCATTATTAATTAGACCTCCTTTCTTCTACTTTCCTTCTCTAGTAATAAGCATCATCTAGTAAAGGGGTATACTCCTTGGTCATTACAGGGTACCTAGCAATTTCTAGCTTAGGCATTCCTTGTAGTATCTTTGTTTGGTCCCATAGCCGATATACATTTCGATGCCATGAATTGGTTAGTAGGGGCTATCCTTGTCCCAATATTCATTATATCATATGTTAACTAATTATAAGGTTTTCCCTCCATGTCTATTTCCTAGGAGCCGATTCCCTTGCTTTATCACCCCCTTTTTCCAAGGGGAAGGGAAGGGTGTGTGTGTGTGTGTGTGTGTGTGACATTTCAATACCAACACAATCTATCTCAATCCATTCATGACATGTCAAAAAAAGACAAGCTGGAGAAAACTTTAAAAATTCATTACAAGAAGGTACATGGTTTCCACTATACAAGGCATGAAATACTTGGCCAAAGAAGTAAGGTTTGTGTACAACCTGATGGTTCAACTTAGCATAGCTAAGGAATATTTAATTTGACTAGCATTGTACAGAGCAGATGATATCAAAGGAGCTCCACTCACCTGCTTAACAAATGCAAAAACAAAACAAATCAAATCAATATCCTTAGCGCAAGGTACTCCATGATGCAACTCAATGTATGAGTCGTCATCAATAGCCATGTTCCAAGAGAAGCTACAAGAAGTGTACAATTGGCTATATTCCACAACCAATATTAGACAATCCCTAAGAATTTTGGACCCACCATTAACTGAGAAGTCATAAAACATTGAATAATCTACAACTTTGTTTGTAATAGTAATTGCATTAGACTTACAGCTCAAAAGATATTTGCTTTCCAAAACATCATAGGAGGTGCAAAAAAGTGAGCAGGTTGCTATTTTAAGTAGTGAATACAAGAGAATCCATAAGGAATTTGGATCTGCTGTAAACTAGAAGTTTGTGGACCAATCAATAGGCTACGACTTTTTATTTACAAAATTTTCATCTGACATAACATGAGAGAGTTATTGGCTATGCAAAATAGCGACAAGTTGCTACAGACAGCAGAATTCTTGCAAAAAAGTGAGCAGGATGCTATCTTCAGCAGTGAATACAAGAGAATCCATAAGGAATTTGGATCTACTATAAACTGGAAGTTTGTGGAGCAATCAATTGGCTACGACTTTTCTCTTTACGGCATTTGCATCCGAGCTAACATGTGAGAGATATTAGCTATGCAATACAACGAGAAGTTGTTGCAAACAATAGAATTCCAACAAAACATGACCAAGTCTAGTTATACCAAGTTTGATCATTAGTATTCCTTCTTCTGACTTTAATATGGAGGAGGCATACCCTATACACAATATACAACATCTTCAATAGTAATACAACATTCATGTCTGAGTATGTAGCCCAAATGGATCATGCATGTCGTAAAGTTGCGCATGGGCCTTCAAGCGTTTCGGCTACCCAACTGTAAATATTGATGTCCATGTTTTGAATATCCAAGTGTATGAATGATTGTAATATGAGGGAAGCAGCACCCGAGATATCATAATAAAAGAATCATTGACATGTTGTAGCAAACGTTATAATTCTATCCTCAATAGATACATATGCCCGGCCAAACATGTCGGCAACGTAGCGTATATTACCAGAGATTTCTTTCATAGAATGGACCTAGCCAAGATGTCATTATAACACTATATCTAATGCAAGTATATATGATCCAATACCTTGTAGATTGTCGATGGCAAGTTACACAGACCGTATAGAGCAAGCTAAGGAAATCATCAACAAACGTGCAGTTGTATACAAATTACGATGCCTTTGTTTCGAATACCCAAGTGATGGTTGAACATACCACATGAATCATAGGTGGTAGAGCCGGAGTTGTCAGCTGTTCGAAGTCGTGTGAGCATCAAGACAACTTATCAATATGAGCATAGTCCAGTAGGAACTTGAGAATGTAGTGTTTGTTGACGACCAGGTCATAAAAAGGATGAGGTAGGGAAGGCATCAATCATGAGAGCGAAAGAGCTACGTGATGGTCTAAATTAGGGAAGGAGCATCCCATATTGACCTTCCACCTTAAAGATTCAGCTCCTGTACCTTATGAGTCGCGACTCATGTCATGTGCAATAGCAAAGAGAAGAGACGCACCGATAAGGGATGATCATTCGTGTTTGAGTCGGAAAGAGCAAGAAAAACAAGGCCTTGTATATCTCCAAGCTAAAGCATCATATATATATAGCTCAAGTCGACCGACACAGACAGCTTATTTACGCATGAAATTGCAAGCATCAATCGATGTGCATATAATCATGCAAAGGGCATGCAACAAGATGAATGCTATTCATAAGGCCTACCTGCAGGTGTTTTCATGGTGTGGGCTTAGGTGCAAGGGGTTTCGGACGTGGAACATGAACAGTCGACTAGTCAGGGAAATGGAGAAGTGGTGGATTGTTGGAGTAGTTTTGGAAGCTCGATTGAGCTGCTCAGTCAACTTGCTGACATGGTTGTGTACATGAGAGAGTGGTCGGACTAGTGAACATAGTTTGTGCCATGTGTTTACTGTTCATTCCGCTCGCCACGCACCCATATGTGGTCTAGTGTAGACCCATAAATTGGAGGTGGTTGGTGATTAGTTGTCTCATGTTTTGTTTTTCCATGTATGCTGCAAGTGTGCGGATACTTTGCTCTTTTTTGTGGTAGCAGATGTTGAAGTCATCAACTACGTACGTAGTTTATTCTAGGTCTGTCTCTTGTAGAAGTTGCTCAAGAACATCTATGAGTTTCCATGTGCTTGCTTTTGGTGATTTATACATGTTCACCATGTTGAAGTTGCTGCAATGCAGTCTTGTAAAAGTGGTTAGCAAACACTCAATGCCTTCATTATAGATGAACTTGTTATTTACCATGTTTATGTCTCCTTTGTAAAATGTGCCTATGCCTAAGCCCTTCATTCCGATGATTGAAGAATGAGTTGGCAGCGAACATGCGGCATCTGTTGGCATGTGCAGTTCTTGCAACCACAAAATAGAAGCGGTGCGAATGCTGAGGGATGAGCTGATTTTATTGCAGTGTGCCATGAATGACCTTGTGTTCAATGATTGCAATGACAGCATGCCAAATTCCAGTGCATCAAAATCAATTTGTTTAGTTTGCCAAGCATAGGCTATGCGCAACCGAGATAGCTCTTCTATTACTACTTGGTCAACTTTGATTTGTGATTGCTGCAGAGGCTAGAGTATGTATAGATTTGCAGGGTCACGAACACGAGACAGCGCTGTGTACACCAGATCATGGGCTTTTATTCCACTGGGATCAAATGCAAGAGAGTCCATGGAGAGTCCTTGCGCACGGTGGATTGTTCTTGCAACAGCGGGTTGAATAGGGAATTGGCACCTACACACAGTGTTAAGATGGTTTTTACCAACTTGGAATTCATGTTGAATTTGTAAGATTAGTGTCCACATTCTTGAAATATGTCATGCATAGAAGTGGGAATGGGCTAACCTTGTTCTCTTGCCTGCTTGTGGATTTGTAAATTCAATCCATAGAACTGGAGGTGTTCTCTCCATTGTTGCTCCTCTGAATATGGGGTCAACACCATTCACCAAACCATCGGGTATGTCGAGGTTACCACCGCAAAGCTCGACTATCATACTAGGTTTCAGGAGCAAATCTTTGTGGAGGCCCCCAGTTGATTTAGCATTTGGTGGCAATGTAATTGTTTTGCTCCATGTTTTGTGCCTAATGTCCTTAGCTTGAATGCAGAAAGGAGTTGTTGATAATCTTGTGAATATGTCATGGTTGTGTGCATCTTTTACTGCGTTTGTAAAAAAAAGATGTGGGAATTTTGTTGGATTGGGCAACTGGCAGCAGTATAGAGAGTTGAGATTGTCGATGTCAACTGAATTGTGTGCTCCACTTCTTAACCGGTTTAGTTGCTCGATGAATTGATTGTTTTTTTGTCGCATTGGCATGTCAAACTTGTAGTATAGCACATTATCCCTCCAAACAGATGGGGACATTGCTAGTGCGGATTGTTTGCATGAGAAAATCCAATTATCCTTTATGGGGCTTGCTTGGCACAGGTCCCCGGATAACAGTATGTCGACTCCTCAAAAAGGCTATAGGTGGTTGTGTTTAATTTCACGCATGTGCATGTCTGCTCTGTGATGAAAGTGTTTTGCTCAACCAGTGAAATCTCATCGATAACAATTAATTACACGTCTTTGTATAATTGCGATAGTGTTTGTAGTTTCTCTATGGACAAGCTTTTGTATGCACATGCGAGCAATGTAAGTGCAACGCAGAATGAATGGTAGTTCCACCTATGTTGTATGCAGCTTTGCCACTGTACTCTAAGAGGAAGACTTTGGGAAGGTCAACATCAGTTACATGCTATCGTGAGTAGTGATGAACTAGAGCTTCTACTATGAGCAATAGTGTGAATGTTTTGCCTATGCCAATGTCACCAGAGAGGGACAGGGAGATCGGTGTTGTCTTGTTTAATCTTTTTTTCAGCAATATGTCTTTGAGGAGCAGGCGTTGCTTTGTGTTTAGCTTTTGTAGCTGGTCATAGTATTCTTGGTTGGGCATGCATGTGAACATGAAGTCGATTGGATTGTTGTGGTTGCCTTTTCTGCAAAGTCCTTCGATCTCGACATGCAAGTCAAAGCCGTGGGTATGAGTTTTTGTAGATTGTGATGTGCCTACAGAAGTAGTCATTGTTGCATTGTTGCTGTTTTCGATCACTGGCATCATGGGCTACATTGAATTTTTTCCTATTGGCTTGTATTGTTTCTTGCTGTCGGGGGTGAAAAAGTCGTGCCACATTGGGATTGTATCGTTCAAATGAGGCTCTATAATTGCAAATGGAAAATACAGCAAGCAAAGCTCTCTATAGTGGTGTTCAAGATTTTCTGTTTTGCTGTAATTGTTGAAGCGGATGATCTTTGCCTGTTTTCTTTTTTTGATGTGCTTGTTGTTGTTGTGTACAAGCTTGCAAACTTTGCAAGGCATATGTTATGCAAGTGGACTAGCCTGTGGATGTACTTTGCGATTATGTTTGTCGCAAAAATGTTGGTGCTTTCTGGCTCATTTTTTCTAGTTGCGATCGACGTTTTAGTAACATTGTGCACTCTTCAGGTGGGCTTGTGTTAATGTAGCAAAATTCTCTCGATGTGCTTGTTAGTAGCAATGATAGCGTTAGGTATAGAGCTTGCTGTGAGCTAATGTGTTGCTTGTTCAAGATTGTGTTACTGACCTTGCAAATGCACTCATTCACAGGTGCTCTTGCATGCAAGCTTTGTTGCAGTGCTTGCTTGATAGCCTCAAATGTTGTTTGGTCAACCTTTGTCATGTACGAAGTGCAGTATGCAGTTGCCCCATGGGGGTTGATGACAAATTGAATATCTGTGTTAGCACCCCATAGTTTGGCGATAGTTGGATTAAAGTTGTTTGTGTATATGTCTTTTGGGTGCCTGTGTAGGAATAGATTTGGCTGCACAATGCTGGATTGCAAAGCTGTAAGATATTCTTCCTCTGACATTAAGAGAGAATGCAACACAGTCTCATAATTGAGAGTGTCGATAATGTTTTCTTCTAAGACAGAGGTAATTTTCTTGTAGTTTTGTTTCTGTGCAAGAGAGCATGCTGAGTCTTGCAGCGGATGAACAACTCTTGTTGAATGCATGGGAGATCATGGGAAGTGGAAGCGGCACTTTCCACCATTTTTTCTACATGTTTTTCTATGTCTATGCCTTTGGATGTCCTTGTTCGCTAGCAAGAGTTTTGTGGTGTCTGTGCATATGTACTTGTCGACAAATTCTTCAATTGAAGCCTCAGAGGATTTGGCGCAAGTGGGTGCATCCTTGATCCAAAGCAATCCATGGTTGTGCTAGCTTCCTCTATTTTGGAACTCTGTCATGAAGAAGAAATCGAGCACTTTGCCAAGGATCGAACAATCTTGTTTTAGCACTGTCTTCATTGATTGGAATCTATGCACGTAGTATCTTGTAGTTGTCACGGGACAGAGCGAATGAGATTGCGTAAGCTTTCATTCACTGGTGGCTCGCTGGTGTTTGAATCTCTTCATTGGAGTGTGTGGAGGCATTGTAACAGTGGCTTCCAGTTCTTCTCTGTGGTAGAGAAAGTGAACAAGAAAGTAGGAGGGCCTAGTTGTCATAGCATAGCAAAGAGATTTTGTTTTAGCTTGTGCTTATAGTCAGATAAAGTGCAGAGGCAAGCGAAGTCGCAAAATCTGATTTTGGATTGCAGGCATCTTCCATGGCATCTTTTGCTTGTATTTTTTGCCCCTGTAGCTGGCCTTTACACATGTGCACCCAAGAAGAAGAAAGAACTTGACCAACAAGTATTTTCATTGTTTTGAGAAAAAAGTTTTCAATTGACATTGCAAAGCGTTTGTCATCATTCATTAGCTCCCAGCATGCAATGTCTTGGTAAGAAGCACGACCAGGCACATTGTATTGTCTAGCGTGTCCATAAAAAAGGTTTGGAAATGCAAGCTCCTCACAATATTTATCTTTGAAAATGCTGAATGGTGAAAATCCTTGGCTTGGAGCTACATTGATTATTTTATCTGCATAGCCAACCACTTGTTGAGTTGAGTAAATCCCATGGACAAGTGTGTCTGTAGGTATGTCATCTTCATTTTCTTGGGTTCGTTGCTCGCTTGCATCACTGGTGGTAACAGCTTTTCTTGTGGCTACGATGGGTGCAGCCCATTTGTGGTTTAATGAGATTTTGTGCTCTTTGTATAAAGGCATTGGTAGCAACTCATTGAGTGCACGTAAAGTTAGTGTGGGCCGCATAAGCCCACTCATGTAGCTATGCGTGTATTCTAGCTTACACTTCAGAGTACCATTACTGTTGAACAATCATCTAAAAAATGCGGCAGCACTGTTTGTGCTTTGTCAACGTCAGCAAAAACATTGACTACAATGCCATGAAGTCCAAACTGCCCTTCATATGTGAGCTCTTGGATTTGTGCGAAGGGAATTCTTATTGTGATCAACCGTGCTTCCAAGGTTGTTAATGTGCTTGTGTATTATGTTGCAGTACTCATTGACATACTTTTGGAGGAGAATCTTGGAACTTTGCCTTTGCAAATTTGTGTGTGGCACAACCTACAAAGGAGGGAGTGCGAGGGATCATTGATTAGCTCGAGGCTGTGTTGAGCTATAAAGGTAGATGTTAAATGAGTTTTTCTTTGCATCTTTGATTTGAAACCAAGAGTTCCACAGATTTGCATGCAAACGAAGGTGTGTCTTCGATGCTATGCATATATCTTGTAATAGCTTTGCTTTCTCCAAGGTTTGTGTGCATGCATCATTAGCTTGTGATTGACTTGTCACATACTTTGGTTGCCTTCTGTTTGTGGTAAACGTGGTTCATTCTCGCAGCCATTGCTTGTAAGTACACATACCACAGTGACGGTGTACTCCTTTTTTTGATATGTTCGTTTCACGATAGCTTGGAATGAGTGCCTTGTTTGTGGAAATTCTTGCAGTTGCTATTGTGCAATTTGTTTTGCTATTGCAGCTGGCATTCTCTACACTAATGACAGCAAATGGGCTTCTTCTGCTGTGCTCCAAGTAGCGTAAAGTCTTCTATGGGCTTGCCTGTGGAGCAGTGCTATCTCAGATGGGCAAACTGTGTCATAAATAATTAGTGTCCTTAGCTTGCCTTTGTTGTTGGGGATGGTGAAAGCCATGCGTAGACCTGTAGTGTCCAACCAGAGAACCTCAAATGAGCATTCAAGCTTTGTACACAAGCGTACAAGACAATCGTAAGTTCAAGGTCTGTGAAACTTGGATTTGCCTTGTGACAATACACACTCCACAACATATAAGCCATACTTCACCACTTAATGCCTTGAAGCAAGGAACCAAACACCAAATCACCACATCATCTAGTCCTTAAACTATGCTCTATCTTGCCAAATTCAATCCTTGGCCACCACATTCGATCCCACTCATCTTCTTGTTTGTGAATTGAAGAATTATAGGTAGCTGCAATTATTGTGAGATTCTAGGCATCATCATAAAAGTAAGAATAAATGATAGCCTATCAAATTTGCCAATAAGAAAGATCAAAGTCAACCCCTAGACAACAAGGTTCATCATAAAGCTCTTATTTCTAAATATTTAAATGAAGAGACCCCAAATGCATTTAGATGATATAGGCATTTGAAAAATGAGAAAGGTATTCCTGGTTTGACTCAACTGCAAGCAATCATGAGTAGGAATGATTTTTTAAAATGCATTTAAATAAGAATACAAAAGAAAATGTAATCATGGGTGACAAATAGAATTAAAAGAATTCATGATACTCCTTTGGAAAATGATCAGGGCACTACACGAGGCACGTCAGATGATGTTCAATTAATTCCATGTCATGAAGAGACACTCCACCTGTAGATATAATCCTAAGTAAAATGAAGTAGTAGAGAGAAATAATAGAGTTAACCGCCCTTTTAGTGAAACTTTACACTAGTGATGACTATCAAAAGATGGTTTTATCATTTGAAAGTCATGGTAAACATTAGACTTTAGGATTGCCCAAGCGAATTATAATTGATTCAATTTAAGACATATGGTGAGCACAAACCAACCCAAATGCAGGAGTTAACTATACAATAACTCAATAAGACGTGTCTTGAATTTGACACTCCAATATTGATTCATGTGCCACCCTCATCAACAAAGTTTACACATAAGAAATTCTCTGCTATTAGAAAGACAACATGCCAGCTCCCTAGGACCCTATGCATCATGCCTCCCGCCCCACTAATTTTGTTGCTTTTGCTGATCAATCAGGCAGCAATAGTAGGTATTGCCCCCAGTTGTAGTAGGATTACATGATCTCAAGAAGAAAGAAAAAGAGAAAGAGTAAGACTCCCTAGAAGATGGCCTTTTGATTGAGGGTTGTAACTAACAACGATGATCAAATTGCTCGAACGATTGATTAGGCTATTTTGACTACTCAACTAATGATCGTAATCCTCCCACCACACTAGAAAAAAAGAAGTGCCTTGATACTATCCTATGATCCCCATCTCATAGAGGCATTCGGTTGGTACAATTGCAAGGAGAAGTTTGGATTGTTCATTGCCCATAGTCCCATTAGCAGGCCCCCTTTCATCATGATGTTACTCCTCCAAACATCTCAGGAGCCTTGTTAAATCTTCCCTAGCAAGGAAAAGCATGGTGTCAATGCAAGCTACAATTACTAATTCATCTCCATCAGATCAAATGAGCTTGCATTTTCTATGTGGGTTGCAAATAAGCCATGAGTAGTCTTGATCCTCTCCATCTATTTTTAATGTCCTTGGTTGTGAGTCCTAAAGCTACCCATAGGATCCTTCCTGGTTTATATCTATGTTGCAGCTCCACACTTCATGGAACTCTCGCTTTATCTTTTCTCATGTATGCAACTAGAACTATCTACTATCGCTCTTTATATATTCGTACTCACACTATTATTGTTCTTCCCCATAGACTTAATGATGGTTGGGACTGAAGCATATTGCAAGCTCTATATTATGGGTAGCTTTCACTTATAGAATGCTTTCATTTCACTTCAGAAGACTGGGCTCTATCACACTCCCCTCTCATTCATTTACATATATAGTTCTTCATTCTTCTTGAGTGATCATGGTTTCATTTTACGAGGTTTCTCCTTTAAATTTTGCATTGGGTTCATCGTGCATCCTAGCAAATCCCAATTTGTGCATGTCATAGAATGTGAAAAGAATTCAGCTTATTGGCATCTTATGGCTAAGCAATCATTGTGACATCTTCAAACACTTAACACATTAATCATGAAATGGGTGCAATAGTGAAGAAATACTTCAAAAAGTGAAAGCATTAATCATGAAATGGCACCCATGGTTGCATATATTAATGTCAAACAAAAAAGATCCAAGTAAAAATCATAGATCACACCTGATTGTATTGGCCAGCATTAGTCCTTAGAGCCTCAGGGGAGAAAACCTCTTGGATTTAGTGTATCACCAGGATTAGCCATCACATAAGATGAATGAAGCATCATGTAGAACAAAACCATGATAAGGGAGCCTAAAAAAACTAGCAATGTAAATGAATATGAACATGAGGGCAGGATGATGGAGCTCAAGCTTCTAGAGACAGCACAAAGAGTCCCATTTTTCGTGTAAACTAGATTCTCCTATAACAAAGAGTTTGTGAGGTGCTTTCATCTCCATTCGTCGTTGAGTCCAAGGAAAGGAAATTATTGTCCTACGAAGAAAAAGATGGAGAACAAAAAGCATACAGAAAATAGACACTTCAACATCACAATTTATATAAATGTGTGGATTCGGATAGCTCAGTATCCAACCCCAGGAGCTCTCATGAAGATGGACATGCAAAAACAAAGAGAACTTGAGACTACAATGTTCAAAGAGATACACAAGCATTGCTACCTTTGGCGAACGAGGTGGTCATCTCCAAGATCTCCTGCAGTTGGTTTGAGTAAAGCTGTCCGTCTTCCAGTGGCATACAATTAAGACACAATTTATACAACCTCTAGGACTTTTACATAGCTAGAGTAGTAAAACTACCCATCCATCAAACACAGGGATGTCCAAAAAGTCATGAATTAAATTAATCTGGGCTCTTTCAAGGCGAACTATTAGAGGATCTATGAACACTTCTTGAATGAATCAATTAGTTGTATAAGCATACAAAGTGATTACTTGAAAAGATTACTAGTTGGCTATTATCATACATTAGCCTATGTGCTTGTGCCTGCTAATAAGGTGCCTGAAGCTATGTTTGAGAACTAGTTGACTACGTGCACTTTTATAGAGAGCAATCATGTATACTTGGCTGGGCATTCTATCTAAGAGTTTTTCAACCCTATAGTTAGTGTAGGAGACTATGTGGCTATAGGGCTAATAGCTATGTAGCTTCTATATGGCTAATAGCTAAGTAGCTTCTATATGGCTATTAGCTAAGTAGCTTATGTTACAATAAAATAACTCTATTTTGTTGCAATTATGCATTTAATTAGGCCTCTCAAGCATTGTAAGCAAATGGTATATCAGATCATGGTGACATCCTCAAGTGGAAGGCCCACTTTCCTATTCCCTGCATTTAATCAAAAGTCTCTTTTTGAGATTTGTGGTGTTTCTAAATCTCTTGGTAGACTGTTGGTCCATATTCGTGACTGTGATAACAAGCGGTCAGGGTCTATGACACCTACAGTCCCATGCTAGAAGTTGTATTTATTCTAATATCACCTTCTCTTGGATGGATGCAAGTAACAGTCCCCGACACTGGAATACACCTCCACGTAGCTGCCAATGAGATCAAGTCTTCATTGCATTACTTACTCATGATCACCCCATATTGGGGATTCTAACTTCTAAAGGGGCTCTACATTATTGTATTTCTCATGTTTCATTCTAAATGCAATATTAAGAAGTGCAATAATTTTTTTCACTCGCAATACCAGGTCCAGATTCACCACCTGTTCCCAAGGTGGATTCCTATAGGCCTAACACACACATATCATATAAATATAAATATAAAAATATATGTATATATATAGATTTATATGTAAGTGTGTTCATGTTTAGTATTTTAATTTTAGTTATGCTCTTTTATCTTTATTTCTATCGAGTTAGTGATTTAGATTGTTTGCCATTTTTTGCTTCACTTTTTTTACTATTTATATATATATAGGCAAAAGTATTTATGATGATGAATAGGGCTTAAATTCCTTTTGTCAACTCACTATCTTCATTTTCTAATTTCTACTAGAGTTTTATCAATGTAACTATATATAGATAGATAGATAAATAAATACACATATTTATATTTATATATATATTCATAGTTTTTTATATAAGTGGCTATATATTTATGTATACATATTTTTCACTATTTATTTATAATTTAAGGACAAGATGATGAAAAGAAATTCTACCTAGACAATTTTTAGTAAATTAGTCTTAGAGGAAGACATTGCCAGCAAAACTTGTAACTCTCTACAATGTTACAAAATTAAATAAAAATAAAAATAAAAAGAGATATATATAGAATCATAGACTAAATATATGATTAAACTTAAAGATAAATATTAAGATTGCATGCACTTTTAAAAAGCATACTTATATAAATACATAGGCAAATAAATATAAATAACTATATATATGTACACACACACACACACACATAAAATATAATGTCTAAAGAAATTTAGGCATCACCAAAATAAATGGGATGGGCAGGTTTTCATGGGCAAACCCTTTGCACACACACTACTAGGAAGCTAAGGGAGACATAAGAAATAGCCACCAACAAAAAAGAAAACAAAGCGAGCTCAACACTTCAAAGAATATCTTAATTTCACCACATGTGTTTGTGTGTGTGTGTATAAATAAATAAATATATACATATTTATTTATTTATTAGCACTGCCCTACTAGGCAAGGAAGCTAGTAGAGGATCTGGGGACAGTGGGGCAAGTCTCTTGGGATTGGGATACACCACAAAGGAGGGAGGGATTCTAAAGCCAAAGTATGAGCAAGTGAGGAGGTTTGCGTAAAATCTCTTGCATAGTTCAAATAGGAGCATCACGAATGAGCAAAGTTGAGATGCAGAGCTTCATCAATGATCTGGTGGGAATACATAACGCTGGTTGGATTCCATGTCCCTAGCCTTCATACATACAAAGGTTAAATCCATTAGTCTCCTCAATCTTAATGATAATCTTTTCTCAAATATAATAATGGATAAAAAACAATAAGTAAAAGATAAGAAGACTTGCTCTCAATAAAACTTGCCTTCATAAACAAAAGGAAGGAATTGAAAGCAGCTTTTAATGGTGGTTGGGAAAGAATGCTGGTAGATTATGTAGCATATACCAAATGCCATGATCAAACCAAAGTGACTGTGCTCTTCAATCAATCTTTTCTTCTAAGCATCTGCATTTTATATATGGCCTGCCCACATTAAAGATATCATTCAAGTCTTTGCGAGTCCTCTTTTTTGTTTTGGATATCCGACTCTTACATCTCCCAAACACTCCCACCGGGGAAGGGCATTTGCCCATAGAAAAGGTTGGCATCGGGAAAAAGTTAGAGAGAGGATGGTTATGTGTGATGCTGATATTAAGGCTCTGTGCTTGCCTTTTTAATTCTATTTTCAGTGTTTTATATGAATCAACTAGGTCTGCTAAAAATAGGCACATATCTGATGCAAAAGGTGCCAGTAAATTCATATCATGGAGCTCCCAAACCTTATTGTCATATGCAAATAATTCAACTTCCAACACTCATGGGGGGAAAAAGGGATTGGTATATGCATGTGTGGACCTCTTCTTTGGAGTAACTATTGTTGACATAAGTTGATCTGAGAAAATTGTTTCCTTGACATCTTCTGAAAGCCCTTCAAGGTCACAGAAACTATGGTGTGCAGTATTGGACGAAGATCCTTCTGGAAGGGAGAAGCATTTCAACCCCAAACTTTTTGGGGACAATGGCCCTGTTGGAGGAGGGAGGTTCGAATGTATAAAGAGGTTCCTCATAGTATCAGGAGATTTCTCGGCAAATTCCACTAGAGCAACATTATCCTCCATTAATTGATCCAAAGACAAAGACAATTGATTGTTGACAACTTCCAAAATTTTCTTTGTATTTCCCTTGCCATAACTAGAATTTTGCACCAATCATTGATGGATAATTGCATGACTAGTAACTTATTGGATTCAGGGTGTTCCTTGATTTCCTGTATGTATAGGGCGATGCTTTTGTCATGGACTCTCTTATTCAGCATAGTCATTATGGCCTGGCATCCAAGTGATGAAGCAAGCAGTGGATTCGTATATCTGAGGGTCATCAGATCTTTGTGCCACAAAGAGGCCTATTAACCAATGTCAAGCATAACCATTAGTCATGAGATTTTTCTTATCTCACAATGGTAGGCTAGTGTGTGTTTAGCCTATATTGCAACTACTATTCTAATCATTCCTATAATCTTATCTTTGAAATGATTCAGAATCCTTTTCTTATCCATCTCTATATGCCCTCAAATATTTTCATGCAAAGTTATTTCATCAATTTTAATCCACCCTTCATATCTCCAATAGTCACCCTTTTATTTTTTGTAGTTCTTATCTACAATTCATCTCCCATTTTCATTACTTATCCTAATAATGACCATTCTAGATGTATCTATCAAAACCATAGTAATCTTATCATTGCAAAATTCAAAATACTAGTGGAATAAGCATCCATATATTAGTTGGCATTGAAGTATAAGTTGTCCGAATCATGTGAGCTTCTTCTCTCATATTCCAAATTTCCAAGCCACCAGTTCCTGGGTTAGATAATTGGGTTAAAGGATAAACATGTCTTCTAAACGTTCTGCCTAAGATCAACTGCACTTACATCAAAATTGATATGGATATGGTATACCCATACACAACATTGTCTGATAACCAAAATCTTAGTGCTATACCTAACATTTTAATAAAAAAAGGAAACCACTAAATTTCTAGTAGATTTTTGAAGTGGCCCTCCAATCCTCTAGTGATGGTAAAAAGTGTGCTAGTGTGCTAATCAAATTCATTCAGCTACAAATCATTTTGGGAAGCATATCAGCTCACCTGCATCCAAAGGCAAGTTAGAACTAGGGCCTTATTATATGGGATTGTAGGCCTCCATGCTGGCACGTAGTTGTTATCCATGTCACCCAACTTGACTTGCATTTCTACTCATTAAGGCACATATATGCTAAAAATATACAGTACATGTTAATATAGATACACAATAAGTGGCAGTAAAGGAATTCCACTTAAGATAGCAACCAACTGTTTCAATGGCAATACAAACTCATAGTGGTTAAGACTATATACAGCAATAAATCCTACATAATCTCATTGTGGTGCTTGACTTTCCAAATATAATCCATAACTGACAGTAATCATCCTTCCATCAATAGTATTAAATACTCCTAGGGATACATATTGAAAATACGAGTGGTTCTTACATTGTGTTTTCTTATCAAATCTACTAACTCATGCATACTAATGTAACCATTCATTGCAAGTGTATTCCATATTGCTTGATCGAGGAGAGGGCGATTGTATTTCTATCTTGACAATCAACTGGACATGGTTTATGTAATTCTCTATCTATCCCCCTCTATATCTGAACCTATAAAAATCTGAAGGGTTCTCTTTATGGTAGCAGCACCATAGCTTTGGTTGGACTCTTATAAAGGCTTAAAGAATGTCTATCTCGAGGGTGTCTATCCCTGGTAATAATAGAATAGAATATCCCCTTATAGACATCTAAGTTGAAAAATGCAACTAGAGTTTGCAAAAATTTTGGCCAAGATTAAGAATTTTTAATAATATTGAGTTTGACAAACATAATATTGAAAAAAGATATCGAATCCTCAGGGAGTCCAGGTTCCGGGGTCGGGGTCCACTTACCTACCACCATCCAAACAAACTAGGTGTTAGAACATCACAGTTATGTTTGGGTAGATAGGTAATGCTTGTTTTTCTCGGCTTCTTATCACTTTACCTAGGAATATAGACAACCATATGGATTCTTAGATAATTAAAAAAACAATTTAGCCACAAGTGAAGTTTAAGTCACAAGTGAAGTTTAAGTCACAAGTGGAGTAAGGAGCAAATGAGTGCATGGGTTATGAAGGGATTAGAGGAGGTATGGGATGATTAGTGGGCTTGGTATGTAGGGTGGTTAAAAAGAAAGTGTAAAGGGAAGATTGCACGAGGGTACATAAAAGAATAATTCATAGTTAGGGAAGTATTCATGCGTGTGCATGTGCATGCATGCATGTGTGTGTGTGTGTGTGTTGGTGTGTAAAAAAATAAGTGTCTGTGTGTGTGAGATGCATCTACTAATCAAATTTATTTTGTGTGAGATACATTGACTAATCAAATTTATTTTGTGTGTGTGTTGTGTGTGAGATGCATTTACTAATCAAATTTATTTTGTGTGAGATACATTTACTTATCAAATTTATTTTGTGTGTGTGTGTGTTTCCTAACTACTACTAAATTGCACTCTACCCCTTATTAGGGTTCGCACCTCGAGGACATCAATCTGCACCCTGAGCTCAGTAGCTCTACTTGACAGCTACTGTAGATAGCTCCACCGATTCTCACACCAATGTCTATTTCTTCAAGGCTCCCACATGTTCCAAGGCATCCAAAGCTTCTCAAGTTCTGTTTTGGGGCAAACTTAGTCTTCTCCTCTCCCCAAAGTGGGGGGATCATAACTCCCTAATGTGGGGGGCTCATAACTCCAAGTCTCTACACCCCTTTTGGCACCAAGGACTTGGCCATCTTGGCTCATAACTTCCATGTTCATTTTCCATGCCAGTACACACATTATCTCATAATGAGTCTCTCTTCCAACGATGCCTTCTACTCTTATGGGTGCTCTGTTATACCTATTAGGACATACATTCAATTCTTCTCATACTCTTTTTTACCCACCAATTCGACGGGTTTCCACCAATCAGGCTGTAGTTTCCCATGGGTTCTCCACTATTCCATCTTCTAACCAACACATTGCTTGTCATTATTGAGAGGGGTATTGAGGGTGCTCCATATCCCTTCCCTTGGTTTTCCATAATTTCCGATTTTACAATGTTCTCCATCTATTTTCCCTTTTTCACAATCATTTATACTATGATGCCTTGCACATCACTTCCCAATTTGTCCTAAGTCCACATATTTCCCCTGTATCCAAAGCCTATATCCCATTCGTTATAGTAACTTTGTTTGGTCCCATAGACGATATACATTTCGATGCCATGCATTGGTTTAGCCGGGGCTATCCTTGTCCCAATATTCATTATATCATATCTTAACTAATTATAAGGTTTCACCTCCATGTCTATCTCCTAGGAGCTGATTCCCTTGCTTTATCACCCCCTTTTTCCAAGGGGAAGGGAAGGGGGTGTGTCTGTGCATGCGTGCGTGCGTGTGTGTGTGTGTGTATCTATTCATGTATCTATTTATATCTAAGAGTTTTTTTTTGCCAATTCTAATCTTGAAATAAACAAGCATAAAAGGCTAGCTTTAAAGATAATGAGCTCTAACTAAACAAGCAAACATACTCTCTCTCTCTCTCTGTATATATATATATATATATATATAATTATAATTATTATTTTATTTATTTATCTATAATTTAAGGACAACAGAATGAAAAGAAATTCTACCTAGACAATTTTTAGTAAATCAGTCTTAGAGGAAGACATTGCCGGCAAAACTTGTAACTGTCTACAATGTTATAAAATTAAATAAAAATAAAAATAAAAAGATATATATATAAGAATCATAAACTAAATATACAATTAAACTTAAAGATAAATATAAAGATTTCACGCACTTAAAAAAAGCATAGTTATATAAATATAGAGGCAAATAAAAATAATAATAACTATATATATGTGGGATATATGTACCCACACACACAAAATATAATGTTTAAAGAAATTTAGGCATCACCAAAATAAATGGGATGGGCAGGATTTCATGGGCAAACCCTTTGCATACACACTACTAGGAAGCTAAGGGAGACATAAGAAATAGCCCTCAATAAAAAACAAAACAAAGGGAGCCCAACACTTCGAAGAATATCTTAATCTCACCACATGTGTTTGTGTGTGTGTGTGTGTGTGTGTGTGTAAATAAATAAATATAGACATATTTATTTATTTATTAGCACTACCTTGCTAGGGGGGGCTGTTAGATATGCTCAATGACCCACCCTCCTGGTGGTAACCACTAGTGGTCCAAGGTGCTCAAGTTGTAAGGCCCCCATATGAGGAGAAGCCAAGACACTGGATCGATCTTGACTTGCATGTTAGATGAGGTCTATCAATGAGACCATTGATGGTAGAAAGGTGATTGTGTGGGAGCCCCTTGCTCTTGCAAGAGCCCTTGAGGCGACGGTATAGGGAATACTCCCTGAATATTCCATGGACAACTAGTCGGTTCCACCAACTAGGTTGATTGGTCGACTTCATTGATTAGGTTGACTAGTCGGTTCCACCGACTATGTTGATCTGACTATCGCCCTCATAGCTATAAAGAGGCGACGTCCCCAATCCATTGTATCATATCAGATCTAGCTAGTAGCTCTTCACCTAGTATCTGTCTAGATCGCTATCTAAGCTCCACTGTGGGGCACATGGGTGGACAGAGCCATCATCTGTACTACATCAATATTGAAGGAAAATTTTGTTCATCTCCACTTTGCTATGTACTCTCTATTCTTTGTTCAGCTTCTGTTTCGCTGCACCGTGTAATTTAACATGGAGGCCGCTCTAAGGATTGAAGACTAGAAGAGAAGTGAGGGCTTCAACATCATACAGAGTGATGGCAATAGGAAGCGGCTCGAGTTTAGCATCTGCAGCAGCTGCACCAGCTTCATCAATAATCCAAGTGTTGAGGAGTCACCCACCAGCCTTCACTGGAGGCAAGCTAGATGGTACAACTATGGAAGTTTAAAATTACTGCTATTTTGGATTCATATGAGCTTTTGGAGACAGTACTAGGGACCTGACCTAGAACCACAAAGAACCCTCGACCCAGCAAATCCGAGGAGTACGATACCTCCTAATGCCAACCTTCTATGAGCTTGAAAACGCAGGAATGTAGATGCTCTGTGTGCCCTAGTTACAAGTACTACTGATAGCGTTTTGACCTTGATTCAGCATACATCTAAGGCAACTGTGGCCTAGAACATATTGAAGAGTTAGTATGAGACACAGAATCAGACAAGGATCCAGAACCTGGAGAATCAGCTTGCAGCTGAGAAGTTTAATGGAGAGACAAGGAGGCGTTCATAACTCAAATCAAAAATCTACGTGACCAAATGGATGGTCCTGGGATACAAAAGACTAGCAAAGAGTTAACTCGGTAGTGTCTCTGGATATGTATACCAAGGTTTGATGGACTAGTTACAACGCTTACCACTCAGGTGAGACCCCAACCATTGTCATTTGAGGAGTTCTGTGCTTTACTTATGGAGGAGGAATTGAGGCTTAAAGCTCGAGATGGAGGCAGTAATGGGGATGTTGTATTCTCTACCACTGCAAAAGGCAAAGGTGGTTCCTCCACCAAAGGTGAGTCCTCTACTAGTGGTGATAAAAAGAAGAAGGGTGGCAAGAAGAAGTTTCAGGGAGAATGCTTCTACTACAAGAAGAAGGGCCATGTGATTGCAGATTGTCGGGTTAAGAAAGCAGATGAAAAGAATGGTACCCTGAAGAAGACAAATAAGGGGAAAGAGATAGCTAACACAGTGGAAGTAGAGTTGGATCTATTTTTGGCCATTGAGGAAGAGTGTTCCGCAGTTCAAGAAGCTTCAATCACTAATTCATGAGTGTTGGATAGTGGTGCCTCCTGTCACATGACCTACAAGAAGGGTTTATATTATTGCATGCAGTCTCTATAGGAACCCATCACCATGACGGTTGGTAATAACACAAAATGCCCTATTGAGGGTATAGGTACAGTTTCATTTGTTTCTATAAATGGAGATGTTAAGAGACTAACTAATGTGATGTATGTTCCACAAATCAAGAGAAATTTGCTATCAGTTACTTCCATAACTGACCTTGACCATGAGGTGAAGTTCAACAAGATAGGAGAAAAAATTCTAGATAGTGCAGGCAATCTTGTTGGCACAAGAGTAAGGAGGAACAACCTGTATGAGCTAAGTGCTCTTACAACCACTGCTGGAGTGGGCACAAGAAGACTTTAGCATGAAAGATTCGGCCACATCAGATTTGTAGTGCTAAAGGAGATGCATAAGCAAGGTATGGTTGCTCACTTACCTACAGTCACAGAAATCAAAGAACCATGTGAAGCTTGCATGATGGGCAAGCAACAAAGAAAGGCATTCCCACAAGAAAGCAAGAATAGAGCAAACGCTCCTCTAGAGTTGGTGCATGATGTTGACTTGTGCAGTAAGATGCCTACACAAGCCTTGGGGGGATCTTCCTATTTTTTTATTGATTGTCGATGACTATAGTAGGAAGACGTGGGTGTACTTTCTTTACGAAAAGGCTCAAGCTTTTGGTAAATTGAAAGAATGGCTATAGTTTGTTGAAAATGAAACAGGGAGAAAAGTGAAGAAAATCAAATCGGATGGTAGTGGTGAGTTTGTTTCTATAGAGTTTGGAGATTCTTGCAAGAGCAAAGGGATCAAGCCGACCACACCACATACGCCTCATCAAAATTCGGTTGTTGAATGCCAAATGCTGACCACTGTGGAGATGGGGAGGTGTATGTTAAAAGGTGTTGGATTGCCAAACTACTTTTGAGGCTATCAATACTGCGGTTTACATCCTTAATCATAGCTATACAGAGACACTCAAGGTAAAACATCACATGAGGCTTACAGCATGGTAAGAAGCCATTTGTTTCCCACTTCAGAATGTTTGGGTGTGAATGCTATGCGCATGTACCAGACAAAGAGAGAAACAAGCTACAACCAAAAAGCACCAAATGTATCTTCTTAGGCTATTGTGATGAGAAGAAAGCCTGTAAGTTGTATGACCGAGAGGCAAAGAAAATCATAGCAAGCCACGATGTGGTGTTCAGGGAGTAGCCACATGTTGTGGAGGTAGAGAAGAGCTCTTCCAATTTATCATCAAATGAAGAGGTAAATCATTATGGATCTATCCTAGGAGCTATAAAGCAGGAGGAAATATCAGATGATGAAGGTATAAGTCACCTACCTATTGTTACTCCACTGGAAAAGCCATTGCCGAGATGGGTAAGGCAACTCTATGACCATCATAACCAGATGCCTATGTCTATTGAGCAGCATGCAAATGGACCAAGGCGGTCTCAGAGAATCGAGGAGCAAAGGAGGGCTTCTACTCACATAGTCAATACGGCCTTGATGGCTGAGATTATTGCAAAAGTAAAGGAGCCTGCAAGTTTGGAGGAAGCATTTGCAGACCGAGATTGGAAAAATGCTATGCAAGTAGAATATGACAGCATCATGAAGAATGAAACTTGGGAGCTAGTAGATCGACAACCTAATAGAAAGGTTATTGGCACCAAGTGGGTTTGGAAGGTAAAGTACAAGGTCGATGGGACTTTGGAAAAGTACAAAGCTAGATTGGTTGCACAAGGATTTTCACAAGTTGAAGGATTTGATTTTCAAGAATCTTTCACTCTAATTGCTAGAATGACTACTATTTGCATAGTACTGTCAGTGGCTATGCATGAAAAGTGGCCAGTTTATCAAATGGATGTTAAATTAGTTGCACAAGTACTATCGGTGGCTGCTCATAAAAAGTGGCCAGTTTATCAAATGGATGTTAAATTAGCATTCTTGAATGGTGACCTCAAGGAGGAGGTGTACATGGCTTAGCCACCTGGGGGTTTGAGGCCCCCCATTTTGAGAACAAGGTATGTAAGCTAAAGAAGGCTCTATATGGGTTGAAACAGGACCCAAGAGCATGGTACCAATGGATAGACAAATTCTTTCATAAATTAAACTTCAAAAGATGTGCCTCAGATGCTAACTTGTATGTGTACATGAAAGGTGGAAAATCTGCTATTATTGTTCTATATGTGGATGATCTCCTTATTATAGGTGACTATGAAGACATGATCCAGCAGACTAGAAAGGCGTTGAGCACTGGTTTGAGATGACAGAGCCTTAGGCTTGATGCACTACTATTTGGGGATTGAAGTCTAGTAAGAGTGAGGCAAGATCTTCATCTCTTAGCAGAAATATGCAAGGGAGATCTTGAAGGCATTTGGTATGTCCGAGTGCAAGGAGATAGCTACACCTATGGAGGTAAATGCGAGGCTGTCTATGGAGGATGCCTCACCACCAGCAGACATTGGGAGGTATAGGAAGTTGGTTGGCAGTCTCATCTATATGTGCAACACCAGACTGGACATCAATTTTGATGTTGGCATTTTGAGCAAGTTCTCCAATAAGCCCTGGGAGAATCATTGGAATACAGGGATGCAGTGCTCAAGTATGTGAAGGGCACTCTTGATTATGGCATCACCTACAGTATGGGCACTTCCTTGGCTGGTCATTGTGACTCAGATTGGGCTCGAGATGTTGACTCTAAGAAATCAATTTCTGGATATTGTCTCTCTTTAGGTTCAAGTATCTTCTCTTGGACCAGTAAGAAACAACCAATAGTGGAATTGTCTTCTACCGAGGCTGAGTACAAGGTAGCATGTTTTGCTACTTCTAAAGCAGTATGACTGAGGAGGATCTTATGGCACATGGGAGTGCAAGAGGATGAGGCAACTATGCTGAGGTGCGACAATCAAAGTTGCATGACCATTGCTAAAAATCCAATGTTTCATGCACGCACAAAACACATAGAGATTCAGTATCACTATGTGCATGATTTGATTGAGAATGGGATAGTGGAATTGGTGTACTGTCCAATAGAGCAAAATGGAGCAGATAACTTCACCAAGGCACTCGAGAAGGATCAGCTTTAGGGTCATCTTCAGAGACTTTGCATTGGGCCGAGAAGGTAGTTCACCTATGGGTGTGGACATTGAGGGGGGGTGTTAGATATGCTCAATGCCCCACCCTACTGGTAAAACCACCAGTGGTCCAAGGTGCTCAAGTTGTAAGGCCCCCATATGAGGAGAAGCCATGTGTGAGCCCGAGACACTGGATGGATCCTGACTTACATGTCAGATGAGGTTTATCAATGAGACCGTTGATGGTTGAAAGGTAATTGTGTGGGAGCCCCTTGCTCTTGTTGAGGTATGGGAATATTCCCTAAATATTCCATGGACGAGTGGTCGGTTCCACTGACTAGGTTGATTGGTCGACTTCACTGACTAGGTTGACTGGTCGGTTCCACTGACTATGTCGATCGACTACGTCGATCTGACTACCGCCCTCATAGCTATAAAGAGGTGACCTCCCTAGTCCATTGTATTAGACTAGATCTAGCTAGTAGCTCTTCACCTAGTATCTATCTACATCGCCATCTAAGCTCCACTATGGGAGCTATGGGAGCACACGGGTGGATAGAGCCATCATCTGTACTATATTAGTATTGAAGGAAAATGTTGTTCATCTCCTATACTCTCTATTCTTTGTTCAGTTTCTATTCCGCTGTGCCGTGTAATTTAACAAGGGTAGGCAAGGAAGTTAGCAGAGGGGGATAGTATAGAAACATTTGCAAAAAAATATGGGCGGCAGGGGGGGCGGCCCAGTAGGTCTCCTAGGATTGGGATGCACCACAAAGGAGGGAGGGATTCTAAAGCCAAGTGAGGAGGTTTGCATAAAATCTCTTGCCATAGTTCAACTGGGAGGATCACGAATGAGAAAAGCTGAGATGTAGAGCTTCATTAATGATTTTGTGGGAATACATAACACTAGTTGGTTTCCATGTCACTAGCCTTCATACATACAAAGGTCAAATCCATTAGTCTCCTCAATCTTAATGATGCATCATCTTATCTCAAATATAATAATGGATCAAAAAGCAATAAGTAAAAGATAATAAGACTTGCTCTCAATAAAACTTGCCTTCATAAACAAAAGGAAGGAATTGAAAGCAACTTTTAATGGTTGATTGGGGAAGAATGCTGGCAGGTTATGTAGCATATACCAAATGCCATTATCAAACCAAAGTGATTGTGCTCTACAATCAATCTTTTCTTCTAAGCATTTGCATTTTATATACGGTCTGCCCACATTAAAGATATCATTCAAGGATTTGGAAGTCCTCTTTTTCGTTTCTGATATCTTGCTCTGACATCTCCCAAACACTCCCACTGGGGAAGGGCATCTAGCCATAGCAAAGGCTGACATTGGGCAAAAGTTGGAGAGGGGATGGTTATGTTTGATGTTGATATTAAAGTTCTGTGCTTGCCTTTTTGCTTCTATTTTCAATGTTTTTGATGAATCAACTAGGTCTGCTAAAAACAACCACGTATCTGGTGCAAAAGGTGCCAGTAAATTCATATCATGGAGTTCCCAAACCTTATTGTCATATGAAAATAATTCAGCTTCCAACACTTGTGGGGGGAAAAAGGGATTGGTATATGTGTGTGTTGAACTCTTCTTTGGAGTAACTGCTATTAACATAAGTTGATCTGAGAAAATTTTTTCTTGGACATCTTCTAAAAGCCCTTCACGATCATAGAAACTATGGTGTGCAGTATTGGAGGAAGATCCTTCCAGTATGGAGAAGCATTTCAACCCCAAACTTTTTGGGGACAATGGCCTTGCTAGAGGACGGAGGTTTGAATATATAAAGAGGTTCCTCATAGTATCAGGACATTTCTTGGCAAATTCCACTAGAGCAACATTATCCTCCTCCATTAATTGATCCAAGGACAAAGACAATTGATTGATAACTTCCAAAATTTTCTCCATATTTCCCTTGCCAATAACTAGAATTTTGCACCAATCATTGATGGATAGTTGCATAATTAGTAACTTATTGGATTCAAGGCATTCCTTGATTTCTTGCATGTCTAGGGCGATGATTCTATCATGGACTATCTTATTCAGCATAGTCATTATGGCCTGGCATCCAAGTGATGAGCAGGCAGCGGATCCGTATATCCGAGGTTCATCATATCTTTGTGCCACAAAGAGGCCTGTTAGCCAAGGTCAAGCATAACCATTAGTCATGAGATTTTTCTTATCTCACAATGGTTAGGCTAGTGTGTGTTCAACCTATATTGCAACTACTATTCTAATCATTCCTATAAACTTATCTTTGAAACAATTTAGAATCCTTTTCTTATCCATCTCTATATGCCCTCAAATATTTTCATGCAAAGTTATTTCATCAATTTTAATCCACACTTCATATCTCCAATAGTCACCCTTTTATTTTCTATAGTTCTTACCTAAAATTCATCTCCCATTTTCATTAATTATCCCAATAATGACCATTCTAGATGTATCTATCAAAACCATAGTAATCTTATCACTGCAAAATTCAAAATACTAGTGGAATAAGCATCCATATATCAGTTGGCATTGAAGTATGAGTTGTCCCAATCATGTGAGCTTCGTCTCTCATATTCCAAATTTCCAAGCCACTAGTTCCTATGTTAGATAATTGGGTCAAAGGATAAACATGTCTTCTAAACAATCTACCTAAGATCAGCTGCAGTTATATCAAAATTGATATGGCTATGGTATACCCATACACAATATTTTCTAATAACCAAAATCTCAGTGATATACCCAACGATTTAATAAAAAAAGGAGCCACTAAATTTCTAGTAGATTTTTGAAGTGGTCCTCCAATCCTCCAATGGTAAAAAGTGTGCCAGTGTGCTAATCAAATTCATTCAGCTACAAATTTGGTTAGAAGCATATCAACTCACCTGCATCCATCCACAAACAAGTCAAGTTAGAACAAGGACCTTATTATATGGGACTGTAGGCCTCCATGCTGGCATGTAGTTGTTATCCATGTCACCCAATTTGACTTGCATTTCTACTCATTACAGCACATATATTCTAAAAATATATAGTACATGTTAATACAATTACACAGTAAGTAGTAGTAAACGAATTCCACTTAAGACATCATGAATCAAGAAATCTCAATGTCAAAAAAATGCAGAGTCATTCTACTCACAGGAGATAAGTTGATAACTTCTATCATATTAGCATATGTAGTAGGAGCTTATTGTCGATACTATATTATCTCTTGGCTCCTCCATGTAGACATGGCTAAAGAGCACCTTGTAAACCCCATGGGCACTAGAGGGCTAACGTGGCTACAGAGCTCACCAACTCGCATTGGGAGTGCTCTGCAAGTAGTGTATTCCTCCTATAGTCCACAATCTCATAGCTCTATCCTGAGCACACTTCTAAGAATAGGTAGCTTAGAGCTACAGCAAGGTGGCCATCCTTGGGCGTATTAACTCCTCAGGGCCATTGCTTTTGAGGAAGGCTTCCTCGCTCATCTTTGAGCTGTTTATAAGGATTCTTCACCCTCAAGCGTGAAAAACACGATGTATTTTGTCTCTTCTATCCGCATACCCTCATGTAATCATTGACCTATGGGAGGTCCATGGTTTGCTCTCTGCCTGAAGTACTTTCTTGCCTTTCACCTTATTGTGTGAGCTCAACGTTCCAAACAGGGTCACCGGGTCTACTACGTGTTGCTTGTTCATGCCTTCTCCTTTCACTCAAGACCTCGAGTAGAGTGTTGTGGTTCCTTGGGTCTCAGAGTGGTGACTCCCTTGGATACTCCAATTTTGGGTCTCAAGGAGGCCCAATACCTCTCAGAAAATCATGCCAGTCATTACCATTAATCAAAGTCAGCCATTGCACGACTGTCTTGTCCAATACTCCAGCGATCTTGGTGCGATTCCCTTAGTGAGCATATCCTTATCTCTTAATACTCCATCGCTGTTCTTTTGTACCTTTTTTAGTCACAAGGGTGGAGCCATCAGTTATTGCACTACCCTTTCTTTTGGCTCATATGTATATCCGAAGCTCCGCATATACTTCTCTACATCTATGCATATCCGATGGATATTATAGGGGACTTTTAAATTGGACCTATCTAAATCGATAATAATGCCCCCTTCTCCCAAAAAAAAATTGGGGGCATATTACCTTGGTGCACCATCTCTCCTCCAATGATCTATCCAATGTTAACATTATATTTCTACGAAAATTGGGTTTTTGGGAGTATATACTATCTATGAGCCTTCCCTTAATAATCTAAAAATACAATATATCCTCTTCCTTCTCTAATCAAATATGGGGGTATTGTTTACTTCTGAATGTAGTGAATCGTAGTATGCTTGACTTATATAAAACATTATGTCATTGCTAATAATTGATCTCATGACCCCTATATTATAGAGCTCCATAATAAAGTATCCCCTAAGGATAAAGAATCTATCTTTTCCTTCTCGTCTGTTAGTACCCTTACCAAAGGGTGGAAGTGTATGTGTGTATTCATGTATCTATTTATATCTAAGAGTTTTTTTTTGGCCAATTCTAACCTTAAAATAAACAAACATAAAATGCTAGCTTTAAAGATAATGAGCTTTAACTACACAAGCAAACATACTCGTCTCTCTCTCTCTCTATATATATATACATATATATGTTTTTTTAAAATTTATTTATTTATCTATTTTTAATTAAAGGAAAACATAATGAAAAGAAATTTTACCTAGACCATTTTTAGTAAATCAGTCTTAGAGGAAGACATTATCGGCAAAACTTGTAACTCTCTACAATGTTACAATAAAAATAAAAATAAAAAGAGATATATATAGAATCATAAACTAAATATACACTTAAACTTAAAGATAAATATAAGATTGCACGCACTTAAAAAAAGCATACTTATATAAATACATATGCAAATAAAAACAATAATAACTATATATATGTACACACACACACACAAAATATAATGTCTAAGGAAATTTAGGCATCACCGAAATAAATGGGATGAGCAGGTTATCAAGGGCAAACCCTTTGCACACACACTACTAAGAAGCTAAGGGAGACATAAGAAATAGCCACCAAATAAAAAACAAAACAAAGGGAGCCGGACACTTCAAAGAATATCTTAATCTCACCACATGTGTGTATGTGTGTGTGTGTGTGTGTGTGTGTGTGTGTGTGTAAATAAATAAATATATACATATTTATTTATTTATATTTTTATTTATTTATTTATTAGCACTACCCCGCTAGGGGTAGGCAAGGAAGCTGGTGGCAGAGGATCTGGGGATGGCAAGGAAAGTCTCCTGGGATGGGGATGCACCACAAAGGAGGTAGGGATTCTAAAGCCAAACTACGAGCAAGTGAGGAGGTCTACATAAAATCTCTTGCCATAGTTCAACGGGGAGCGTCACGAATGAGCGAAGGTGAGATGCAGAGCTTCAGCAATGATTTGGTTGGAATGCATAACGCTAGCTAGATTCCATTCAAACTCATTGGGGATAGAGAGCTTGTGTAGAGTCTTACTTGCATGCATAGAACATTGATGGTTTTCCCATGGCTAGATTTCCAACCACTTCGCAAAGTCGCAAGAAGGCCCATGTTCTCTCTCATTGCTGTTTGAGTTGTTGATCATCCCTTGTTGCTATTGTACTTGGGTTCTTCTTTTTCTTTTCCCCCACCCTTCTCAACTCCCTCCCTATCACCTCAGCTATCAATCTCCTTATCAACCTCTCTCAATCAGTTTGTTCTTCATCATCCTTATCAACCTCTCTTAATCAATGTTGCAAATATCCTCCTCCTCTTATGGTTACAATATCAGGTTTCCCCAACACTTAGTGAATTCTCTCTCAAAGAGCCAATTATACATCATGTAACATATGTATGCAAGGCCCTACGATCAAACTTTGGGGTCTAGATGCAAAACTCACAGGGAATTAGGGGCCAATATGGCCTAAATTGCTTATCACCAGGAGATGGAAAGTGTTGTGTAGCAAGTAGCTATCTTTACATTAAAGTTGAGGCAGTCTGAACCCTTCTAGAAAATCTTTACAAAGTTGTTTAATCTTTATCGAATCAATCATGAGTAATTGTGAATGCATGAAAATCTTTAGCGCTAGACTCCATAGAGGGAGGGGACTAGAGTGGCAAAGGCAATGAGACATGGGAGAAAGGATGGGTGCTCTCTCTCTCTCTCTGTCTCTCTCTCTCTCTCTCTCTCTCTCTCTCTCTCTCGTGCACGCATGTGTGCATGCTCACGATTATGCTCTCTTCCTTCTGGCTCTATTTTCTCTAGAATCAAAAAGTTGGCTGGAATTGTCAACCACTAGTTATGCTCCAGTTCACATGCAAATATCTAAAAAAAGCCAAGAATGCATCTTTTTCACCTCCACCTTGACTCTTCCACCTTGACCACCATATCACATCCTTCTTCTTCGTGACTTATTAGATCCATCGTCCATTCCTTTTACAGAGGTACTCAGAAATCTACTCTTCTCTCTCACAAATTGGAATGTTTAATGGAGATTTTCTATTCTCTTTCCTGGCACATAAACTACATAATAGCTTGAGATTTGATTTGGAAAGTTGTGTTATAATTACCGTAGGGTGGTATTTTTTCTCAAGCGGTCACACGAGGAGAGTCCTCAGCCATGGAGATCTTTTTTTGCTTGTTCCTCTTGTAACAACGACTTGTATATTTGCCAATGGTTTTTAGTTCTCTTGGTAGGAAGACTAGAGTTAACAATTTTTTATCGATAAGTGCCTTAAGGCTTGCATTTCCATTCGCCATGTGGTCGGAGGAAGTTTTGAATTCGCAAGATGCAATTCATGCTATTATGGCTATGTGTTTTGGCTTGTTCAGATCTGTTGGTGAGGGAGGGCCTTGTTTCAAATCTTGCTTTTATAGGTGGACACTACGTCCCATTTGAGGCTTTACTTTTATAGGGTCGACTTAGCATCTTTCCTAAAATGGAGGATATGGCAACACACTTTTTTGTTAAACTTTGTGCACGATCTAGATGTTTTGGTCCAAAAGGCAAAAGGCTGAGTGACATTAATGCAACATGATCTCTATTGCAATTTCAAGCAAATGACCAGAGCATATGAATTGACTGTGTGTGATTAACATTGAAGATGAGTCTGGTATTATGTTATGGCAAAGGAACAACAAACATATTGTCTCTCTTCACTAATCCTAAACCTTTCCACAATCATCTCCTACTTTTTGCCATGAATAGTTTTGAATTGATCACCTTACAATTTTCTACTACTATAGTGTTGATTATATTCTCACACATGCATCAAAGTTTTGTAAGATGCAACCTAATAATATGTTTGGAATTGCTGAATTGGATCTTATTTCAAAAGAGAATTGCATGTTGAACGTATCCTTCATAAGCACTCAATTCCCTCAGGATTCTTGTAGTGTTAACAAGCATAGCTTGCTTGGACTTACAAACCTTAAACTTAGAAGATGATGATGTGGGGATTAAAGGTCACTGTGCCTTTACCTCGGTTATGTACAATACTCAAACACATATATAAATGAATGAAAAAGAATATTAGGGTGGGTCTGCACCCATGAAAACTTGTGTGGCTCTCTCTCTCTCTCTCTCTCTCCCTCTTCCGTTCTTGCTTCCGTTGAGAGGACTCTAAATTGTCGGCTTATGCTATAGCTTGGAAGAGTGATGTGTTCCAGGTATTTCAAAAATGGCTGGCCTTGGTTGAGAATCAGTCAGGTAAAACGCTTAAATGCCTACGCACCGACAATGGTGGAGAGTATCTCTCTCATGACTTTCAGCATTTCTGTGATACATGTGGGATTAAGAGGGAGCTCACATCCCCTCGTACTCCAGAGCAAAATCCAGTTGCAGAAAAGACGAATCGTACCATTCAAGAAAGGTTACAATGCATGCTTTCCAATGCAAGTCTTTCTGCTGGATTTTGCGCTGAGGCAATGAAGACTGCAGTGCATGTGATCAATAGATCACCTAGTAAGAGTTTGGATGGTGGTATTCCTAAAGAGGCATGGAGTGGCAAGAAGCCCTCTTACTCTCACTTGCATATATTTGGGTGTGAGGCATATGCACATGTGCCAAAAGAGCTTCGAAAGAAGCTAGATCCTAAGTCTAGGAAATGCATCTTTCTGGGTTATGGTGAAACTGGAGAGATGGGCTATCGTCTCTGGGATCCAGAAGCAAAGAAGATCATATGCAGCCATGATGTAGTCTTCAATGAAAAGAAGATGCATAAGGCACTCATGAGGGATGTGGAAATGAGGAGAATCACTTTTTAGGATGTGAATCCACCTGCATATGTTGATAGATAGCAAGCTATCCATGCACCAAATGTGCAAGAAATGGTACCACCAAGTACTCCCATAGGTATACAATCAAGGGTAGATGATGGATCATCTATTGGTGGAAATGATGAGCCAAATGTTACTGATATGCAGGTGGGACAGCAAGCTGAAATGCCCTTGAGAAGATCATCTAGAGTGTCTAGACCACCTGATAGGTTTGTTCCAGGGGTAGACTATGTGATGCTTACTGATTGCGGGGAGCCTTCTTGCTACAGAGAGGCCATGATGCACGAGGATCAACGCAAGTGGGAGTATGCTATGCAATCAGAGATGAGTTCACTTATGAAGAATAAGACTTGGGACTTGGTTTCTTTGCCACATGGAAAGAAAGCATTGCCATGTAAATGCATCTACAAAATGAAGGTCACAGGTGATGATATGCCTAGATACAAGGCTCGTTTGGTCGCTAAAGGGTTCAAGCAAGAGAAGGGTGTGGACTTTGATGAGATATTTTCTCCGGTTGTGAAGATGACCACACTTAGATGCATGCTTGGACTAGTGGCTGCAGAGGATATGGAGCTTATGCAGATGGATGTCAAGACTGCTTTCTTGCATGGGGATTTGCATGAGGAAATTTACATGGTGCACCCGGAAGGCTTGGAAGAAAAGGGCAAAGAACATTTAGTTTGCAAGCTGAAGAACAGTCTCTATGGTCTTAAGCAAGCGCCTAGAGAATGGTATCAGAAGTTTGATGCTTTCATTCGGTCCCAGGGTTTTAGGAGTGAAATTGATCATTGCCTCTACACTAAAAGGGCTAAGGATAACAGCCTGATAATCCTGGCACTATATGTGGATGATATGCTATTGGCTTTCAAGAATACTTATGAGCTAGATGCATTAAAGGCCAAGTTGCATGAGGCCTTTGATATGAAGGATTTGGGAATTGCAAGTCATTTTCTTGGTATGTGCATCACGCGTGATCGGAGTAGGAAACTCCTTTGGCTTTCATAGAAGGAGTATGTTACAAAAGTATTGCAGCATTTCGATATGGAGGGGGGGAAGGCAGTGAGTACTCCATTGCCTCCATATGTGAAACTGAGTCATATAGATAGTCCCAAATTAGATGAGGAGAGGGTCATGATGGCCAAGGTTCCTTATGCATCAGTGGTTGGGAGTCTTATGTATGCTATGATAGCTACCAGACGAGATATTGCATTTGTAGTGGGACTTGTTAGCCGGTATATGGCTAATCCAAGAAAGAGGCATTGGGAGGCAGTTAAGTGCATCATGAGGTACATGAAGGGTACCAAGGAGATGTGTATCTACTTTGGTAGAGGAGACATGCGTGTACTTGGGTACACAGATTCAGACTATGCAGGGCATGTGGATAGTAGGAGATCCACTTCTGGTTATGTGTTCACCTTTGCAGGTGGTGCAATGTCGTGGATGTCTCATGCACAGAAGTGCATTGCTTTGTCTACCACAATGTTGTAGCCACAGAGAGTTGCAAGGAGGCTATATGGCTTGATTGGCTAGTGGGAGATTTGGGGATTCATACAGGTGTACCGACATTGCATAGAGATTCCATGAGTGCTATTCAACTAGCACAAAATCCGGTCTTTCATGCAAAGACCAAACACAGTGAGGTCAGGTACCACTTCATCAGAGAGGTACTTGAGGACAAGCGCATTGAGCTTGCCATGTTTCATACAGATGATAACCCTACAGATATGCCGACGAAGAGTCTACCTAGTCAGCGGTTTGAGTATCGTTGTGTATTGATGGGCATTGGATAGTATGCTCACTAATTGTTCTCCCTTAAAGGCACATTGTCCTTTAAGTGGGAGGTTGTGGGGGTTAAAGGTCACTGTGCCTTTACCCCAATTATGTACAATACTCAAACACATATATAAATGAATGAAAAAGAAGATTAGGGTGGTTCTGCACCCACCAAAACTTGTGTGGGTCTCTGTCTCTCTCTCTCCCTCTTCCATTCTTGCTTCCGTTGAGAGCACTCTCAGATGAGATAACCTTAAACTTAGAAGATGAGAGGGATAAATGACATTATGCTCAATTTCTTGTGCCCAATGTTGTCTTCATAACATAGTTAGGGGACACGAAAATGGAAAACATTCCTTGAAGGCTCCAAACTCACTCCCCTTGAAAAATTATGAAAATTATGCTTATTTGTGTATTTAAGTTGTTTCTTGCAAAGCACATACATATTTACTTTATCTTGAAAACTCTTAATGAGTAAATTCATGCAAAGCTTGTGAATAAGAGCATCCTAATTCTTTTACATAAGGCATTTATTTCAGCTAATATAAATAATAAAAATCTTTGTAGAATAGCCAAAAGTTGTGTAAAACCTATACAGGATCAAACCCATATCCTAGCTAGCTATATAAGTATATAGCTATATATTTATAATTTTTGTAACAAATTATAGCAAACCTTGGAAAGGTAGACTCAAATCATTAAGAACCAAAAAAAACTTTATATATATAAATTCATATATATGCATAGATATATAATAGTCAAGGGAAGAAACTTATTCACCATAAGATGATTTTATGTACTCTAAGCATTAAAAGAATTATCTATATCTATAGAAATGCCCGAAATGTCCCCTCCACTGGCGCCCCATAATGCCTCAGCCCTCCTCCACCTCGCTGTCTCCTCCATCCCACCTCCTACCCTCCTTCGTCCATCCCTCCACCCCCCCCTCACACTCCTCGCCCCTGCCCATTCTCCTCACAGACGCTGCCGCGCGATGCCCCCCCCCCCCAAAAAAATATTTTTTGTAATTTTTACTTTTTATTTGAAAAAATATTATTAAATTAAAAATACCTTAACCTAACCTAACCTAACCATCCCACTAACTCTAGTTAGGTTAGTGTTAATCAAGGTTGGTTAGGTTCACTGTAGGTTAGTTACTTAGTTAGGTTAGTGTTAATCTAGGTTAGTTAGATTCACTATAGGTTAGTTACTTACAGTTAGGTTAGTGTTAACCTAGGCTAGGTTAGATTGAACCGAGGTTAATATAGGTTAGTTAGACTTACAGTAGGTTAGTATAATTGAGTTGGTTAAGTTAGCTTAACTGATGTTTAGTTAGTAGACTAACTCTAGTTAGTGGAAGGAGTTAAGTTAGTTAAAGTAACTGTCTAGTTACAATAGTAACTAGATAGTTAGGGCAATTAGGTTAGCAAGGCTAGTTAGATAACTGGCATTAACCTAGTTCGAACACCTCAATTGGACTTACAGTCCATCCACACAAACTTTAAGACCAAGGACCCCCCCCCAAAAAAAGGCCAATTTTACCCTTACTTCAACACTTCATATCGCACCCGTTTGGGACCCAAACTTGACCCCGTTTGAACCACAATTTCACACACGGAAACACACGCTATGGGGCATTTTTTCAGCCCATTGCAAGCCATTTTGGCATTCCTAGCACTTGCTCATTCACACCCTCATGTGGGCCTCGTTTCTCACTAATTCGCGCATATCTTTACATCGTGACCTCCGATTGATGATCCATCTACATGGGCACATTTCCCTACACACATGGGACAATCTTAGGTACATTATTAACATGATGGTACCTACAACACCAACACCACTTTAACCCTCCAAACAAAACAACATCAACACCCGCACTTGCGACAAAGACACCCTTTGCAACTCTTGCCCAATCTGCATGTAGCTATGCTTCAGCCAATGCCTTCGACTCTAATGCTCGCCAAATCCACATACAACTCCATTGCAACCACTGCCCTCTCCCTGATTTCCCCCTTGAAATTCAAGAAATTCCTTTAACTCCTCCATGCCACAACATGGCTGGATGCCGTCGCTGACGATGATGGGGATATTAACCTTGATGCTGAGGATGATAATTTCTTTAATCATAGAAATAATAACAATCAAGGCAAGCGCCCCCTAGGAAAACTGGAACTTCCCAAATATAATGGTAGGGGAGATCTAGCCTGATTCCTCCAGCATTTTGATGCCACATGCCGAGCGGGTGGAGATCAATCCCATGAAACCAAGGTGGCTTGGTTTCCCATGGCCTTAACTGATGAAGCGTCTAAATGGTACCTAGACCTTCTAGTGGAAGAGCGAGCCACATGGGACCTACTTCAAATAGAATTCAAAAGGCACTTTCAAATGGAGAGGCTACAAGATGATCCTACTCTCCAACTAAGCAAGATCGAATAAGGCCATTGAGAAGATGTACGCACATACCTGGGCAAGATAAAAAGATTAATTGCCAAATGTGACCCATGCCCCGATGCAAAGTACCTCATGGCCTGGTTCATCATGGGACTAAGGAACGGGACTAAGGAAGAAAATCTGAAAGGATATGAAAAATATTAGCAGCTATGAAATGTTCAGTGCTGCTCATGCAGTAGCCATTGACATCGAGGATGGCATGACTGACTACTAGTGATGATGGTAGATCCAATGCATGAGATAAGTGCTCTAATAAGGGCAAATCCAAGTCCACTACCAAAACATCAAATGAAGATCTCCTAGAGGCCATCACCATGAAGCAAAAAAAAAACATAATGCACGCCATGGAACAAAAGCTTCACTTGTCTCAGCTGCCACCTCAGACTTATCCATGGCGAGAAAATGTTTGGTGTTCACACTCCATGGCCAATCATATAGCAAATGAGTGCCCGGTCCTAAGAGCCAGGATCATTGCATAAGCATATCCACCGCCAAGGCTATGGTGCCATATCTACGTCATTGGAAGCCATGATGAAAACAGTTGCATCTTCAACATGGGCAACAACTTGCCTTGACCTAAACAACACCAAGCAACACCCATGCTAGTGTACAGGCAACTAGCGCTTGCATAAGTGCCCCTAGCTCCAAGGCTAAATCTAGTTCCTATTCGGACACAAGTCCCACAATTACTTAGGAATCCGAATCCACAACCATATCCAAGAGCGCCAAATCTAGCTCTTGAGAGTGCTCTCAACGGAAACAAGAACGGAAGAGGGAGAGAGACAAACAGAGAGCCACACAAGTTTTGGTGGGTGTAGAACCACCCTAATCTTCTTTTTCATTCATTTATATATGTGTTTGAGTATTGTACATAACCGGGGTAAAGGCACAGTGACCTTTAACCCCCACAACCTCCCACTTAAAGGACAATGTGCCTTGAAGGGAGAATAACTAGTGAGCATACTATCCAATGCCCATGAATACACAACAATACTCAAACCGCTGACTAGGTGGACTCTTTGTCAACATATCTACAGGGTTATCATCTGTATGAACCTTGACAAGCTCTATGCACTTGTCCTCAAGTACCTCCCTGATGAAATGGTACCTGACCTCAATGTGTTTGGTTTTTGTACAAAAGACCGGATTTTGTGCTAGCTGAATAGCACTCATGGAATCACTATGCAATGTTGGTACACTTGTATGAATCCCCAAATCTCCCACTAGCCGATCAAGCCATATAGCCTCCTTGCAACCCTCTGTGCCTGCAACATACTCAGCCTCTGTGGTAGACAAAGCTACACACTTCTGTGCACGAGACATCCACGACACTGCACCACCTGCAAAGGTGAACACATAACCAGAAGTGGATCTCCTACTATCCACATGCCCTGCATAGTTTGAATCTGTGTACCCAAGTACATGCATGTCTCCTCTATCAAAGCAGATGCACATCTCCTTGGTACCCTTCATGTACCTTATGATGCACTTAACTACCTCCCAATGCCTCTTTCCTGGATTAGCCATATACTGGCTAACAACTCCCACTGCAAATGCAATGTCTGGTCTAGTAGCTATCATAGCATACATAAGACTCCCAACCACTGATGCATAAGGAACCTTGGCCATCATGACCCTTTCCTCATATGATTTGGGACTATCTGTATGACTCAATTTCACATATGGAGGCAATGGAGTACTAACTGCCTTCCCCCCTCCATATTGAAACACTGCAATACTTTTGTAACATACTCCTTCTGTGAAAGCCAAAGGAGTTTCCTACTCTGATCACGCGTGATGCGCATACCAATAATATGACCTGCAAGTCCGAAATCCTTCATATCAAAGGCCTCATGCAAGTTGGCCTTTAATGCATCTAGCTCATAAGTATTTTTGCTAGCCAATAGCATATCATCCACATATATTGCCAAGATTATCAGGCTATTATCCTTAGCCCTTTTAGTGTAGAGGCAATGATCAATTTCACTCCTTCTAAAACCCTGGGACCAAATGAAAGCATCAAACTTCTGATACCATTCTCTAGGCACTTGCTTAAGAACATAGAGACTCTTCTTCAGCTTGCAAACTAAATGCTCTTTGCCCTTTTCTTCAAAGCCTTCTGGTTGCACCATGTAAATTTCCTCATGCAAATCCCCATGCAAGAAAGCTATCTTGACATCCATCTGCATAAGCTCCAGATCCTCTGCAGCCACTAGTCCAAGCATGCATCTAAGTGTGGTCATCTTCACAACCGGAGAGAATATCTTATCAAAGTCCACACCCTTTTCTTGCTTGAACCCTTTAGCAACCAAACAGGCCTTGTATCTAGGCACATCATCACCTGTGACCTTCATTTTGTATACCCATTTACATGGCAATGCTTTCTTTCCATGTGGCAAAGAAACCAAGTCCCAAGTTTTATTCTTCATAAGTGAACTCATCTCTGATTGGATAGCATACTCCCACTTGCATTGATCCTCACACATCATAGCCTCTCTGTAGCAAGAAGGCTCCCCATAATCAGTAAGCATCACATAGTCTACCCCTGGAACAAACCTATCAGGTGGTCTAGACACTCTAGATGATCTTCTCAAGGGAATTTTAGCTTGTTGTCCCACCTGCATATCAGCCACATTTGGCTCATCATTTCCACCAATAGATGATCCATCATCTACCCTTGATTGTAGACCTGTGGGAGTACTTGGTGGTACCGTTTCTTGCACATTTGGTGCATGGACAGCTTGTTGTGTATCAACATATGCAAGTGGATTCACATCCTAGAAAGTGATTCTCCTCATTTCCACATCCCTCATGGGTGCCTTATGCATCTTCTTCTCATTGAAGACTACATCATGGCTGTGTAGGATCTTCTTTACTTCTGGATCCCAGAGACGATAGCCCATCTCTCCACTTTCACCATAACCCAGAAAGATGCATTTCCTAGACTTAGGATCTAGCTTCTTTTGAAGCTCTTTGGCACATGTGGATATGCCTCACACCCAAATATACGCAAGTGAGAGTAAGAGGGATTCTTGCCACTCCATGCCTCTTCAGGAATACCACCATCCAAACTCTTACTAGGTGATCTATTGATCACATGCACTGTAGTCTTCATTGCCTCAACCCAAAAACCACCATAAAGACTTGCATTGGAAAGCATGCATTGCAACCTTTCTTAAATGGTACGGTTCATCTTTTCTGCAATTGGATTTAGCTCTGGAGTACGAGGGGATCTGAGCTCCCTCTTAATCCCACGTGTATCACAGAAATGTTGAAAGTCATGAGAGAGATACTCTCTACCATTGCCAATCCGTAGGCATTTAAGCGTTCTACCTAACTGATTCTCAACCAAGGCCAGCCATTTATGAAATACGTGGAACACGTCACTCTTTCGAGCTATAGCATAAGCCCACACTTTCCTAATTGCATCATCAATGAATGTCACATAGTATTTAGCCCCGCCTAATGACCGTGTATGCATGGGACCACAACGTCTGAATGCACCAAATCAAGCTTTTCAAACTCTTTCTTTCCCCTTCTTTTATGGGCTGATTTAGTTTGCTTCCCATAGAGACAGTGCTCACAAATTTCAAAATCAGAGAAACTCAAATGCAGTACATAACCCAAATGGCATAAGAGTTTCATTCCATTCTGGCTCATGTGCCCCAACCTGCAATGCCACAAAAAAGTGCTTGGCTGCTCGGTTATTGCAACAACATGATCAAATACCCCTGATACATGTAAGGGATACAAAGTCCCACACTTGGCACCCCTACCCAAAAGCATAGAGCCCTTCTAAATTTTCCAACTCTGAAAGCCAAAAGTGGTGTGAAAACCAACATCATCTAGCTGACGCACTGAAATAAGACTCTTGGTCAACTTAGGCACATGTCTCACATGTTTCAAAATAAATGCAGACCCATTTGCAAAAGAAAACTTTATGTCACCTACTCCCACTATGTCACATGCATAGTCATTTCCAAGATGCACACAACCTGTCTTTCCACTGTCATAAGTGGAGAACCATTCCCTATGGGGAGTAACATGGAATGAAGCACCAGAATCCAAAATCCAATCCTGGGAATATGCATCATCTGAAGTGGTAAGCAACTCTGCAGATAAACTAGACATGAAGAGAATGTCATTGTCACTACCATGTGTGACTGCATTGATCTCCTCAATCTTCACTTTTCCTTTGTCCTCCCTTGGACTCTCTTCCTTTTGATTTGCACCCCAATTTGCATTCTTTTTCTTATCCTTTTGCTCTCTTGTCAACTTGTAGCAATCCTTTTTCATATGGCCCTTCTTGCCACAGTGGTAACACTCAATGTTCCATGCCCTAGATTTGCTACAAGACTTCCCTCTTTCTTGGGACTTCCCCTTGAATTGTGATCTGTCCCTTTGCACATTTAAGGCTGCATCCTGTTTGTTTCCGTCCATAGACTTCTGTCTAATCTCCTTGGCCAACAAGCTACCCACAACATCATCAAATTTCAGTATTCCACCAGGTGCAGAGTTACTGACAGCTGTATGGAAGGTATCCCATGAGGATGGCAATGAACATAAGAGAAATATTGCCTTAGTCTCTGCATCAAAATTCATCTTCTGAGCCTGAAGCTGCTAGCTAAAAATAATATTGAATTCATTCAAGTGAGAAGCAATGAAGAACCCTTCCTTCATCTACAGCTCAAACAACCTCTTCATGAGGTAAACTTTATTAGAGGTAGTTTCCTTTTCATAAGTGGCACACAGTTTCTTCCACAAATCTTCCGTAGTCTGCTCATTTACTACTGTGAAATAAACTGACTCTGCAAGATGAAGTCTAATAGTAGATTTTGCTAATGCATCCAACTCATTCCAATCATCCTCAGACATATTTGCAGGCTTAGCTTCAATCCCTGCCAAGGGTTTAATCTTCTTCTTTTGAATAAGCACATCCCTTATTTGTTCTTCCCACAAAGAAAAGTTTGTCCCATCAAACTTTTTAATGCTAAAAATCTCCTTTTCAGACATGGAAGAGGATGCCATGATGCAAATGAAGCAAAAATCCCAAATGCTAGTGCCTACAAGAGAGAATCACACCAAATACTAGGTGCACCCAAATGTGTATGCCACAATAGAGTGAAATATCACCAAAACTGATGTCTCAAAGCATCTAACTCATGTGCATATACTATGCATCCATATGAGCAAATCTGGCCCAAAAGAAAATGCCAACTGCAATGGCAATCCAAAATGCCAATAAGTGCCAAATGCCTCAAGCATAAACACCGTCCACTGGCATATGCATTAATAATATCTCATCCAAGAGAGCATAGCACTATCAGTGCATCACCTGCAATGTGTCAAAGCTGTCCCTCAGCATAAAATAGCATCCATGTGCAAAGCGTCCATAAAAATAGCATCCCACAAGGTAATTTGGGCCTATCAGCACATCCAATAAGGACCGCAATGCATCCAAATGGCCTATAAATCATTCATTGCAACCCAATGCACACCATGAATGAGCGCACATTGCTCAAACTGCAACCAGAGTGATCTGCATAAGGTATGCTCAAGAAATCATAGTCCCACGGTAATGACCGCTACTAAAAATAGAACCTGAGATGCCTCAAAACATGGGCGCCATTGCATAATCAGACTCAGCAAGAAAATCTACAAATATCTCTCTTGTGCTGGAACTCCAAAATCCCAACCGATGAGTGAGAAATGGGAGTCAACACTTATCGACTACCATGTGGCATAAATCTAAGGTTAGAATAAAAAATGCATAACAGAGAGATGAAATCGAATACACAAAGATCTATAACTCTGAAAATCCTCCACCGAATCGCATAAGAACTGACAGGTAATGGTTTTTGGGCGTCCGAAACGCAATGGGACAAACGGTTTTGGAAACCGTGGTCTCAATCACTGGGTCCAACACACGGGCTAAAAAACGTTTTTGGAAACGGAGTTTTTGTAAACTCCACTGGAGTGCGAATGATGAGCAACATAGAAGTTTTAGGACCTCCTAAGTCCACCGAAACTGACAGATCTACAAATGGTTGCTCCAAACTTGAGTTCCAACACCCGAGCAGAAAAATGCAGAAACTGACACAGTGAGTCAGAAATCCAATGAAATAATCCCAGATTCAAGAATGAAGGTGTTTCCAAGCTCTTGAAGTGAAGTGGACACCAAAAGCAAGCAATAGTTGCCTCTACAAGTTAATACAGAGTCTCTATCATCGAACGGAACAGGGAAAAGCTCAAAAAATGACTTTTTCTTTGAAAACACTTAACATGCTCTCAAAACCACTTCGCAAAACCAAAGTGACTTTTCCAAAGGTTCCTCCAAGGTCTCTACACACTCGAATGCAAGTAAAGTCACCCACAAAGCTTTCCACAGAGCTTCTTCTTCTGCCCATAGAGCTGTGGAGCTTCAAGCATTCACACATGCTTAGCTAGATCACCCGGGCTCTGATACCAATTGAGAGTGCTCTCAACGGAAGCAAGAACGGAAGAGGGAGAGAGAGAAATAGAGAGCCACACAAGTTTTGGTGGGTGCAAAACCACCCTAATCTTCTTTTTTATTCATTTATATATGTGTTTGAGTATTGTACATAACCGAGGTAAAGGCACAGTGACCTTTAACCCCCATAGCTCCTCAGGTAGTTCTAATACATCAATTACAAGATGAGGAAGTAGACTCTCCATTTGAGTATGAAGCAAAGTACCCAGTGTACTATGTAGAAGGCACAGAGGGACTAATACCAGTCTATGCAAATCAATATGTCCCAACACATATCGAGTGCCAATCAAGTGCTACGGTTGTGGAGAAAATCACCGGATCACAGAGTACCCTCATCGTGGTAGCCCCGCTACTTTCCAACCACTCTACACAAATTGTGGCATAGGACATGCCTGTATGGATTGTCCCATGAAAAATAAGGTCCCATAACAAACAGAGGTTAAGCATCATTAGGGTGGACCATCAAAGCTTGGGGCCGGCAAGCATAATATCACAACCTATGAATGTAATTACATGCCAGTAGAAAGAGGCCACCAAGGACCCTAACATTCCAATCCAACTAAAGTGACTTCTTAAAGAGAAAGCACAAGTGCCTCCACATCCGCCAAGCAATGAGCAGCCAAGCTCATCCACATTAGCTCCCGAGCCTCAAATAAAAGAAGCTCCATACCCAAATGCAGAAGTGGAGAAGGCTCGTTTTCAGGCACTTCAATAATGGGTACAAAAGGAATAAGCTCAATTTGAGGCTGAGAAACAAGCTCAAGACCCAATCCATGACTTGGCCCCATAAAATACTGATACTATACTCGAGCCTCTGTTCCAACAACAAACTCCACAACATAATGTACCACCACGTCAACTTGAAGGAGCCGCACTCTCTAGCATCCTGAGTTGCCTTGTGCCAATTCCCATCGGAATCCTCCTATGGAATTGTCCCAATCTCTGGGAGACTTTCAAAGAATGGATTGAACTCACAAATCCCTCTCCACCTATGAATGACATCGAAGATATCCCTGTACGGATGGGTGAGTGAGATGACATTGTAAAGAGAGTGGCAGAGAAGGAAGGAGTCTCACTTGTAGCTTTCTCACATACACAATGGGGGAATATACACAAAGGTGGAGGCTGAAAACAGTTTTCCTCTTCTTAGTTGTGAAAGCCAAAATAACTCTGAGTACAAAAGAATAGATGAACCCTATATGTGGGTCTCAAACCAAACTTAGATAACTAAGGTGGCATACTAACTGAGCCACTAACTAGAGTACATAAAGATAGCTGTCATATAGCTATTATTCATGGGCAGTGTACCAACCGCATCTGCAGCTAACAAGTTGGTGACATAAATGCAGAATGGTCACCCTGTCATATCAAGAGTGGAGCTCGATATGTCAACACTCCCCCTCGAGCTCAATCCCAATTCTTGCACACCAAGCAGGTCTTTGAATTTGCATAGCTTCTCTACACCCAATGCCTTTGTGAATATGTCAGCTACCTGATCCTCTGTGTTGACATAAACTAGATCAATAAAACCTACTAGAACCTTGTCCCACACATAGTGATAATGCGCCTCAATGTGCTTTGTTCTAGCATGATAGACTGGGTTATTTGCCAAGTGTATACTACTCATGTTGTCATAATAAATGACAACCGGCCCATCTGTAGACTCCCTTTTGCTATCAAGCGACCTTTATTTTTCATATCCTCAACAAACCATCCATGAGGATTAAATCTGACCTGCAAGCCCTGCTCAACCATTTGACCAATAGAAATTAGGTTCTTGGTGATATTCAGGACATGAAATACATCAAACAGGTCTTTCTTTTTTCCATCCTACATAGACAAAGGAATTTTACCAATCTGCACAATAGGATGTGTAGTATCATCACCAGTCTCCACAAATCCTAGTCTTTCCATTTTCCTTCCATCCTGCATCCATTTTGCATGACCTGTCATGTGGTTTGATGCACCTGAGTCAACATACCACACATCATTGCTTTCTTCTGCACTTGTCACAGAATTGGTCATGTGCTGCACATAAACAGATGCTCATTTCTGTCATCACCCTATCTACTAGAGGATGCATAATTGCCTTGCTGCAATTTTCAGTCATGATGTCATTTTGCTTTTTATAGTAGTCTTTAACCATATGACCCATTTTACCATAGTAGTAGCATTCAACATTGGTGTTTGCATTTTGGCCCCTCTGCCATCCACCCCCCATCCACCATGACCTCTTTGGCTCCCCTTGCCTCTAAAGTTACCACATCCTCCTCCATAGGACTGGTTTTCTTGAATTTGCTGCATATTCTAATTTCTACCATGGCCTCCAAATCGGCTTGCTCTACCTTTGCCTCTACCTCTTCCAGCATTTGAGTAGAAGACAACTTCTTTTGAAGTTCATCCTAAAGAAGATGCACCACCGTTTCTCTGCTCTTTAGAAATTAGAAGAGCAATCAACTCCTCAAAATTAGGAAAATTCTCATGGATGGCAATGGATGCCCGGAATTATGCATAATCCTTTCCCATTCAAGGTCACAGAAACTAAATCATCATCTTCCACTGGAAACCCAATAGAAGCAAGTGCATCTGCAATCTTCTTCACCTTCATGTGGTAGTCATTGATGCTCATATTTTCTCTCTATACATTATGCAACTCCTCCTGCTTGAGTTGCATTTTCTTGGCTTACATATTTGTGCTATACATTTTTGTCAAAGTATCCCATGCCTCCTTCGACATGCTTGCATCCTGAATATGCACAATCATAGAATCTAAAATAATTATAGATAGCCAGTACATAACTTTTCTAGCTCTCTCATGCCAACCTTTAAATGCCTGCAAATCCTATTGATTGGCAACATTAGGAATAACTGGTTCTTGTTTAGCTCTAGTAATGAACTCCCAATAGCCTTTTCCCTTAAGGAAATTCGTCATTCTAAACTTCCATGCTTGGAGTTGTTCTTGTTAAGCTTTTCAGTGACAATATGTGAAAGAGCATTAGGTGCCATTACAGAACACTGCAAAATATTCTATCACTGCAAAAAAACACAACTTCTACCTCACAAGGGCAAATCTGCAAAACTGACGAAAGTGGTATTTGACCACACAATCACTTCCTAATGACGATTATGCATTAACAGGCAATAAGAATGATTCTGTCACTCCCAATATCTCTACGCACTGGCATACGATGTAATTTCTGTGATAACTTTTCACCGACTTGCAGAACAGTGGTCGCATAGCAAAAATAGGGCACTTTCCTGAGTGCCTACGAAAACCTTCTGCCACCAAAATGGGCCCAAAAATGGCCTCGAATCAAAAAAATAATTTCACCATGGGCCACCAAAACAGGCTCAGTCCTGTAGCATATACTGCCCTCTCGCCACACCACAAAGGGCATCCCAATCTGAGATAGTGCACTCTTGCACTTTTCGGTTGTGCTACCTGCAGAGATTTGCTCCCAAACTCAAAAAAAAAGGAAAGCAACACTGATCCTCTTACTAGGACACCGCGAACTTGGTTTGCTTTCTTGATCTCCTTACCATGAACCGAGCTCTGATACCATGTAAAGAGAGTGGGAGAGAAGGAAGGAGTCTCACTTGTAGCTTTCTCACATACACAATGGGGGAATATACACAAAGGTGGAGGCTGAAAACAATCTTCCTCTTCTTAGTTGTGAAAGCCAAAAGAACTCTAAGTACAAAAGAATAGATGCACCCTATATGTGGGTCTCAAACCAAACTCAGGTAGCTAAGGTGGCATACTAACTAAGCCACTAACTAGAGTACATAAAGATAGCTGTCATCTAGCTATTATTCATGGGCGGTGTACCAACCGCATCTGCAGCTAACAAGTCGATGACATAAATGCACAACGGTCACTTGGGCATATCACGAGTGGAGCTCGATATCTCAACAGACATATGCAACATTATTGTGCCTTTGATCCACATGGCATATAATGAAGTCCAAGCCATAGTGGATGGTGGAGTAGGTGTAAATGTCTTATCAAGGGAGCTCTACAATGAATGGGGTCTCCCACCAATGCAAAAGGCTAATTTCAACATACGCCTTGCCGATGATTCATGGGCTAACCCTTGGGAATAGTAAATGGCATGTCCACAAAAATCGCAGAAGTCCACTTTTTCCTTCAATTCACAATCTTGGATCTTCCCAAAAAATCCTATCAAATCTTACTGGGATGTCCTTGGTTATGGGAAGCATCAGTCCTCCATGATTGGGGAATTGATAGACTGACAATTCAGAATTGCGATACTACAGTCAAGGTGAATGTGGGGATAGGAGCTATAAAACCAATTGTGCCTAGAGCATTGGATGACACATCTTTAATGATGATCTCAAGCAAATCAGCTCCCTTGCAACATCATGCCATAGCGGGCGATTCACAAAGCAATGTCAATAACTAGATATAGACATTGGCAACCATCGACAACTGCCATTCATTAGACCCCATCTTGTAGATAGATGCTAAGGTGCTACAGGTAGATCCTCCACTCACACATGAAGAACCAATCGATCTAGAGGTGCCATTCTTTATGGCTGATCTTGAGGTGGATAATGAACCTACAGAAGGTACCCATACCAATTATGACTCTGATTTTCCTTAAGACCTTGAAATTGAGGTTGAGAATGCTGAAATTGAAGATCAATTCTTTGATAATGACTTAGCCATTCTGCATGCCCTAATGGCAGTCGAGCTCCCAAAAGTTGAACCTCCAAAGTTGAATAACCCAACAGAAGATCCCGCAAGAAAGCTGAAGAAGGAAATCGTAGAAAAGCCAAAGCCAAACACTTCAATGAATTTGAACGAGTCCAAATGAGGATCATCGAATTGTATCTTGCAAAGCCAGCTCCCTTAGAATTAAAACCACCACCTCTTGAATGGTCTCTTGAGGGACTAGAAGGAGTACGCACAGCAAATGAACCCTTACTTGGGAACACCTTACTAGTGGAAAAGTTACCCCACAGTTCCCAACGTAAGAAGTTTTGAAAATATAAGCCACATGTGCAGATGAAACTCGATCAAGAGACTTTAGAAAAAGAAATTCAAAAAGAGCCTAACAAATTGGTAAATGAAACAATGTCACCTAGTACACATGGCTCATGTCTGACAGTTCAACACCATCAGAGGCTGATCTTCGAGTAGTGCCAGAGTACTTCAAGAATTACACAATTGGCAGTGTCCCAATAGCAATGCCAAGACCACTAAGAGAATCTAAAGTTCAAGAAACTGATGGCATTGGAGAAACTCCAATCTATGAGGGACAGACAAAAACATGCACAATAGACCTCGCCCTTGAAGGGGAGGAAGAAAAACTGGTTTTCATTGGGAAATAGCTTTGATAGGAAGATGAAACTAAACTCAAAGCACATTTAATGGAATACCATGACTGCCTAGCATGGTCATACAAAGAGATGAAAGGAATTTCACCAGACGTGGTAGTACACATGATACCTATAAGGGAAGGTGCTCACCCTAAGGTATGTGGACCTTATCGCACAAATCCTAAGTATGGCACCATGGTTTATGAGTGACGAGCTGGAAAAACTCCTAGATGCTGGATTCATCTACAAGATAGAGCACATTGATTGGGTTTCACCCATCGTCATTGTGCCTAAATGTAACAAGAAGCTCAAAATATGTGTAAACTTAAAGAATGTGAATGTTGCCACAATTAGGAATCACTATCCCCTACCCTTAATAGAAACAGTGTTGGAAAGGTGGTAGGTTTCAAAATATAAAGCTTCTTGGATGGCTTCAGTGGCTATAACCAAGAGAAAATTGCTCCTAAAGACCAATCAAAAATAGCATTTGCTACGGAATGGGGTATTTTTGCATATAGAGTCATGCAATTCGGCCTTTGTAATGCCTCAGCCACATTTTAATGAGTCATGTTCATAGCTTTCAATTCATTTCTGAATAAGTTTTTACACGTGTTCTTGGATGATTTATGCATCCATTCGAATAAAAAGACCACTTTAAATGTCTTGAAGCAGTACTAATCAAATGCAGGGAGTATGGCATCTCCCTAAATCCAACAAAATGCCAGTTCATGGTCACCCACCGAGTTGTTTTAGGACACATCGTTTCTCAACATGGGATTGCAACAATTGACATGGACAAAATCAAAATTATCATGGAATTGCCTCCTCCTACAAATTCCAAAGGTATACAGGTCTTTATGGGACATGTCGGCTATTATAGAAGATTTATATTATGGTATGCCATGATAGCTAGACCACTTTACAAATTATTAGTGGAATTCTTATGGACAGAAGAGTGCAACCAAGCCTTTAAGCTTTTAAAGTGGTGCCTAATCATAGCACCATCCTTATATATCCCAATTGGGATTTTGATTTTCATGTTCGTACTGATGGATCCAAGTATACAATTGGGAGTGTGCTGTGTCAACCTGATGAACATAAGAAAGACTACCCATTCTACTTCGCCACTAGTCGACAACTTAGTGATGCAGAGGTCAACTATACCACCACAGAAAGAGAAGCCCTAGCAATGGTGTATAGTGTTAAAAAATTTTGGCACTTTCTACGACCAAATGATTTTGTCTTCTACATCGACCATCAAGCATTGCTCTATCTTGTGAGCCGTCCGTGTACAACAGGAAGAATAACCAGATGGCTCCTCTTGCTTTAAGAATTCAACTTCAAAATAGTGGTCCGCAAAGGTGCCCAACATTATGTTACCGATCACATGTCTCATGTCAAGTTGGGAGAAGAAGCCATTGGAATAGAAGACAACTTACTAGATGCCACACTATTTCTAGAGTCGTGTGGAGATATCATTGGGTACTTAATGGTAGGAAGACCACCCCTTGAAATGAAAGCGTAGATGCCAAAAAACTAATTCTAAAGGCTGCACCCTATCAACTCATTGTAGGACAACTGTATAAGATGGACAAGGACCAGATATTAAGAAGATGTGTAATGCCTCATGAGATCATGCCAATCCTGAGTGAAGTCCATGAAGGCATTTAGTAGGACACTTCCAAGGGGAAGCCACAACAAGAAAAGTCCTCCTCGTAGGCTACTGGTGGCCAACACTATGGATAGATGCCTATGAATATGTAAAAGGTTGTGATGTATGCCAATGGACTACTAAACCACAACACAAAGACTTCAATCCCCTAACAACAGTTGTTGTACAAAAACCATTAAAAAAATGGGGGATTGACTATGTGGGTCCCATCCATCCAGCAGTAAAAGGAACACAGGCGTGCTACATCATTGTGGCCACTGATTACTTTACAAAATGGGGTGAAGCTAAAGCAGTCAGAAAGGTAGATGCTAGAAGCACAGTAAGATTCTTATACGAAAATGTGATCACCCGATTCAGATGCCCCATTGAAATTATGTCGGATAGAGGCACACATTTTGTCAATGAGGTAATCCAAGAGCTCTTGTCTCGCTTTATGGTAATACATAGAAAAAGCACACCCTACTATCCCCAAGGGAATGGACAAGCCGAATCCACCAACAAAATATTATGCATTATCCTCACCAAGGTAGTAGAACCACAACATTCTAATTGGGTAGAGAAACTAAATGCAGCCTTATGGGCATACAGAACCACACTCAAGGTCAGTACATGGAACACACCTTTTCAATTGGTGTATGGCCTTGAAGCTGTGGTCCCACTAGAATTTGTAATACCAAACCTACACATAGCAGTACAGGAATGCATGGGAGACCATGAATCCTTGAAAGAAAGACTCTATTAGTGGAGAAGCATACAAAGACAAGACTAGTCACCTACCATGCCATTACAATAGAAAAACGTAGAAGAAAGGCATGGTTTGACAAAAATCTAGAGCTAAAGACTTGTTATACAATACCAAACTACACAAGGGGAAACTGAAGTATCTAGGTCAAGGACCCTACCGAGTAAGAAAGATGAATCCCATTGGAGCTATGCTGCTAGAAACATTGGATGGAGTCCAATTCAACACAACAATAAACGAGAGTCGTGAACTGAAGTGCTACTGCTTCAACACACAAGCCATCCCTGACAAAAACAAAGATTTGGGAAACCCAAGTCTTCCTTAGTTAGGATTAGATTGTATCATGAGCACTCACTTGCATATGTATGTCTTTGCACATATAGGTAGCATCAATCAATTTTAACCTAGGGCTCAGAAGTGATGTCTATGTTATAGGTGCCCTATGAAATCCCAGCAACAAAAAAAAAGCATATAGTTAGTCCCTGCCTAGCTACTAGGTCACGTGCACTCACATGCTTTCGCTTAGACACATAGATGATTGCATGAATAATTATGCCACACACTTTGATTCCACACTCTCAAAGCATGTATAAAAATAAGATCTCACACACACACACACAAAGGTCATACCTGCATGCCAACTAATGTAATGATCAATGGTACACCACATGCACATGGATGCAGGTTCAGAAAAAAAAATGCTGCCACTAAAGAGGATGCATAGAAAGAGCCCACCACCTCAACCATGAGACCCCCTCTAGAGTTCGCAGCCATCTACATCCTCTCAACCATGGTAACCATAGGGATTTGTGGTCCAAAGTGATAGCTCTGAGGAGGATTCAATGCATGACCAAGAAGAACAAATGCCACCCCAATCACCACCGGCCTACACAACCATTGACGGGGCCCATTCAGTGGAACTTGTGTGGCCACCTACATTGACTTCTGCTCTTTTTAAGGAAGCAACATCTTACTTAGAAGAAAGGGGTCTAGGTAGTTTGCATGAGAGCCTAAAATCATTGGAGGACAATCCTACAACGACTGCATACATCAGGGAATTTCTCCATTCTTACCACTCTAGCAAATCACAGGTTGGCAAGTATGGTACCATCACTACACATTAGAGCCCACTCAGCATTATCCTCAATAGTATAGTCATTCAAAGGGCTTTCTCACTCCCAAAAAAAGGTGCCAACTACCCTACATAGCTTGTTGATACAACATTTCTCGAAGCACAGCCTCTCCTTGCCAAGGGCACACTGATCCATAGGGATGGCATATTACTTCGCACTATCCTTAACCATCACCTCAGGGAAGCAGCACAATTAATATCCACAATCCTGGGGGTTATGTGTGGCAAGAATCGATCCCTTCCACTCCGCACATTTGTTTTGCCGAGCAGGAAGCTAAACCAAGATTGGATCCAGCACTTAGTCATCTTCTTCACAAAAAAACTAGATGGTTCATCAAGCCAAAAATGTAAAATTCCATACTTATTTGGCTATAATCATCAAAAAAGAGCTACAAGAATGAGAAATGACTCGACCCCAGTCACTAAAACCAATTGACGAGTTGGACATTCCCTTCTCACTAGTATGGGAGCCATCACCGACTTCTCCTACTATCACATTGGCAAGTGCAGATGCCTTAGAAGAAATACCTATTATGGAGGTCAGAAGTGAGAAATTGCCCCATGAGATGCTACAGCTTGGTGCACAACTGCAACCAATATATCTCCAACAACAGCAGTAACCAGATCCTGAGGAAAGATCGGCACTAGAGCCTGAGGCTACATCAACACTAGAACCATCCATCAATGCCATGCTAGTCGATGAGCCACAAGGGGAGCTAGTGCCAGATCAATAGTATGACTATTGTACACAAGTGTCTGAAATACCATTGGAATGACCTCCCACAAGTACTATAAAATCATCAAGATGGCTACATGGGCACCACTTGTATCAGCAGTATCGCCAGTCCTCATCACCATCTATCATTTTCCAACATCAAGCTAGCCAAATGATCCAAATGTCAAAACTATTCCCTAGCTTGGCCAAAGAAGAATACGCAAGAGAATTGGATAGACTGCAACAAAAATCGAAGACCAATTCCAGGCAATCTCCATAGAGGTTAAGGCACTTCGAGCACAGATAGATGAGAAGGAGGTAGAAGAAGTGTGCATGAACCAAGCTCTCCAAGCTCAAGAGAAGGCAACGAGGGATGTGACCTCCAACCTCCACCAAAGTCAAACACAGCTGGCAGCACAGCAGTACAAGCAACGGCAATCCTACATACCTATCAAGGATATCTAGGCATTGGGGATCTATGAGTTATCTCAAAGTATTGGATGAGAGCACTACATATGTGCAAGGACCTCTAGCTTGATCCATCATCTTAATTAACTTTTTGGGATGGCCCCTCTTTTCTAGTTAGTGCAGAGATTAGATGGGGAGGATATAAGGGGATATTCTATTCTATTATTGCTAGGGATATGTGAGGACACAACGGAAGCTAAGAGGGTGAGAGGAAGCTTGAGAGACACAAGTTTTGGTGGGTGTAAAACACCCTAATCTTCTATTTCATCCATATATATATGTGTTTGAGTATTGTACATAATCGGGCTTAAGGTGCAGTGGCCTTTAACCCCCACAACCTCCCACTTAAAGGCCAATGTGCCTTTAAAGGAGAATAACCAATGAGCATACTATCCAATGCCCATCAATACATGACAATACTCAAACCGCTGACTAGGTAGACTCTTTGTCAGCATATCTGCAAGGTTATCATATGTATGAACCTTGACAAGCTCTATGTGCTTGTCCTCAAGTACCTCCCTCTGATAAAACGGTACCTTACATTAATGTGTTTGGTCTCTACATGAAAGTCTAGATTCCATGCTAGCTAAATAGCACTCATGGAATCATTATGCAATGTCAGTACACCTGTATGAATCCCCAAATCTCTCACTAGCCAATCAAGCCATATAGTCTCCTTGCAACCCTCTGTGATTGCAACATACTTGGCCTCTGTGGTAGACAAAGCAATGCATTTCTATGCACGAGACATCCACGACACTGCACCACCTACTGTAAAGGTGAACACATAACCAGAAGTGGTGGATCTCCTACTATCCACATGCCCTACATAGTCAGAATTTGTGTACCCAATACACGCATCTCTCCTCTACCAAAGCAGATACACACCTCCTTGGTACCCTTCATGTACCTCATGATGCACTTAACTACCTCCCAATGCCTCTTTCCTAGATTAGCCATATACCGGCTAACAACGACCACTGCAAATGCAATGTCTAGTCTAGTAGCTATCATAGCATACATAAGACTCCCAACTGCTGATGCATAAGGAACCTTGGTCATCATGGCCCTCTCCTCATTTGATTTGGGACTATGTTCCTGACTCAATTTCACATATGGAGGCAATGGAGTACTTACTGCCTTCCCCCCCTCCATATTGAAATGCTGCAACACTTTTGTAACATACTCTTTCTATGAAAACCAAAGGAGTTTCCTACTCCGGTCACACGTGATGTGCATACCAAGAATATGACCTACAGGTCCCAAATCCTTCATGTTAAAGGCCTCATGCAACTTGGCCTTCAATGCATCAAGCTCATAACTATTCTTGCTAGCCAATAACATATCATCCACATAAAGTGCCAAGAGTATTAGGCTATTATCCTAAGCCCTTTTAGTATAGAGGCAGTGATCAATCTCACTTCTTCAAAAACCCTGGGACTGAATGCAAGCATCAAACTTGTGATACCATTCTCTAGGCGCTTGCTTAAGGCCATAAAGTCTCTTTTTTTGCTTCCAAACCAAATGCTCTTTGCCCTTTTCTTCAAATCCTTCGCAGTTGTACCATGTAAATTTCCTCATGCAAATCCCCATGCAAGAAACTTGTCTTGACATCCATCTACATAAGCTCTATATCCTCTATTGCCACAAGTCCAAGTACACATCTAAGTGTGGCCATCTTTACAATCAAAGAGAATATCTCATCAAAGTCCACACCCTTCTCTTGCTTGAACCCTTAAGCAACCATATGGGCCTTGTACTTAGGCACATCATCACTTGTGACCATCTTATAGACCCATTTACATGGCAATGCTTTCTTTCCATGTGGCAAAGAAACCAAGTCCCAAGTCTTATTCTTTATGAGTGAACTCATCTCTAATTGCATAGCATAATCCCACTTGCACTGATCCTCACGCATCATAGCCTCTCTATAGTAGCAATAAGGCTCCCCGCAATCATCAGTAAGCATCACATAGTATACCTTGGAACAAATCTCTCAGGTGGTCTAGACATTCACTATGGGGAGTAACATGGAATGAAGCACCAAAATCCAAAATCCAATCCTGGGAATATGCATCATCTGAAGTGGTGAGCAAGTCTGTAGGTAGACTAGACATGAAGAGAATGTCATTGTCACTATCATGAGTGACTGCATTAGTCTCCTCGATCTTCATTTTTCCTTTGTCCTCCCTTGGACTCTCTTCCTTCTTATTTGCACCCCAATTTGCATTATTTCTCTTATCCTTTTTCTCTCTTTTCAGCTTGTAGCAATCCTTTTTCATATGGCCCTTCTTGCCACAATGGTAACACTCAATGTTCCATGCCTTGGATTTGCTACGAGACTTCCCTCTTTCTTGGGACTTCCCCCTGAACTGTGATCTATCCCTTTGCACATTTAAGGCTGCATCATGCTTGTTGCCATCCATAGAATTCCATCTAATTTCCTCAGCCAACAAGCTGCCTACAACATCATCAAACTTCAGTACTCCACCAGGTGTCATTGCATTAGGTTTGGGTGATGACTATGTACACCACATTTTAGATTTGGAATCCCCTCTTGAAGCATGGCACAAGTTAGACATCTTGTTTGGTGCTAGCTCTCATACTTCCAAATTAAACCTAAAAATTAAGTTCTTTGAACTTAAAATGGAGGGAGATAATGTTGCTACCCATGTCAACACTATGAGAAGTATTATGACACAACTAGCTTCAATTAATTCCCCTGTCACTGAGAATGATGCTATGGCAGTGCTTTTAAAGAGCATGCCTTAGGATTTTGACTATGTGGTTACTACTTTGAAGAATCTTCCTCAACCCTCATTAGAAGGCATCATTAGTGCCTTACAAGAAGAGGAAAGAAAGAACACTTCAAGAATGGGCAAAATGCATACAGAGGCACTTGTAGTGAGGTTTTCAAAGAGCAAGTATAAGGCTTGTAAACACTGTGGCAAAAACAATCACCTTGAGAAAAAGAATAATCACTCTAAAAAGTTTTACAATGAGAAGAAGAGGACTATGTTAAATCTGGTTGAAGAGAGAACTCCATCAGCAAAAGAAGCATCCAACTTTGTAGTAGAAGACAAGGACTTTGCCTTTTGAGCAACTTGTTTTTGAATTTTTGTTTCATGTCAAACATTTTCCTTCTTACTACAATGGGAATATCATCTTTGAAATGCCTCTTATAGATGTAAATATGACTGGGATGGATGGGATGCAACATGTATATGATCCACACAATTGGTCAAGAACCAACCTCACTTCTATTGCAGCATTGAAGAAAATTGCAAAGGTTAGAGTCAGTCATCCTAGGATCCTAGGCTTGAGAGGCCAACACGTGTTTCTTTGAAAATAAGGTAGTATAGATAGTGTTAGTACGAGTTGGCGTAGCTTTGGAACAACTTCCTACTATCCCGGTTGAATTGGTTTACACCAAAAGGATAAGCACAAGAATCTATGCTGCTGCTGGAGATTGTTATGAATGTAAAGCCATCCATCCCCTGACTCAGAATACAGAGGTGTTTGCATCGATTCTTTCAAGGCTCTCAAAGTTAGAGTGGGTCAGATGAGGCCACTCATGTAGTTATGCATATATGAGAGCTTGCATTTCAACACCACCATGACCATTGCACTACAGTGAAGAAAACCTGGGAGTATGCATTATACTCTATTGGTATCTGTGAACACGTTGATGACCGCATGTCACAAACGATAATGACCATCAAAAGAGAGTTCGTGAATTTATGCAAAGGGAATGTGAATGGAGATGAGGCATAACTCGACATTGTTGAGCATGCTTTGTCCACAGTGTAATCTGTGCCAAGCGCATGTCTTGCAAGCAAAATCTTGGGAGCGAGTTCTTTCAAATTTGTGTTTCCCATAAAGAACAAATGAGATCCTCTTCACAAGGAAATTTTGTGGTGCTTGCTGCATGATGGTCCAAAATATCCCTGGTGCTAGAGGAGACACCTTTGAGCTTGGACCTAAAATCTAACAAGCCACAACAAATGCATGGGTAGCAGGGAGTGTCTTCGATGCTCTTCACGTATTGTGTGGTGGCATTACAACTTGTTTTATTTCTTATATGCTTAGTTGCTTTACGTTCTTGGGTCCCTTCCTTTTACAAGGTGTCATGCTAGTCTTGTTTTGCACTACTTTGCTTGAAGCCATTCGAGTCCGATGTATTTGTCTCACAACATTCACCAAAGTTGCATTGTGATTTGACATGTATTGCATGATAATTTCTTTAGCACTTGCATCTGGTGTTCTTGGCATAAATGTAGTAAGTGTTCGTTCTTGGACTACATCCCATATAATGTATCATGGTTCAAGTTTTTTTGGAAATAGCAGCGTAATGTCCATTGGATTGGTTAGCTCATCGATAAAGAGGAAGTGTGGCTGTGGCAATCATGGACCAAATAACGTGAGTTGGCTCAGTTCTCCAAGATCTTTGTAACAAGTTTGAAGGTAGGTGCTTTTGGACTCATAGAATGGGCAAAGCGAAAGGAGTTCGCACAAGTACTAAGTAGAAGTGACTCAAACAAAACTTCCACTAAATTTTTGTAACGAAATGTAGAGAAGTATTGAATCAACCCTATTAATAAATCTATATTATTTGGAAACCTCTCTTTGAATGTGTTGTGTTCAAGGTGATCAAGTCTTGGCAATTATTGATTTCATCCATTATTTTTGTCAAGTCAGAGGTTGGTCCAAAGAATGCTTCTTTAACAAATAACTCTTAAAATTCATCGGTTACAAACATAGAATAGCTCAAAAGAGTCAAGTCTATAAAATAAGAAAGTAGATGATATTTGCCAAAGTCAAGCATTCTCCTCAAACACGACCAATTGGCTTGAGCTGATGAAGCTTCTAGTAGGTCAGATCGCGGGAAAGCATGGACTACACACATGAAGTACACTGTTGAGTACAAGTTAAAGAAAGATGACTTGAGCTTCAGCAAGTTGTCCACCTGGTGCGAGCCTCGAATGTGGATTTCGACGTCTGGGCCCTCGTGAAGTATGATGCATCCTTTTAAGAGGGGGACTTTGACAACATGCTAAGGGGATTTGTAGGAAAGAAATATGGATTGCTTAGGTCACAGCAGCGGCTGACATGCATTTCGTCATAAACAATGCACATGTAATCCATCGACTGGGTGTTGACGTTTGTGAATTGCTGGACATTGCAATCAATTAAGTTAGATCTTTGCAATGAGGTTTTACTAGCTAGAGAGTTTCAACACAATACCTTATGACCGTAGCCAATATTAGAACCTTGGCTCATGAAAGCCTCCTCGAACTCATCGCACCCTCTCCAGCTAGTATGTTTGCAAGAATAGTGAAGTCATAGAAACCCAATGTATACTTCGATATCATGTAAGAAGAGTTCTGCATTATGTAGATTACAAGGGATTCATCGTTGTACTCTTCAACCAAGCATGTCAAAACTTGTTTTCACTCACCCATGAAAGAAAGCTGTGATATTTACTAGGTGAGTAGCTTTCTAAGAAAATTTGTGTAATGCAAACAACAATGCAATGAAGGTCTCACAATGGCATTATCCTCATTATGTGGGCCACTTGCGATGATGATTTGGTCGATATTGCCATTTCTCAGAGATAGCAAGCTTTGTTCATACTTTTCTACTTATAGTGTCTACAGAGTTCATGGTATTGCTTGAAGATTGAGTGCAGCCACATGTTTATCCATAGTCATGCTTGTTGCATTTCATAGTGAAGGGAAAAAGCTTTAGGCTTACCTTGGAATGTGATTATCACATGCTTAGGCATATAAAGATTCATTGCAACACTTTCACTTCTTTTAGTGCTTCAACCTATACTTTGGTTAGGTTTACAGTGGGTCATTTGAAAATTGTCAATGGTTTTGATACTTGAACTTTTAGCTTTTTCTATATGGAAAAGTAAGCTTTTTTTTAAAAGGAAGGCACCCATAGAAACATAGAAGATGTTTACAAAATGATGCATCTAAAGAATTTGCAATTTGTAGTGATAACCGTGTTGGTACAAAATAATGCATTTGTTAAGTAAAAACTAAGGAACTTTTATTATTATTTCGTTCATTATTTCTTTTATTTTGAAGGTAGTGCAATACTTTGGTAATTACAAGCTTAGAAAATTTTTAATACTTTAAGATAAGCAATTCTAACCATTTTGCAATTATCCAATTGAATTCTACATATGCAAACCCCTTCTAATGTGAGAGAAATGTAAAGGAACTTCATGGTAGATGTTAATACAAGGAAACTATAGCTCAACCACAAAGAATTTAAAGCTTTCACATTTGTTGGATTTTCCAACCTTTTCCATTTCGCCTAATCCCAATAAACCCATCATGCTCTTATGTACTGGTAAGTGTTCTTCTCATAGAAACGACCAAAGCAATGAGTAAAACGAAAGACCAATGCAATGAATACAAGAATCCTCACTCAGAGAAAGAATCTAACCAAAGCAAAGAGGATTCACGGTCTTCAAATCCAAAGCCCTAGTTGTTGCAAAAGGGAAGTACATAGGTGGAGGAAATGGTTTGCCTTTGCTTGACATAGAGTAGGTTATAGATGTCATACCTCATAGGTTTGCCTTTGAGGGCAAATTTCTTGCCAAATATGGCCCATTCAAGGACCAAAATGCAAGGTATGCAACAAAACTACTAGCGGACTTCACCGACCATCATAATTACCAAAGCATAACCCTACTTATCCCCCATATACATTGGTGGATCAATCCAAAGACATCCTTCTTTTTGAGTCCTTCTACCGTGTGGAAAGTAGGAAATGGTTTGACTTTGCTTGACATAGAGTAGGTTACATATGTCATTCCTCATAGGTTTGCCTTTGAGGGTGTATTTCTTGACAAATATGGCCCATTCAAGGACCAAAATGCAAGATATGCAACAAAACTACTAGCGGACTTCACCGACCTTCATAACTACCAAAGAATAACCTTAAATATCCCCCATATACATTGGTGGATCAATCCAAAGACATCCTTTTTCCTGAGTCCTTCTACCGTGTGGAAAGTGCACTTGCGAGAAAAAGAGTTCCAAGTGAAGGTGGAAGCTCTCTTTTTTTATTGCATGTGGATGCAACTACCCTAATCTTGAAAGCATAACCATTTGGAGGTACTATTCAATTCATCAACCAGCACTCCATAGCAGAATTTGTGCCTAGTGCAATCAGGTTAGTGCTTGTTCACCCAAGGGTTTTCTCAACATTATGTCTTCTATGAGTAGGTGTTGTTCCTTTTTCAATCTATGTAGTTGGAGATGGTATTCTTGCTTAGGCATGAGACAATATGTGAAGTGTTGTGCAAGATTGAATGAAGAGGTCTTGGTGGCAAGCTCTCTTTTCATGTCAAACTCGGCGGGCCTTTTATAAGTTGCAGAACCAGTGGATTTTGTGGTAGAAGAACTAGGTGTAGTGTGCAATTGAGGGAGTGACAAGAAGTGCTTAGTGAACTTGGATTTGGTTTCATCGATGACATGCTAGTTCATTGTGTACAAATCATGCCAGGTGGGAATACTTTCTTGGAGACTGTGCTCATGACTTGCAATAGGCAAGTAAAGCAAACAAAGTTCACGAAAATGGTTCTCGGGGTCTCTTACCTTGCTATAGTTATTGAACCGAATGACTTTGGTGCACCTCCATTTCTTGGTTAGCGGGCCTTGGCTAGAGTATGTGCTTGCATATTTTGTCTTGAGTACTTAGCCATGACATCATCAAAGATGTCATGTGCTAGACAGCTCCATGTTTTCAAGCTATGTGCATCTTTTCAATAAGAGGGTGCATTCCTCGGGCGGGCTAGTGTTGATGTAACAAAATTTTCTTGTGCTACTTGTCAAAGGAAACAACAAACACAAGTACTACTTGTTGTGCACTTATGCGTTGAGTGTTCAATATGGTGTTTCCCACTTTGCACACGCACTCTGTTGGAGCATTTGTTTGCATGCATTGGTCAAAAACTTACTTCATAGCATCCACTATGGCCTTGTCTATTTTATCATGTACAACGTGCATATGCAGCAGCTCTACAAGCATTTAGGACAAATTGAATGTATGTGTTTCCTCCCCATAGTCTAGATAGTGCTGGGTTAAAATTGTTTGTCTAGATGTTCTTTGGATATCTTTCAAGAAAGAGTGTAGGCTGAGTGATGCTATAGCATAGGACAAGTAGGTACTCTTCTTCTATTAGTGCTAGAGTGTTGAGAAATGTGTCAAAATCCTCTAACTTGGTGCAGACATTTTCCAAAGCATGGCAAATTTTGTTGTAAGTACACTTGCTTGTTGCCTAAGGTCTGCCTCATCAATAGGTTCTAATATCTTCAGTCACTACATTGGAGGCCAAGGGAAATGAAAGCGGCAATATTTTTGTTTCGTCTTGCATGTACTTCTATGCTTATGCTATTAAATGTCCTTAGGAGTGCTTGTGAGCAATGAGATATCAATAGTGATGTAAGTGTCCACAAACTGCTCTATTGTTTCATTAGGCACCTCACTGTATTTTGGAGCACTTTCCACCCACAACAAACCATGTCATTCTAGCTACCATGATTTTGAAATTCTGTAACAAAGAAAAAAATCAAGAATTCTACCAAGGATTGATGCATCTCAATTTAGGAGATGTTTCAAGGATTGGAATTTGCATACATAATATCTTGCCATTGTAACTGGGTCAAGGTGCATGAGTTCACACACAGTAGCACTATCAAGTAGCAGTGGTAGAGCACTTGAGTTTGTAGATAGTTTGCATATGCATGAAACAAAAGGTCCCCACATCTTCTCAATGGTTGACAGTGTCAAGAAAAATCAAGGGGGCCCTAGTTGGCACAGCATTGTGAACATGTTTTTTGGTAGCTTGTGTTCATAGTCAACAAATGTTTGCATGCATGAGAAGTCACGATAGCCAATGTGTGATTGCAATGACGCTCTAGGTTTGTGTCATTGGCAACATCTTTGGCAAAGATTGTCTTCCCTTGCAACTTGCCTTTTCTCATGCGAACTCATATAGATGACAAAACTTGACCTTTAATTGTTTTTTAAAAAAAGTTATTGAACATGCAAAACATCGGTCTTTGTTTATAAGTTCCCATCATGCCATGTCGATATGATGTGCATTCAAGCAATGTATACTCTCTTGGGTGGCCATAAAAGATTTCAGGGAGTGTAAGCTCTTCACATTGCATGTCTTTAAAACTGCCAATGGGCATGAAGCCCTCATATGGTACAATAGATATTGTTTTGTCCTCAAAGTCGAGTACTTATTGTGCAGAGTAGATATTGTGCACAAGTGTGTCTATAGCAATAGGTTCTTTATCATTTGGAGTGTCGATGTGATTGTCAGCTGGTTGTTCGTTGCGTTGGGCAATGGCGTTGATATGGTTAGCCCATAAAGGATTGAGTGATACCCCTGACTTAGAATACAGAGGTGTTTGCATCAGTTCTTTCAAGGCTCTCAAAGTTAGAGTGTGTCAAACGAGGCCGCTCTTGTACTTGTGCATATATGAGAGCTTGTGTTTTTATGCCACCATGACCATTGCACTCCAGTGAAGAAAACCTAGGAGTACGCATTGTACTCTATTGGTACCAAGAGTACAACACCGAATGCCTTGTAATCTACACAATGTGCAACTCTTCTTACATGATATCGAAGCATACATTGGGTTTGTATGACTTCACTATTCTTGCAGACATACTAGTTGGAGAGGGTGTGATAAGTTCGAGGAGGCTTTCATGAGCCAAGGTTCTAATCTTGGCTACGGTTATAAGGTATTGTGTTGAAACTCTCTAGCTAGTAAATCCTCATTACTAATGAAATACGCACGTGGACTTATCTGTTGGGGATGAAACTTCACACGGCTCTTAGAATACCCTAGACGTACATCCACGCAAGATTTGGTCTCGAACTGATTTGGTATGCGCCACGTGGAAGGTATAATGTGTACATTTTTTCAATCCCTACTAGCATGACTACGTGTGAAAAATGGCACACGTACTAACGAAATATGCATGTGGACTTATCTGTTAGAGATTAAACTTTGCACGTCTCTTATACTACCCTAGACGTACATCAACTTGATTGATTGCAATGTCCAAGTCTTAGACGTGCTGCAATTCACATATGTCAACAGCCAATCAATGGATTACATGTGCACTATTTGTGGCAGAATGCATGTCAGCCACACCGCTGTGACCCAAGCAATCCATATTACTTTTCTTGCAAATCCCCTCAGCATGTTATCAAAGTCCCCCTCCTAAAAGGACGCATCATACTTCACGAGGGCCCAGACATTGAAATCCACATTCGAGGCTCGTAGGTGGACAAGTTGCTGAAGCTCGAGTCATCTTTCTTTGACTTGTACTCAGACAATGTACATCATGTGCAGTCCATGCTTTCCGTGATGTGACCTACTGGAAGCTTCAGCATTAATAGCTTGTGGGATTAAAGGTCACTGTGCCTTAACCCCAGTTATGTACAATACTCAAACACATATATAAATGAATGAAAAAGAAGATTAGGGTGGTTTTGCACCCACCAAAACTTGTGTGGCTCTCTATCTCTCTCTCTCCTTCTTCCGTTCTTGCTTCCGTTGAGAGCACTCTCAACTGGTATCAGAGCCCGAGTGATCTAGCTGAGCGTGCGTGAATGCTGGAAGCTCAGCAGCTCTGTGGGAGGAAGGAGAAGCTCTGTGGGAAGCTTTGTGGGTGACTTTACTTGCATCTGAGTGTGCAGAGACCTTGGAGGAACCTTTGGAAAAGTCACTTTGGCTTTGCGAAGTGGTTTTGAGAGCCTGTTAAGAGCTTTCAAAGAAAAAGTCGTTTTTTGAGCTTTTCCCTGTTCCGTTCGATGACAGAGACTCCATATTGACTTGTAGAGGCAACTATTGCTTGCTTTTGGTGTCCACTTCACTTCAGGAGCTTGGAAACACCTTCATTCTTGAATCTGGGATCATTTCATTGGATTTCTGACTCACTGTGTCAGTTCCTATGTTTTTTGCCCGAGTGTTGGAACTCAAGTTTGGAGCAACCATTTGCAGATCTGTCAATTCCAGTGGACTCAGGAGGTCCTAAAACTTCTATGTTGCTCATCATTCGCACTCCGGTGGAGTTTACAAACAGCTATGTTTCCAAAAACGTTTTTCAGTCCGTGTGTTGGACCCAGTGATTGAGACCACGGTTTCCAAAACCGTCTGTCCCATTGCGTTCCGGACGCCCAAAAACCCCTACCTGTCAGTTCTTGCGCGATTCGGTGAAGGATTTTCAGAGTTATAAATCTCTGTGTATTCGATTTCGTCTCTCTGTTATGCATTTTTCATACTAAGGTTTTGAAACCTTAGATTTATGCCACATGGCAGTGGATAAGTGTTGACTCCCATTTCTCACTCATCGGTTGGGATTTTGGAGTTCTGGCAGAAGAGAGATATTTGCAGATTTTCTTGTTGAGTCCGATTATGCAATGGCGCCCATGTTTTGAAGCATCTCAGGTTCTATTTTCAGTAGCGCTCATTACCGTGGGACAATGTTTTCTTGAGCATACCTTATGCAGATCACTCTGGTTGCAGTTTGAGCAGTGTGCGCTCATTCCTGGTATGCATTGGGTTGCAATGGATGATTTATAGGCCATTTGGATGTATTGCGGTCCTTGTTGGATGCGCTGATAGGCCCAAATTGCCTTGTGGGATGCTATTTTTTATGGACGCTTTACACATGGATGCTATTTTATGCTGAGGGACAGCTTTGACACATTGCAGGTGATGCACTGATAGTGCTATGCTCTCTTGGATGAGATATAATTGATGCATATGCTAGTGGACGGTGTTTATGCTTGAGTCATTTGGCACTTATTGGCATTTTCTTTCGGGCCAGATTTGCTCATATGGATGCATAGTATATGCACATGAGTCAGATGCTTTGAGCTTTGAGTTTTGGTGATATTTCACTCTATTGTGGCACACACATTTGGGTGCACTTGGTATTTGGTGTGATTCTCTCCCGATTCTCTCTTGCAGGCACTAGCATTTGGGATTTTGTTTCATTTGCATCATGGCATCCTCTTCCATGTCTGAAAAGGAGTTTTTCAACATTAAAAAGTTTGATGGGACAAACTTTTCTTTGTGGAAAGAACAAATAAGGGATGTGCTTATTCAAAAGAAGCAGATTAAACCCTTGGCAGGGATTGAAGCTAAGCCTGCAAATATGTCTGAGGATGATTGGAATGAGTTGGAGTCTACTATTAGACTTCATCTTGCAGAGTCAGTTTATTTCACAGTAGTGAATGAGCAGAATGAGCAGACTACGGAAGATTTGTGGAAGAAACTGTGTGCTACTTATGAGAAGGAAACTGCCTCTAATAAAGTTTACCTCATGAAGAGGTTGTTTGAGCTGCAGATGAAGGAAGGGGTCTCCATTGCTTCTCACTTGAATGAATTCAATATTATTTTCAGCCAGCTTCAGGCTCAGAAAATGAATTTTGATGCGGAGACTAAGGCAATATTTCTCTTATGTTCATTGCCATCCTCATGGGATACCTTCCGTACAGCTGTCAGTAACTCTACACCTGGTGGAGTACTGAAATTTGATGATGTTGTGGGTAGCTTGTTGGCCGAGGAGATTAGACGGAAGTCTATGGATGGCAACAAGCAGGATGCAGCCTTAAATGTGCAAAGGGGTAGATCATAGTTCAGGGGGAAGTCCCAAGAAACAGGGAAGTCTCGTAGCAAATCCAGGGCACGGAACATTGAGTGTTACCATTGTGGTAAGAAGGGCCATATGAAAAAGGATTGCTACAAGCTGAAAAGAGAGCAAAAGGATAAGAAAAAGAATGCAAATTGGGGTGCAAATCAAAAGAAAGAGAGTCCAAGGGAGGACAAAGGAAAAGTGAAGATCGAGGAGATCAATGCAGTCACACATGATAGTGACAATGACGTTCTCTTCATGTCTAGTTTATCTGCAGAGTTGCTTACCACTTCAGATGATGCATATTCCCAGGATTGGATTTTGGATTCTGGTGCTTCATTCCATGTTACTCCCCATAGGGAATGGTTCTCCACTTATGATAGTGGAAAGACAGGTTGTGTGCATCTTGGAAATGACTATGCATGTGACATAGTGGGAGCAGGTGACATAAAGTTTTCTTTTGCAAATGGGTCTGCATTTGTTTTGAAACATGTGAGACATGTGCCTAAGCTGACCAAGAGTCTTATTTCAGTGGGTCAGCTAGATGATGCTGGTTTTCACACCACTATTGGCTTTCAAAGTTGGAAAATTCAAAAGGGCTCTATGCTTTTGGCTAGGGGTGCCAAGTGTGGGACTTTGTATCCCTTACATGTATCAGGGGTATTTGATCATGTTGTTGCAATAACCGAGCAGCCAAGCACTTCTTTGTGGCATTGCAGGTTGGGGCACATGAGCTAGAATGGAATGAAACTCTTATGCCGTTTGGGTTATGTACCGCATTTGAGTTTCTCTGATTTTGAATTTTGTCTCTATGGGAAGAGACTAAATCAGCCCATAAAAGAAGGGGAAAGAAAGAGTTTGAAATGCTTGATTTGGTGCATTCAGACGTATGTGGTCCCATGCCTACACGGTCATTAGGTGGGGCTGAATACTATGTGACATTCATTGATGCTATAGCTCAGAAGAGTGATGTGTTCCAGGTATTTGAGAAATGGCTGGCCTTGGTTGAGAATCAGTCAGGTAGAACGCTTAGATGCCTACGGACTGACAATGGTGAAGAGTATCTCTCTCATGACTTTCAGCATTTCTGTGATACTCGTGGGATTAAGAGGGAGCTTACATCCCCTCGTACTCCAGAGCAAAATCCAGTTGCGGAAAAGATGAACCATACCATTCAAGAAAGGTTGCAATGCATGCTTTTCAATGAAAGTCTTTTTGGTGGTTTTTGGGTTGAGGCAATGAAGACTGCAGTGCATGTGATCAATAGATCACCTAGTAAGAGTTTGGATGGTGGTATTCCTGAAGAGGCATGGAGTGGCAAGAAGCCCTCTTACTCTCATTTAAGTATATTTGGGTGTGAGGCATATGCACATGTGCCAAAAGAGCTCCGAAAGAAGCTAGATCCTAAGTCTAGGAAATGCATCTTTCTGGGTTATGGTGAAAGTGGAGAGATGGGCTATCGTCTCTGGGATCCAGAAGCAAAGAAGATCATACGCAGCCATGATGTGGTCTTCAATGAGAAGAAGATGCATAAGGCACCCATGAGGGATGTGGAAATGAGGAGAATCACTTTCCAGGATGTGAATCCACCTACATATGTTGATAGATAGCAAGCTGTCCATGCACCAAATGTGCAAGAAATGGTACTACCAAGTACTCCCACAGGTATACAATCAAGGGTAGATGATGGATCATCTATTGGTGGAAATGATGAGCCAAATGTGGCTGATATATGCAAGTGGGACAGCAAGCTGAAATGCCCTTGAGAAGATCATCTAGAGTGTCTAGACCGCTTGATAGGTTTGTTCCAGGGGTAGACTATGTGATGCTTACTAATTGCGGGGAGCCTTCTTGCTACAGAGAAGCTATGATGCGTGAGGATCAACGCAAGTGGGAGTATGCTATGCAATCAGAGATGAGTTCACTTATGAAGAATAAGACTTGGGACTTGGTTTCTTTGCCACATGGAAAGAAAGCATTGCCATGTAAATGGGTCTACAAGATGAAGGTCACAGGTGATGATGTGCCTAGGTACAAGGCCCGTTTGGTTGCTAAAGGGTTCAAGCAAGAGAAGGGTGTAGACTTTGATGAGATATTCTCTCCGGTTGTGAAGATGACCACACTTAGATGCATGCTTGGACTAGTGGCAGTAGAGGATATGGAGCTTATGCAAATGGATGTCAAGACAGCTTTCTTGCATGGGGATTTGCATGAGGAAATTTACAAGGTGCAGCCGGAAGGCTTTGAAGAAAAGGGCAAAGAGCATTTAGTTTACAAGCTGAAGAAGAGTCTCTATGGTCTTAAGCAAGCGCCTAGAGAATGGTATCAGAAGTTTGATGCTTTCATTCGGTCCCAGGGTTTTAGAAGGAGTGAAATTGATCACTGCCTCTACACTAAAAGGGCTAAGGATAACAGCCTCATAATCCTGGCACTATATGTGGATGATATTCTATTGGCTAGCAAGAATACTTATGAGCTAGATGCATTAAAGGCCAAGTTGCATGAGGCCTTTGATATGAAGGATTTGGGACTTGCAGGTCATATTCTTGGTATGCGCATCACGCATGATCGGAGTAGGAAACTCCTTTGGCTTTCACAAAAAGAGTATGTTACAAAAGTATTGCAGCGTTTCAATATGGAGGGGGGGAAGGCAGTGAGTACTCCATTGCCTCCATATGTGAAACTGAGTCATACAGATAGTCCCAAATCAGATGAGGAAAGGGCCATGATGGCTAAGGTTCCTTATGCATCAGCAGTTGGGAGTCTTATGTATGCTATGATAGCTACTAGACCAGACATTGCATTTGTAGTGGGAGTTGTTAGCCGGTATATGGCTAATCCAAGAAAGAGGCATTGGGAGGCAGTTAAGTGCATCATGAGGTACATGAAGTGTACCAAGGAGATGTGCATTTGCTTTGGTAAAGGAGACATGCGTGTACTTGGGTACACAGATTCAGACTATGCAGGGCATGTGGATAGTAGGAGATCCACTTCTAGTTATGTGTTTACCTTTGCAGGTGGTGCAGTGTTGTGGATGTCTCGCGCACAGAAGTGCATTGCTTTGTCTACCACAGAGGCTGAGTATGTTTGCAGCCACAGAGGGTTGCAAGGAGGCTATATGGCTTGATCGGCTAGTGGGAGATTTGGGGATTCATACAGGTGTACCGACATTGCATAGTGATTCTATGAGTGCTATTCAGCTAGCACGGAATCCGGTCTTTCATGCAAAGACCAAACACATTGAGGTCAGGTACCATTTCATCAGGGAGATACTTGAGGACAAGTGCATAGAGCTTGTCAAGGTTCATACAGATGATAACCCTGCAGATATGCTAACGAAGAGTCTACCTAGTCAGCGGTTTGAGTATTGTCGTGTATTGATGGGCATTGGATAGTATGCTCACTGGTTGTTCTCCCTTAAAGGCACATTGTCCTTTAAGTGGGAGGTTATGGGGTTAAAGGTCACTGTGCCTTAACCCCAGTTATGTACAATACTCAAACACATATATCAGCATTGACGAGCTTACAAGAGAATGCAGAATCTTAAAGAACCAACTTGCTACCACTAAAGAGGCCAGCACTTCACAAGCACAAGTCTTGGACCAATGGTCCAATACCACTAAAGACATTCCTCAACAAGTGAAGCTCACCTTGCAAATGAAAAAGCTTAATGAGGCATATACATCCATCTACCAGAAATACAAAGAAAAAATGGAGGAAGACAACACCAATGATGCCCCACTACAATGCACAACGGTGGTGTACCAAGAGCTTGTGGCTACTCTACAAGTGAACATCATGTCAATGCATGCATACTTATCCAATGGAAGCAACTCCAAATCAGGATCATATCCGCTCATCCAACAATCAAATGGGAACATTCCATAGGGACCAAAACTCTGCGCATAATTTGCCAAGACTTATCCAAAAATGAGAAAAATATCTTCTGCCTGTCTACACATGTCGGGTTTATAGCACTCAGCACGGATGCTTCATTGCATATGTATGCCTCATGGGTAGTCCTCCTCTCAGGGTTATTGTTGGTTTGTTGCCATTGCTACAAAGACCATCACTATTATTTGTAAGGCATGACATAACCGACATCCCACCCATGCAGCTGATGATCCCATCGCACCAGCAAAAAGAAGTGTCAAAAGATGACAGGGCCTATCTCACATCCAACTTCCCATATCTAACCACTCTCTCTACCAACCTCATAACCTCACTTACCCTTGCTGCTACCACCCTCTTAACCTTCCCCAAGCTCCATCCTCACATATATTCCCTCCATCGTCTCTTTGCTCATGCCTCTCACCATTTTCAACTAACCCAATAGTCACAAACTTACGAACCCCTCACACCTAACTTTTTCCCTTCCCTTGCTAATCCTACCGTTGAGGATTAACAAGCTGCTCAAACCATTTTCCCAGTTCTTCCCCCCCTCCCCTCTACTCCCCCTTCCACAACTACTAATACTCTTCCATATTTCTCCCCCATGTCCCCAGATTCTCTCCCTGCCCCGTCATCACCTCCGACACTACCTGTGCTTCCATCAACAGAAAATGACAAAGTATTTGATCATAAATTGTTGATGTGTCACCCCCTTCAATGGACATTAATTTAATTATCTTCGGATAGTGATATATAGAAATTTCTTGGGATACTTGTTGTTCCTCCCAACCATACTACAAAAAGTGATACCGATATTATTTAGTGCTAATATCGACAAATCATAGATTGATCTACCTAAGTCGGATATTATTTGAGAAAAGGAATCTTTGAGAAATATTTGAATGGATAAGGGTTTTTGAATATCAAGATCCGGATAATCCAATTCATACTCCCATGCCAAGTTCCAATGATGGGTATGATTTTGATGAGATACCACTTTCCAGTAACCCTATCAAGGAATTTCGGAGCAAATATCCTGATATGAAAACTCGAGGTGGATAACTTTCCTACCAACCTTCGTTAGTGTCAAATTAGTGAAGATTGGATAAAGTTGGATCCTCAACCTGATTGGCACCGTCCCAAGCTCTTTGATGTAATCTTCTTGAAAGAGTACCTACGTGCACCTCCATGTCTCAGAACCCATCCCAAGTTCTATGCAGTTCCACGACGTAAAAAATGGGAAGCCAACATACACACTTTGCATGAAGGTCGCACCATTAATTGGCCAATGATCGAGAACCATACTCTGGTATAGAATGGAATATCCAAGGCACAATGATCCAAGCACTTCAGCAGCATGAGCAAATAATGCGCGGCAACATTGATTGCTTCCTTCGCCTAAGTGCTATCTTCTGCAAAACATTGGAATACATTTTGGAGGTCCCATGTTACCTCGATGGCCATTTGCCTCCACTCAGTTTCAATCCCAATGAACGGGTCGATGCTCAGATTACAAGCCAACTCTATCAAAGAGTGATCTTCTTAGAAGCACACCACATATCTCTATTCGAACAAATGGTGGATATAGGCTACCTGGAAACTGAGCAAAAATTGTATGGTGCCAAGGCTTTATAGCAGAATCGACTGGCACGACACAAGTTCCACAACCACTGGACTAAAGGCATGGCAACCCAGCTATGTGCTTGCAATAAGCCATAACTCGAGGATGGGTAATAAAATGGATCCGGGAGTATGTCGTCTCTGTGCTAACATGGACTTAGGTAGTATAGAATGTGTGTGTAGAGTAGCAGCAAAGCTCCACTTGTACTTGCATAAGGCTAGGGATATAATCTCTCTTAGGAATCCTCAACATGCAAGTTCTACTTTTGTGATTCCTACATGAGAGTTCTACATGCAACTCCTACATGCAATTCCTACATGCATGCTCTACTTGCAACTCCTACATACAAGTCCTATATGCAAGTCCTTCATGCAATTCCTACATGCAATTCCTACATGCATGTTCTACATGCGAGTTCTACATGCAACTCCTACATGCAACATGCAACATGCGAGTTCTACATGCAACATGCAACTTTTATATGCAAGTTCTACATATAGAGAGAGAATGCCTTACAATTCCTACATGCAGAGAGAGAAGCTCTCCAACTTGTATAAATACCCCATAATGGAATGAAGCCCACTCTTTGGGGCATTGTGTTGAGTTCTACTTTTGTATTCTAAGCAATTGTCTCAAGTGTCCATGCTTCCTTGCATTCCATGTCCAAAAGCATGTCCTAACCTTGCAACTCCTCCTCCTCTCTCCTCCAACCTTGCAACCCATCCTCTCCCTCTCCTCCTCCCTCCTACTCCTCCCTTCTCCCCCTCTTCCTCCCTCCTCCTCCCTCCTCCTCCTCCTCCCTCCTCCTCCTCCTCCTCCCCCTCTCTCTTCTTTCCCCCATGCTCTTACAACTTCTTCCTCTTCCACTCCTATGCTCCCCCTAAACCCTTAGTTCCTCAACCCTTAACCTCCATGATCTACGAGGAAGACGAGCTCATTGAAACAAATGTTGAAGTCGTCGATGATGTAGACTGGTATCGAAGGAACTACATCATGCATTATTGTCTCAAGTATGTGCACAAGTGTGTTTGTGCAAGTTTGTGGGGACATGTAGACATTCACAATTGCAATTGTGCTAATGTATTGAGTGAGAAAAATTATTAACAAACACTCTGCACCGACTTTGTAGAAAAATTATTAATGTGTAAGGTTAAACTCTTGCTTGCAGTATGTTGCTACTCCAAAGCCTTGGTGGCCACCTGAGTGCTTGAAGCCCACGATAGTTGAGTCCTTATTTTAGTTCTTGGAGGAAAAGGAATGTGGCTTCGAGTATGCTTTGGCAAGCATAAATGTTATGTTTGTGCACATGGAATGATCTTGTGTTTTGGGATTGCAAGGTCAACATGTTTGGGAATGCATCACGAAAATATATTTGTAGTGTTTGACATTTTTGAGTATTTCATTCAGTAGTACTACAACATCCACCTTGATGTGATTGCTTTCCAATGGAGAAACCAAGTAGAGGAATGCAGGTCACGTATTCATGAAAGGGCAGTGTATGTGTGGCCATGTGACTTCATGTTTTTTGGGTCAAAGGCGAGAGAGTGCATGGAAAGACTTTATGCACCATGAATTGTCCTTGTTGCAGCAGCTGGATTTATTGGGAATTGGTGCTTGCAATGTTTAGGTGGTTCTTGCCTATTAGGAATTCACGTGCTATATGGAGGATAGGTGCCCAAGTTGCTAGAATACCTAGTATGACAAGTGCATTTCTTGTTCGACTGCCTATGTTCATATTATTAAATTGCACCCAAATGATTGGAGGTTTGTTGTGCATATCCACTCCCATGAAAATTCCATATGTTCTGTTTACCAACCAGCAGGTATGTTCAAATTGCCTGAGCAAATTTCCACGATGCTGCCTACTTTCAGGTTTAGCTCCGTGTGCAAACCACCAGTTGCTTTTGCATCCGTTGGGATTCGTATTGTTTGGCTACATGTACAGTGGCATGTGTATTTTTCTTACTCTATTGGTATCTGTGAACACGTTGATGACCACACATCGCAAATGGTATTGACCATCAAAAGAGAGTTTGTGAATTTGCACAAACAGAATGCGAATGGAGATGAGGCGTAACTTGATGTTGTTGAGCATGCTTTGTACACGGTGTAACCTGTGCCAAGCGCATGTCTTGCAAGCAAAATCTTGGGAGCGAGTTCTTTCAAATTTGTGTTTCCCATAAAGAACAAATGAGAAATTCTTCACAAGGAAAGTTTGTGGTGCTTGTTGCATGATGGTCCAAAAATTCCTTGGTGCTAGAGGAGACACCTTTGAGCTTGGACATAAAATCTAACGAGCCACAACAAATGCATGGGTGGCAGGGAGTGTCTTCGATGCTCTTCAGGTATTGTGTGGTGGCACAACAAATTCTTTTATTTCTTGTACACTTAATTGCTTTGCCTGGAAGGCAGTGCTAATAATAATAATAATAATAATAATAATATAATGCGATAGTGTCTCCGGCATTTTCGATAAATTTCGTTAGTGTGTCTGGCATTTCGGTTAATGTCTACACAGTAGTTGATTCACCTTTTTCTTTTGTCTACACACAATCTCACAAGGTCTGTTGTAGATCTGCAGCTAAGCAATGGACGCTGCAGCCGTCGAATATGTAACACTAGACCAACATCAGGGCGTTTCTCTATCTTTGCGGCTGTACAAGCCAGTATCTTCGCCAACAAAGGATCTGACTATAATTTTAGTGCATCAATATTCCGTTCTGGGTGGATGCCAAGCGCTTCTCAAAGGGATAGCTACTAAGTTGACCTCTAAAGGCTACTTAGCTGTGACTTTCGACATGCGGGGTGTTAAAAAGTCGACAGGAAAGGCATCATGGACGGGGTCATCGGAGGTGCAAGATGTTGAGGCCGTTTGTCATTGGGCTGTTCAAAATATTCCGACCGACAGGATTCTTTTGGTTGGATCTTCTGCAGGTTTGCCGAAATTTGAATTGTTCTCTCCCGTGATTGTCTGGGAGATATGAAATGCCCGGAAAAAAATTAGAAAAGGATCAGTTTGGAGATGTTCGTATGTCATAGATCCTACATTGTATGCAAAGGATTGTGCTCGAATCGCTTCCATAGCTTCAATTCGCTTGCTTCAACCTGTTTTCTCAGGTGCACCCATTGCGGGCTCGGCAGTTGATCAAACCGAACAAGTTGTGGGGTATGTGGCATTGGGCTACCCCTTTGGACGCCTGGCCTCTATTCTCTTCGGTCGGCACAACAAACCCATCTTGGAATCAAGGAAGCCTAAGCTTTTTGTCATGGGGACAAATGATGGATTTACAAGCGTGAAGCAGCTGGAGAATAAGTTAAAATCTGCTGCAGGACGAGTTGAGACGCACCTTGTGCCTGGAGCAGGCCATTTTCAAATGGAAGGCCCAGAGTATGACGAGGAAATGGCAACTTTGATCACAGAGTTTGCTAGTACATTGTGAGCTTTAGATATGTAAGGTAAGCTAGAGCGAGGCTCTGTTCAGAGTCTGCAGGTTTGTAAGCTTGAAAAAATCATATTGCTTGGTATTTCAGTATATCTTCATGGTTCAAATGTTATCTTTGGATTTTACTTTTCAGCACTTTTTTGTCGATAACAATAAATAGAGGCTGTTGATCGGTTAAATAATAGAACTTTTTTTTTCCTCGTTTTTAGAACTTATCCGCATTCACTGAATATGAACGTTATCGTATGAGGTTCATATAAATCATTATGTTGCATGTACTACATGTAATCGATGTGAATTGTCTAGGCCACACTTAGTGCCTCTTTTTTTACTTTTTGACACTCAACACGTGTTGCCATGGATTGCAAGTCAACCTTTGCAGTCTCTACACCCATTTTGGAGTTAGAGAAATACTTTAGAGAAAAGCTATCAACATAGACCACAAACGTAGAGCCATGGAAATGATGTCTCCACAACAACGTACAGCTGCTTTTCATGCATTGGCCACTTGTACAGTGGCTCGCTAGCTTTTTACTCTCAAAAGCTGCCGGTCCACTATCCTTGAACAAGGTTGCTCCAACAACATAGTCATTTGGCATCCATTTCAACCACAAATGGTTTACTAGGATCGACTATCTGTAGCATAGGAAGCTGTTGTAATAGCATGTTTTAATTGCTTGAAACATGTGTGAAGCTCCTGTGTTCACACAAAGGGTCGATACTTATTGTATTTACCCTTTGTGTTCACACAAAGGGTCGATACTTATTGTATTTACCCTTCTCCACCCTATTACACAAGTTTGACAAGGGTAATGCTATCTTAGCATAATTCTATATGTGGGTTTGAAAGAAGTTCACAAATTCTAGAAAGGATTTGACCTCAGTATTCGTTCTCAAAATGGGCCACTCACATATCTTTATGAGTTTCTCATAGTCAATACGGATACCATTTATTGAAATGACATGTCCAAGGTATGTGAATTCCTATTTCAAGAACTCACAGTTACTGTTCTTAGCATAGAGCTTCTCTTTTCTAAGTACGAATAGCACTATCCGCCAATGGCATCCATGCTCAAAGAGTGTCTTGCTATAGATCAAGATGTCATTGAGAAACAACAAACTTTCCCTGATACTGACGACTTAAATCGTACATCATTGGCTGAAAGGTTGTTGGTGCATTAGTGAGTCCAAATGATAACACCAAGAACTCATAATGAACAAAGCGTGTGCAAAACACGGTCTTAAAGACAACTTCTATAAGAAATCCTAGATTTACTATATTTAGAAATGTGCTAAGGAACAGAAAGGAGGCTGAAATAGCAGAGAACAAGGAATATTTGTATTGCTTGAGTGTCTGTAGTGTTTGTATTGTGTCATCCATACAATTGGGCCTCTCTTATATAGAGAGTGAAGAGTCACACATGAAAAGGTGTGTACTCCAAAGTGTATGTGCATGAAGAGGTGTGTACCCCTTGTGAAGGGTGTGACCCTTGATGAGAGGGTACATTACAATAGGAATGTCAATAGAATGTCTCTTGTGAAGGGTTGTGCCTCATAGGAAGTGTCCCGTCGAAAGGGCAAGGGTTGTGCCTCATAGGAAGTGTCCCGTCGAAAGGGCTAGGAAGTGTCCCGTCGAAAGGGCATACCCTTCCACAAGTGTCCATTCATCAAACCATCCATAAGTCTAGATATAGAGAAAGGAATACATCACAGATCGTGACATCCCCTCCCACTCAAAATAAGACCCTGGTGGAGATAATGAACTGATGTAGAAAATATGAAGGTAAATTCTGAAAATACTGCTGTAAAATGTCAGGGTACTGCTATAAGTCTTCATCAGATTGCCAAGTAGCGCTGGAGTCGTCCAGATCTTGCCAAAGAACAAGGAATTCTGTGATAAGTCGATGTCGAGTCTCTCGTTGTCGATGGTTCAGAATACGCTCAGGAATAAGAGCATAATCGTCTTCGATTTCTGGGACATAATCACCTGCAGGAGGAATTGCTTCATCGCCTGGAATGTATGTCTTTAGCCAAGAAATGTGAAATGTTGGATGGATTTTACCCCATGATGGTGGTAATTCCAATTTGTAACTTAAAGGTGAATTTTTCTTGACGATCCGGAAAGGTCCATAGTATCTCGGTCGCAACTTAGGAAACACAGACTTAACCGTCTTATAGCGATGTGGGGCTACAAATAATAGCACCATGTCACCAGTGTTAAATTCCAGGTGACGTCTATGCTTGTTGGCAGACTGTTGATACCGCTCTTGCGCTTTTCGCATATGATCCCTGACTTGGAGTAGAATGTCTTGCATTTCTCGAACCAGTTGATCAGCTAGGGCCACTCGATGTTGAAGTACAAAATTCGTTGGTACAATCAGAGTGTGTCCATAAGCTGCTTGGAATGGAGTCATGCTAATGGCACTATGGAAAGAGTTATTATAAGCAAACTCAAGGAGTGGTAGATACTTTTCCCAAGCTGCTAGGCATGACTGAATATAATGTCGAAGCATTTATTCCAGAACTTGGTTGACTCTTTCAGTCTGGCCATCTGATTCTGGGTGGTAGGCTGAATTGAACAGTAGAGTTGTACCCAAAGATTCGAACTGTGAAATCCAAAAGTGATTGGTAAACTTAGGATCTCTGTCAGATATGATATTCTTGGGCAATCCATGGTGTCGGAAGATGTGTTGTATGAAGAGTTTGGCGATGTCCGGAGCCTATGCACTGCTTTTGCAAGCAACAAAGTGTGCCATTTTGGACAATCGATCAGCAATTACCATAATCTGAGTGTTACCTCTAGAGGATCGTGGTATTGTTGTAATGAAATCCATGGAAATACTTTCCCACCTTTTAGTTGGAACTGGAAGAGGCTGAAGAAGTCCTGTTGGAAGTCGTCGGCTTGCTTTCATTTGTTGACAAGATAAGCAAGATGTAACCATTTTGATGACGTCGCTTTTCATCTGAGGCCAGTAGTATGTTGCACTGAGTAACCTATAAGTCTTGTTGATGCCTGGATGGGCAGCATAAGGAACTACATGATGCTCTTTTAACAAAAGACGTCGAACATCCTTGTCATGTGGTACACAGACGCGATCTTGATAGTACAGAAGGTTGTCCGTATAAGAATAGGATGAGAAAATCTTCTGTTTGGAAGTCGAAGGTCGATCTTTTGAAAGAACTTGTACTGCTGTGCCGAAGTCTTTATCATTGAAATACTTTCCTTTGAATGAATGAGAGCATCTGCAACTACATTGCGTAGTCCCGGAATGTACTCAATGGTCATGTGAAAGTTGGCCAGAAACTCAACCCAGCGTGCTTGTCGAGCGTTCATGACTGGCTGAGTAAAGATATACTTTAGAGAGTGATGGTCTGTCTTGACTACCGAGTCGGCTCCCATGAGATAATGTTTCCAAGAGCGATAAGCATGTACAACGGCAAGAAACTCCTTATCATAAACCGGGTATCGAGTTTGGATATCAGAATGTTTATGGCTGTCAAAAGCAATAACTGTGCCTTCTTGCATCAAGACTGCTCCTATAGCGATGTCGGAAGCATCGGTCATGACCTCAAATGGAAGGTTTGGGTCAGCAATAGCCATAACTGGTGTGGTAGTGAGTGCTTGCTTGAGTTGTTGGAAACTATACTCTGTTTCAGGAAGCCACTGAAAAACGGCTGTGCTTTTCAATAATTCGGACATAGGAGTTGCGATTTGGGAAAACTGATAGACCTTTGTATGGTAGAAGTTTGCCAATCCGAGAAAAGAGCAGACATCATGAACATTCTTAGCAGTAGGCCAATTTCGGATTACCTCGACCTTCTTGGGATCCACAGAGATGCCTTGAGCTGAAATAACATGTCCCAAATATTCAAGTTGGGTCTTGAAGAACTCACTCTTCTCAATGTTGATGTAGAGAGAATTTGCACGGAGAACTTCAAAAACTTGGCGAAGATGTTGTTTGTGCTCATGTAGGGATCTGCTGAAAACGAGGATGTCATCGAGGTAAACGATGACGAACTTATCGAGGAAAGGCCTGAAGATGTCGTTCATTAGTGTCATGAATGTGGCCGGGGCATTGTTTAACCCAAAGGGCATGACCAAACATTCATAGTGTCCATACTTTGTTCGAAAAGCTGTCTTGTACTCATTGCCTTCTCGTATGCGAATTTGATGATAACTTGAACGAAGATCAATCTTTGAGGATTGTGTTGCGTGTAGAAGTTGATGGAAGAGGTCATCGATGCGAGGCAATGGATACTTGTTTTTGATCGTGAGCTTGTTGAGGGCTCGGTAGTCGATGTAGAGGCGCATTGACTTATTCTTTTTTTCCACAAGTAGTACAGGAGATCCGAAAGGGCTGCAACTGGGCCGAATGTGACCTTTGTTGAGTAGTTCGGTGACCTGTCTTTGGATTTCTTCATTTTGAGTGTAAGAAACCCGATAAGGAGGTTTCGACGGTGGATTACTGCCAGGAATAAGTTCGATTGGGTGATCCACCGGTCGTCCAGGTGGTAACTGCTTTGGCAATTCCTGTGGAAAAATATCCAGGTAGGGCTGGAAAAAAGGTTGGTTGAGGTATTCAGGAGGATCCTTTGTTGGTGTCTCCTCTACTGCCGTAACCAACAGAAGTAAAGTCTTTACTTGGCGTTTACGAACCCACTTCTTTACTTGTAGGGCAGAGGCAACTGGGGTTGAAGGAGAGTCCCTAGAACCAGTTATCTCAATAAGTTTTCCCTGGTGGACAAATTGGATAGTATGGCTGCGAAAGCTGATTGATGGATCATAGTCGTAGAGCCACTGTTGTCCAAGTATGACATTGTACCGAGAAAGAGGCATGATGTCGAAGTTCAACTAGTCCATATAATGTTGGATGCGAAAAGACAAGTTTTTGATCTTGGTGTTGCACAAGAAGATAGTTCCATTTACGAGTTCAATCTGATAGTCCATTAGACTAGGACTGGTGGTCAACCGAAGTTTGTCGACCATAGAACTAGCTAGGAAATTATAAGAGCAGCCACTGTCGATGAGGATAGTGACCGTTGTTCCACGAATCGATCCTTGAACACAAAGTACTTGAGTGGCCAGGGAAGGTTCGGGGTTGCTGGCAAGGCTCAAGTGGATGGTATTTGCCATTCGAACAGCTTTGCCTTTCTTGTCTTGTGCTGGGGTAGCATCTTCTGTTTGGGAAGTGCGAGGTTCCATATTGGAATTTTGCTTTGGTCGCTTGGGACAATCGAACCATCTATGGTCGCCTGTACAGATGGTACAAAGTCCTTTTGTGCTGGAGTTGTTCTTCTTGTCAGTGGCCGCACCTTTATGTTGGGGATGATGGTGATGACTTTGTGAAGAAGAAGAGGCGCGATCCTTGGAGGAGTGCTTCTGTTGGAATCTAGCATACGATTTCTGAGACTTCTGGGGATCTTGAGACTGTCACTGACCTTGATGACCCGAGTTTTTTCAGAACCTGGTGTTATCTTGAGGGCGAGAACCTTTGGCCATAGTAGAGTTCTGTGTGCGATTAGCACTCTGCTTCCCTGTGTTTTGGAAATTTGTAATGCGCTCTGCGTAAGCAATAGCGCCAGCTGTGGTGGTGATGTTTGCTTTAAGGACATCAATGCGTAACGAGGGATTTAGGCCTGAGATGAAAGCATGAAGGTGATCATCCTCAGTTAAACCATCAATCTCCAGCACCAATGTGGTGAACTGAGAGATGTAGGAAGACAGGGAGCCCGTTTGCTCCAACTGTCGGAGTTTTGAATGTGCTTGGAAGTCCGCATTGGTAGGTATGAACTGCTTACGGAGCACGTGTTCAAAACGTTCCCATGTTAACACAATTTTGCCGTCCTTTAAGCATCTTTGCCACCATAGAAAAGCTGTATCCTTGAGGAGGGAGGCTGCCAAGGCGATCTTTTTGCCTTCAGTGAGGTCAACAGTATCAAAATACATGCGCATTTTTGCGAGCCATTGGTCAACTGTTCGGCGATTGCGTTGACCAGTGTAGGCTTCCGGAAGTTTGATGTCAAGTCTTTTAGTTTTGGAAGCTTGAAGTAAATGGTAGAGGGCACGGAGTTCAGTGTTTTCTACCTCAGGTGGGAATGAATCCGCATAGTCATGTGGTTGCGTCACGTTGTCCTCTGTATGTGTGGTACTGCGAGAATCTTGGAGTTGTTGGACTTTCTGGACCAAGTCGGAGATGCTGTCCTGAAGTTGGGAAATTTGAAGTTGCAGTAGTGTTTCGCCTTGTACGTTGACTTCAGGGGTCTTTTTTGGACTTGAGTCTTTGATCTCTGGAGAGGCTTCACGCGAGCGTTGCGACATATGGGAGATCCCTGTGAGAAAAGTACGAACTTACGCTCTAGTTTGTACCATTCCTGGAAGAGGATTCGGGCTGCTCCCTGAGGTTGCTCATGTTGGAGGGGGCAGGCGAGGCAGGATGGAACCACTCGTGGAAATCTGGTAAAGGAGGTCCTGTTTGAGGTAACACTGGTGATGCCGAAAGGGGTGTTACTGCTTGTGAGAGTACAGGAGTAGGTTGCAGAGTCCACGGATCTGAGAAGGGATAAGGAGCTGCTGTCGAAAGTGGAGGATATCCAGGAGGAGTGCCTTCAGAGTGTAAATACTGTCTTGGGGAAGGTACAACCTGTAGAGGAGGATATCTGGGAGCTGAAGGAGGTGGAGAGTATCCTAGAGATGCCGAAGGTGAGGGGTAAAATTCTCTCCAAAGATGGACAGCAAACTCTTGAGGAATATCGGGTTCTGGGTATCTTCGTGTCTTGTGGAACACAACCTGGACTGTGTTGAGGAAGTAATGTAACTGAGGTGCCTCCCGCAGAAGATATAGGATGTGGTCCAAATCACTAGGAGGGCACGTGACACAGAAAACCCACGATGCCAAAGCTCCAAAATGGGCTGGTTGTGCAATCAGAACACGATATTGTGTGGTAGATGATGCCTGAGGTGTCCTTGAAGGGCCGGGTGAATTACCAGGGGTTTCCATGCTTTAAGGAAGCATCTTTCATTTGCTGTAATTTGATTAGAAGTAGAATGGAAAAACTACCTGGCAATAATTTCATCTGCCAAATTGTTGCGTAGAAGAGGCTTGTAGATTTCTGTCCGGAGGTCCATGTTGCAATCGGTGGCGAGGAGCAGATCTGGGCGTGGCATTTAACAGGCTGTCTTCATCACGATAGGAGGCTGAAACTGCTGCTGTAAGTCTTCATTTTAGGCCCTGTTTCATTTTACTGCTGGAGAGGCCATTGATGACTTTAGGTAGGGTTGGCACTAAAAATTTTTACGCTCATTCTCTCCATCTCTTCCATGCACAATGTGCACGGATATCCTTCTAGCGGAAAGAAATGTATCAGATAGGCGCTAGAAGGTGGGGGGCATTTCCTGCAGGCAGGAGCGAAATTTGCTCTGATACCACTGTAAGAAATCCTAGATTTACTATATTTAGAAATGTGCTAAGGAACAGAAAGGAGACTGAAATAGCAGAGAACAAGGAATATTTGTATTGCTTGAGTGTTTGTAGTGTCTGTATTGTGTCATCCATACAATTGGGCCTCTCTTATATAGAGAGTGAAGAGTTACACATGAAAAGGTGTGTACTCCAAAGTGTATGTGCATGAAGAGGTGTGTACCCCTTGTGAAGGGTGTGACCCTTGATGAGAGGGTACATCACAATAGGAATGTCTCTTGTGAAGGGTTGTGCCTCATAGGAAGTGTCCCGTTGAAAGGGCATACCCTTCCACAAGTGTCCATTCATCAAACCATCCATAAGTCTAGATATAGAGAAAGGAATACGTCACAGATCGTGACAACTTCCTCAAATATTTGTATCGGGTGAAAGCCCATTTTCAAATCGATCTCGGTGAAATATTTCTCCACAGAGCCAATTGATGAGATTGTCCATCCGAGGTGACAGATATTTGTTCTTTATCGTCAAGTGATTAAGACTTTTGTAGTCTACGCACAGACGCATAGCAGAGTCTTTCCTCTTTAACAGTAGCACTGGTGCACCTCTTGCTAGGTCTCACTTGACCGAGCTAGAGGTATTCTTGAAGTTGCCACACAATTCATCCTCCTCTTTCAAACTTGCCTTGTATGGCTGCTTGAACACAGGTTGTGCCCTATGCACGAGTTCGATCCAATAGTCAACATTCCTCATAGGAGGTAGCCCCATGGGAAGTTTCCTTGGAAACACGTATGAATATTTAGACATAATGTCACGTATTAATTGAGCCTCGGGTGAATCCTCACTCCAAGAGCTCGGACTAATCATGTTTTCTGTCTCAGTAGCTAAGACATAAGATTCAGTATGCTCCTTTATATTGTACATATACCAAACAGTGGGTAGCCCCTATGCACACTGCTCATCCATCATTCACTCATCAAGGTGGGCGGTCAAGTCCATGGCTGAAGTATTATTATGAGCAAAAAAGTTGGCTGTATTCTTACCCTAATTGCTTCTTTCTGGGACAGCAAAGACATTATTATCATTATCGTAAGAGAGAATTGTTGCATAGATGTGTTTTTCAGAGAAAGAATTCAAATTATTATCAAAATACATGTCGGGCTTTTCTACACACTAAAGAGCATCACATCTCAATATTGCAACAATAGACATGTTTCCAACGCAGAACAAAAATATTGATTAATGGACACATGTAATTTCAAATCAAGTTGAGAGGCCATCTTTACCATAGTTCCACAAAGATGTCCATGCAGAGTAAATAACTTTTCATTTAACTTACATGATTCTTGTAGTCAATATATACAGAATGGCTCTTGGCAAAGAACCATTCCATCCAATCAAAATGTCTACCCTATCTATTCTGATAGCATGGAAAGACAAGCTCTCTAAGTAGTCTTGAACCTCCACTGGAAGTTCCGGAACCATCTCTTCCTAGGATTTTGTTGCTCCATGCGTAAGATTAACCACGTAGCGGTGGCTACTAGGAACAATTGGGATAATTCTTTCTATCTTAAATGGTGCATTGCCCTATCAGCTAGATATAGATGCTTGTTTGGGAGAGACTAAAATGAAATCGTTTAGACTTCACAAGCACTTGTAGAATGAAGAGATTTTGGACTACTTTTTGATTAGCCTTCTCCTTTAGTGCTAGCCTTTGTCATGGCTGAGTCTGCCCTTCACCTCCGGAGTGCCGACAAAAACTCAGTACAAAGATTTTGTATAAATGGATGCTCAAGTATGTGTGGGTGTGTGGATTTGTATGTGTGAGAGCATATTTTTATACTATGGTCTACTGGTCTACCCCCACTGTTGGGCGCTGATGATGTCAGTGGGGATGTCATAGTAGCTAGTCCCTGCTATGCGTGATGGAGTTTATGGTTTTCAATCTTATGAGTGACTATCGTGAGATTGAAACTGCACTACGTTGTGTTTTTAGAGGAGAGTTTGGGAATGTTCCTGGATTCATCTAGGTATATGCACAGCTTTTGTACAAGAGAAGCTTCAGTAAAATTGTGACTTCCCTTATCAAATAGAACTGGAATTGGATGCCCATTGACGTAACTCGCCATACGGATTAAGTTGTGGGATCCAAACACATTAACATTAAAATGACATTTCTCACAACGTATGTCAGAAGAAAAGACATCTAGACTAGCAATGTGACAAGGATTACGTGGCCCACATGATTTGATTAAGGGGAGCCGCGTTTCCTTTTCCCTTATTGTGGTTTAAAGGACAAGTGTCTGACAAGTGACCTGGTTTACCACACTTCAAGCAGAGTCCCTTTGCTCAGGCTTCCTCTTGTGCCGGAGAATTGGTACGAGGCTTCTTAGCAAGAGGACCTGACATCTGCTTGTTGAAATTAGTCATTTCAGGCTTGGAGTTGTCAGCTTGACGGTTCTTACAGTTGTTTGCCTTTTTCGGCTTTTCACTTATCCGGCCGGCGAACCCTTGTGTCCAAAGGTACTATCATAATTCTTTGCAAAGTGGATAGCCTGATCTAGTGTCTCTAGCTTGTTCCTTCAGATTTCATTCTGATAATCCTTTGGCAAACTATTTACAAAGAGCAAGTGTAGCGTTTCTTGATATTTTGTAGTGATGTCCTGTCCCTCTTGGATGTATGATTCGAGAGACCTTGTACCTTTCGTCAAGTTTTGGAGCTTTGAAAGTTGTCGTACTCATGAGGTTCTTCAAGGAATTCACTCGTGAAAGCTTCACAAAATTCAGCCCAAGGCATAGGTGCTGAAGGCTTGCCTTCAGTTCCCGCCACCAAGTAAAGACCTTTCTCGCAAATACATCTCAACAAGGATTGCCAAAATATTGTTGGGATAATAATGATGGCAAAATGTGCCCCCCACTTGTTCAAGTGTTCTCTCCTTTTTTTCCCCTGAATAAAAGGAGGGCATACCATAATGTTTCTTGTGGGCTTCTTGAGTTTGTTGCAAAACTAGGAGTTTTTGCTGTGTAGTTTACATCTGGTAGAACAAGCTCTGAAGAACCTGGGTGCCAATTTGGACTACCTGCACCTGTGGTGGTGCAGGAGGTCTAGGAGTTGTAGCTTGTGGAGTTCCATCGTCAGAAGTTACTTCCATGATGAGAGAGAGTAGATGCAAGAAAGAGGGGGTGAAACTGATCAAGAATCACAATGTTTCTCCCTTCGCAAAGATTGCTTGAAATTGGTGAGCTAAAGCTGTAACAGATTAGCTAGGAGTAGAGAGGGTTGACGGAGCATTCAATTCCAACCAAGAGAGGGCGATTTGGTGGAGAATAAAGTTGTTTATGGGTCTGGAAATGGGCTGGACGAGACGCTGGTTGGTGTGCTAAAAAGGTGTGAAATAGAGGGGAAAAAGTAGGTGCATGCATGGGCTGCATGGCTGGCTAGGTGGCTGTGGGAAAAGGTGTGGCATGCAGGCCACATACTTTACTTTCCTTTTGGAACTTTCCAAAAGGATTGGTCTTCACGAAAAGTACTTTTAGGAATTAAAGTTGGCTTTGCTGAAAGTGAATGGAAGAACTTTAGTTCTAGTGGGGATACTTTTAGCATGCATGCCATGTATGGCACTTTGCACAAAAATCAACTTTAGAACTCGTGTCCCAGAATAGTTTGCATGGCAGTAAACATGCATACACCCATAGTGCTTGCATGAAGCTTACTTGACACACAATCCAAGGCGTAAAGTAGAGGCTTTTAGCAGTCCCAACTGCTAAAGGAACTTTTTAAGGCATGCAGTCTAAAAAAGTAATTGCATCTTACACATGCAACGTTCCTTTACCCTAAAAAGTAGGACTGGCCATGCAAGACCCAAGTTCACCTCATTTCACCTACAGGCAACCTTGGAGACCCAATGAATCAGCCTGGAGTCACCAAAAAGTCTCAACACCTCAATTGGCCCCTATTTCTGCATGAGACAGGCCAAGAACAGATTTGCAACTGTTCTAGGCTGTTAACAAATGGAAGCAAGTAGAAGGCTACCACCAGGATTCCTTCAGCTGCTTCCTATTCCAACTGAAAGAGTGGAAAGCATCTCCATGAATTTCATTACAAGTTTGCCTTGTTCCTCAAAAGTAACGCACAAATTATGGTAATCATGGATTAGTTGTAAAAAAGGACACATTCATCTCTTGGAAGAAGAGTGCTCAAGCTTCGGACAGCACACAGTTATTCATACCACACATTTTTTGACTCCATGGTCTACCAAATCAGACTGAATTCCCAAGTTCAATAGTCAATTTTGGATATCTCTCTTTGAGTCTTTGGACACAACATTCCTATTCAGCTTATAATATATCTAGAATCAAATGGTCAAATTGAAGGTGTCAACCAAGTCTTGAAAAAATGTTAGTCACTACATTTAGTTAATATTATCTATCACTCATACAGTTTGCATGCAAAAACTCTTTTCACATTGATATCAGCATGACTCCTTTTCAAGCAGCCCATGGACACGCTACAGTATTACCCACTAATTTTGTACTTCAACAGCGAGTGGCCTTGGCTGATCAGATTGTTCAAGGAATGCAAGATATCCTACTAGAAGTCAGGAATCAAATGTGCAAAGCGCAAGAGTGATATCAATGTTCTGCCAAAAAACGTGTTGGAAGAATAGGATCACTTTCCCACTTGTGAGCCTCCATAATTGGAGGACATGGGGCAGGATGCCATACAGTGTTAGATGGGTTTGATAGGGTAAAATGAGGGCTACCCTGTGCAACGGACTGCTGCCACATGGGCAGGATGCATACCTCCTTGTATTAGTTGAAGGGCAGCTTCAGAGTCCACCCTGGCCAGCAACAATTGTTGGCAGAGACCCTGCAGAGAAGGATGTGCAGAGGCTGGTGCAGGCCATGGACTGGTGCTGCATCAGCAGGACTGTATGGCAGGACAGCAAGATCATTTTTGCAGGACAGTAGCATGTACGGCAACTGGAGCAGTCTGTGGTTGAGCTGGTCAGAAGTACAAATTCGGCTTACTGTCTGTTGTAGGGCCTGGAGATTGCAGATGGTCCGGGGTAGACCCCAGCAAGAGGCACCTGTAGCAGGGCCTTATATAGACCCAGAACAGGGTTGGCTGATCAGAGTACAGAAATCCCAAGTTCACTAGTCATTTTTTGACTTCTTTTTTGAGTCGTTGGACACAATATTACTCTTCACCTCAGCATATCATCCAGAATCAGATGGTCAGACTGAAACAGTTACTAAGTCTTGGAAGAAATGCTAGGTCACTACATTTAGTTAAGATTATCTTTGTGGGAAGAGTGTTTATCACTCATAGACGCATACAAGAACTCTTTTCACAGTGCTATCAGCACAACTCCTTTTCAAGTATCCCATGGGCACACTCGGATAGTACACTAGACGACAAGAATTAAAGAGCTGATTGCAAGCACGATATGAAAGTTTTGTTGGATATGTAGAGGTCACCTCCCCATCTATGAGCCCCCAAATGAGGGGTGCATTGGGGGAGGGGTGGACCATAGGACAATAGAAATAGATTTGGGGCTGCCACATGGGCAGCAAACAGGCCTGCCATGTGGGCAGCACAAAAGAGGGAATAGCTGGCAGTGGAGAGGCACCATGGAGGGCAGATCTGGCAGAGCTATGTCCAGAGGATGTCCACGATTTGAAAGGGCAGACCTGCGCAGGGTTTACAGGCACAAAGGGCTGCGATAAGTCAGCGATGACATCAACAGGGGTACGGGGAGGTACAGCAGGCCGTACGGACTGTTTTTGGAGCAGATCCGGAAGCTGGAAGGGGCCTAGCAGGAGGCGGAAATACAGCAGCATGGAGGCACACTTTTCGCAGCAATTTTGGGGGACCAGGGGACCCTGAAATAGGCTGGGTTGGGGCTGGACAGGCCTGGGCCAGTGGCTGCCTGCCACATTGCCAGGCTGGGCTATCCAGCCCTCAAACTGTGTGCCCCCACAAGGGGGTTATGCAGATCTGGAAAGCCGGGTGGGGGAGGGCTGTTTGGATCGGCCCAAACTCCCCTACCTGGTTGGTTTGGTTGAGGGGCTTGGAGCCCTATATAAGGGGCCCTTTGGGGCCTTATGTGGCATCATCTGGAGCAGCCACTAGGAGCAGATTTGTGCAGCAGGTCAGCAGCCTTTGGGCCTACTTCCAGGAGGACAAAGGCAGGCTGAGGAGCAGCAGACATATTTCATAGGAAGCTGCCAACCTAGGCTGACTACTTGGGCAGTAACGTGGAGAGATCACGGACGGAGAGTCTACATAAGCTTAGAGAGGAGCACGTGGGCTCAGTGATCTAAAGGCGCTAAGAAGATAGTGGGAGAGTTTTTTGGTATGGTCAGAGGACCACAGTTTGGTGGGACTCTGCATCTCTCTTGTGTGTTGTGTCCTGTTTTGGCCGGAATTATACATTTTGTGCATTCTATATCTCTCTTGTGATTCACAGTCTATTTACTGGCTTGCACACACTCAGGGTGGTGAAGTACACATAAGTAAATAAGTATTTGATTGTGTAGTTGAACACTCCCATGTGCATCCTCGGGACAGTCTATCAGTCTTCTGCTCTGCAGGATACCCTCTGTAGGGATCATTTCTAACATGGTATTCAGAGCCCTGATGGAAGTTCACGAGAAGTGGAGCTTGAAGGCAAGGAAGGACAGCCTTGATTCATTGCTTGGGGGAATCTATTTCGAAGTTTGAAGGATTGTACCCAGGCAGGAGGCTCAGGTTCAGATGTGTGTCTGAAGGATTGTACCTAGGTGGGAGGCTCCGATTCAGGAAGGTGTACGATACACTTTATCCATTTTTTAGTTTATGTCATGGCCAACAGATATTAGATCCCTAACTTTGGAGACACGGGCAAGCCTGATGGGACCATTGTGGAAGATGAAGGTTCAGAGCAACTTAGAATGGGAGAGAGTGTTAGAAGGTCACTGCCCCACCTGTGAGCCCCCGATTTGAGGGGACAAGGGGGCAGGAGACCATAGGGGTATGGGGGAGAGGTATAGCACACATAGACCTGGCTTTCTGGCTGAGGATCTGCACCAGATCTGAGGCAACAGGAAGCAGCACCTTGCGTGGAATACTGTGCCAGCAGAAGAGGGCCTGGATCTGAGTATGCAGGGCAGAGTTTGGGCCTGGCAGCAGCAGCCCACAAGCCCCGCAAAGGGGCCTACTTATAGGCCAGACCAGTTGGATCTGGTCGGCCATCTTCTGCCCTATATAACCGACCAGATCTGGTTGGTTAGGGCTTCCTACCAGTCGGTGCATGCAGCAGGGGACCGACCCCTGGTCGGCCACTTCTTGAGGGCTCCTTGCCCTCCTATAAATATCCCCCCCCCCTTCCCCCCTCATTCCTCATCACCTGCACTAAAGCCTTGCACATAGGCAAGTGCACAGGGACAGGAAGAGACTCAGCATTTTGTGACAGCACTCGGGCTGTTTGTACACGCTCTCTCTTGAGCTTTTGTTGCCCACCATTGTGGGGGAATATATCTGAGTTTTGGTCTGAGTGATTCTATCCTCTATTCCCAACATGGTATCAGAGCTAGGTTCACAGCTCTAGATCGGAGTACCTCTGCTTGAAGGCGACTCCAATCGACACTCAGGTTAGGTGCATGGTCAAGTTCTCCGCTGTATATTCAGTTTACTGTTCTTTACTACAGCAAGGATGGAGGACAAAGATTCTACTGTTGCCTCTTCAGCCCATTCTCTTCCTTCCTCCTCCAAATTCCCCTCATTTACAATCCTGAACTTCGGAGAGTCAGGGAAGCTAGATGGGTCTAAATACTCGATCTGGAAAATGAAGATCCGAAGATCCGTAGCCATCTTGTGGCCCGGAAGTTGTGGAAGCTAACGACAGGAGTGGAGGCAAAACCGGAAGACTTGTTGGATAAGAGGGGAAAGATACTCATTCCAGTGGATCGTGAAGAACTTGAGAATTGTGAAGAGAGATGTGCCCACTCTCTAGCATTAATGATAGGGACCACGGCGGACTCTGTTCTAACTTCTTCCGCACATCCAGGTAGCCGAGACGTCTGTAGAGGCGTGGGCTATCTTGAAGGATTTGTATGAAACGGATAATACATCTCGGATTCTGATGCTTCAACACCAATTGCACAACCTGGACATGAATGAAGGTGACAATGTTCATGACCATTTGATGAAAGTCAAGATGGTGAGGGACCAGCTCGTGGCAGTTGGTCAGAAGGTGGAGTCAAGTCAACCGGCACTGTTGACCTTACACAAGCTACCTAGAAGCTTTAAGAGTTTCGTGACTACGGTCATTGTAGGATAGAGGACCAAGCCTCTCACCTTCGAGGAGCTTGGGCCTTTATTATTGCAGGAAGAGGCTCGGGAAAAGCTATTTTCGCAATCGAATGAGAAGGCTCTCGTGGCGAGGGACAAGCCCGACAAGGGTAAGTTCAAAGACTCAAAAAACAAATACAAGACCGAGGATAGAGAGAAAAAGAGGCAGATGAAGTGCTTCTACTGTGAGAAGCTTGGTCATTCCGTTAAAGAGTGTCGCAAGAAGAAGGTGGACCTCAAGAAGGAGTCCAAGTCCAAGGAGGAGCCAAAGACTAAATCAGCAAATGTCACGACCGGTGCTCTCTTCATCATCACTGGGCACTGCTCCGCGTATGCAGTCAGTGAGGGAGAGGAAGGTTGGTATGTGGACAGTGGAGCTTCAAAGCACATGTCCAACAAGAAGGAATGGTTCAAAACCATGGAAGGAGAGCGGGGAGGTAATCAAAGCCTTCTGCACCGACAGAGGGGGGGAGTTCACTTCGACCGAGTTCAATGGATTCTGCAAGAAGCAAGGGATCAAGCATTTGTGCATGTATACATAGATGAGTGAACAAAGCTGGATCCCCATAGCCGGAGCCGTATCTTTGTGGGATATAGCGAAGAGTCCAAGGCCTACCGCCTATTTGACCCAGACAAGAAGAAGATCCTTATCAGCAAGGATGTGATCTTTCAAGAGACCGAGCCATAGCCTACCGAGGAGGTTCTAGAACTTCCAGCGTTACCCCCACCCAAAGCCACCATCCACGAGGTGGAGCTGATTGAAGATGCGGAGGAGGAGCATTCCATTCCAGAGCTAGCTCCCAAGTCAACTTCATCCAAAATACCTCCATTAGAGAAGAAGCTACCTCAATGGTATTTGAAGACATTAGCAGACTCACGGGTCACGGACATACCCGAGAGCAGTTTTGGAGCGCGATGGTCTCAAAGAAACATGAAGACTCCCTCCGTGAACTTCGCTTTGGTAGCTCAACTTGCTGAGCCCCGTTCCTTCCAGAAAGCGAAGGATATGCGAGAATGGCAGGAAGCCATGAAGGCTGAGATGGAAGCCATTTTGAAAAATGACACCTGGGATTTAGTACCCAAACCAACCAAGTGGAAGATCATCGGGACTAAATGGGTGTAGAAGCTTAAGTTCAAGTCAGATGGGAGCTTGGACAAATACAAAGCAACATTGGTGGTAAAAGGCTATGCACAGTTTGAAGGGCTTGACTTCGACGAGACCTTTGCTCCCATAGCTAGGATGGTGACTATTCGGATAGTCATTGCCTTGGTAGGTGGCCTTTTTTTGAGATGGAAGTCAAGTCTGCATTTTTGAATGGCAACCTGGAGGAGGAGGTATATGTGGCACAGCCACCAGGATTTCAGATTCCAGGATCCCCATCAAAAGTCTGCAAACTGAAGAAGGCCTTATACGGGCTAAAACAGGCCCCCAGAGCTTGGCACCAGCAGATAGATGTGTTCTTCCAGAAGATCAGGCTTTAGCGGAGTCCATTAGAGGCAAATCTCTATCTTGACACAGAGGGGGATTTGAGGCTGGTATTGATTCTATATGTGGATGACCTCATCATTACTGAGGATCATACAAAGAAGATTGCTCAGGTTAAGAGACTTCTTATGGAGGAGTTCGAGATGATTGACTTAGGCATACTTCACTACTTCCTTGGGATTGAGGTGAAACAGGGAAAGAGCAATATCTTTATTTCACAGGAGAAGTATTGCAGGGAACTGCTCAAACGCTTTGAGATGGAAAATTGCAAGCTGCAGTGACTCCTATTGAAACTGGTTTGAAGCTGAGTGTGCGTGGTCCATCTCAGCCAGTTGATTCATCATTGTATCGACGCTTGGTGGGGAGTTTGCTTTACCTCACCAATACTCGACCAGACATCTCCTTCGTAGTTGGATTGCTCTGTCAGTTCTCCGCGATGTAGAGGCAAATGTGCGTGAAGGAAGTGGTTTTGTCAGCGAGGCTCAAATGTGAGTGTAATTTGCACCGAAATGTGCGCGTAATGTGACGAGCGCGTAGAGCACGAAAAACGAGCGACTTTCCTTTTTGGAGCGTCCTCAAATTCTTCCTGGATCAAGAGGTACGGCTTGATCTAGGTGCACCCAAGAAGGCTCATTGGGATGTAGGTATGAGGGTGCTAAGGTGCTTGAAGGGTACCAGCACTTACGGCATCACTTATACCACAGGCATTGAGTTGGGAGGTTTCTGTGATAGTGATTGGGCAGGTGACATTGATACCCGGAGATCGACCTCTGGATATTGTTTCTTACTCTCATCAGAAGCTATGTCATGGCTGAGTAAGAAACAACCTACTGTCACCCTTTCATCTACAGAGACGGAGTACAGGGCTGCCTGTATAGCGGCATGTGAAGCATTGTGGCTCAGGTGGATCTTGGAGGACATGAATGTGGCCCAAGAAGATGCGACTGCAGTTATGTGCGACAACCAGAGTTGCATAGCGATCGCCAACAACCCCGTGTTCCATGCACGGACGAAGCACATCGAGGTCCACTACCACTTTGTACGGGAACTCATCGACTATAAGTCATAGAGTTGATATACTGCCCAACCAACGACATCATCTTAGATGTCTTCATGAAGGCGCTTCCCAGAGAGCAGCTGGAGCACCTCATTCAACGCATGGGGATCGGCCCATAGTTGTGACACTGAGAGGGGGTGTTAGAAGGTCACTCCCCCGCCTGTGAGCCCCCGATTTGAGGGGACAAGGGGGCAGGAGACCATAGGGGTATGGGGGAGAGGTATAGCACACATAGACCTGGCTTTCTGGCTGAGGATCTACACCAGATCTGAGGCAACAGGAAGCAGCACCTTGCGTGAAATATTGCGCCAGCAGAAGAGGGCCTGGATCTGAGTATGCAGGGCAGAGTTTGGGCCTGGCAGCAGCAGCCCACAAGCCCCGCAAAGGGGCCTACTTATAGGCCAGACCACTCAGATCTGGTCGGCCATCTTCTGCCCTAGATAACCGACCAGATCTGGTTGGTTAGGGCTCCCTACCAGTCGGTGCATGCAGCAGGGGACCGACCCCTGGTCGGCCACTTCTTGAGGGCTCCTTGCCCTCCTATAAATATCCCCCCCTTCCCCCCTCATTCCTCATCACCTGCACTAAAGCCTTGCACATAGGCAAGCACACGGGGAGAGGAAGAGACTCAGCATTTTGTGACAGCACTCGGACTGTTTGTACACGCTCTCTCTTGAGCTTTTGTTGCCCACCATTGTGGGGGAATATATCTGAGTTTTGGTCTATCTCTCTTTCAGTTTTTTGAGTGTTGTATGAGCTAGAGAGGAAGTGAGGTGTGAGTGATTCTATCCTCTATTTCCAACAGAGAGTTGATGCCTCAACCCATCGTGACTACTCCGGCCACAATGGCTGCAACAGCGGTGATGACACCAGCAGACCCGGTGTTAGTGAGAGCCTGGCAGTTCCGTGATGCGGAGGCCTTGGCCATCATTGTGGGCACCACGGCAAACGCCGTGTTTCCTCACATACAGACGACAAACACTTCTTTCGAGACGTGGACCACGATGAGGGACATGTATGAGCTCAACAATGAAGCGAGGATCTTGGACCTCGAGACAGAGCTAATGGATGAGGGTGATTCAGTCCACGATCGCATCACCAAGATGAAGGTGGTGTGGGATCAGCTGGCGGTAGTTGGTCAAAGGATGAGCGCGACCAAGATGGCAAGGCTATTGCTGGGAATGCTCCCCCGGAGCTATAGTAGTTTTGTGGCTACAATGATTGCAGGGCAGAGGGTGGCGCCAGTGCCATTCGAGGAGCTGGTACCATTGCTGCTGCAACAAGAAGCTCGGGAAAACAAATCTGATGCAATAGATGACCAAGCCTTAATGGCTCAGGACAGGAGCAAAGGCAAGGGTAAGGGTAAGTCTGGTAAAGGCAAGCCCAAGAAGGACAAATCAGTTTTGATTATGCAATGATGGATCCTATAATAATAGTGGAGTTGCTTCATGCACTCCCATTTTGGGAATTTGATGTATAAGCTACTCATTGGTCCCATAGATCTCTTTGTTCTTCCATGGATGTTAAAAGATCTTTCTTTATTTCATTCTGTGTGTGTGTACACGTATGTGTCTAGCATTCATACTTCCCAACTCAACTAGATAGCATATGCTTCAGATTGAGGAGAATGAACAGCAGTAAGGACAGCCAAAATATGAAGTTTTGTTGACCAAAATAGGTCAATCTTCACACAAATGGTAGCACCAACATCCATAAACTGCTTCAATCAGTTGTCGGAATGAGCTATACATAATCGTGTTGTAAAAATATCTAACCCTGTACATCTAGCTCAAAATCTAACTTCTGATCCCATGTTAGAATACACAGCAGTGGAAAAATGAATTATCCATGAGATTGGGTCTTTGTGCAATTCTGCAGACCACAGCATGAGCCCTTTTATCCAGCCCCCTTGCCCCTCCACATGGCTTGTGTGCAGCATCACAACAGTCCCAATGTGGACTGATCTGCCTCCACAAATAATACCAAGTAGGACAATCATATGCTGTCTATGTGGCAGTCTGTGTGACAGCTTCTCCCTTCCCCCTATTTCTCTACAAGTGTCACTCCCCCATGCTCTCCTTATTTGGGGGCTTAACAAGTGGGGAGTTGACTATCTATTCTGGTAAATTGTAGTCAAGACTCTTTGATGATGTATGAACTTCTGCATTTGCACCAATTTTGAGACTTGCCCGCTTTTCAAGGGGTGACATGTGGCACCTACTGACTGAAAACACTTTTCGAGACAGAAATATGCACAAATGTAGATTATAGGCTCAAGATGCAGTATTCAAAAGCTCAGAGAAAAATGGTAAGAATTCACGTTTCTTGTGATTTTATGGCTCTGATACTGCTTCAAATATTAGCTCTACTACAGAAACAGAATAGCTGCTGGCAGATCACCATTTATGACTCAATTATATATGAGATAGTACCCCAACATTACATGTGCAATGGCACCACAAACTTCAGAACCCCTATATTTCTACTAGGAATAGCAGTGAATTGCCCAAGTAATCTACTATTTCAGACATATACAGCCAAATGAACAGCTGTGGTGATTATTAGAGTGAGCCCCCTGCTACACTGTGTTCCACGTTTCTTGTATTTTCAAAATTCACATGCCAATACAATTAATTTTGTTGTATTGTCCACTATTTTGAGTCCTGAAAGTTACTTTCATGCCTCCTTGCTTTTTTTAGTTTTGTATGTCTCTTACTGTCATGTGCTTCAACATTCATGGACATCAGACGATGGAGATTGCAGAATGGCAACAGTCAAGTCTTTATCTGTGAAAATCAGGGGGATTTACCCATTGAAACAGAGTTTTAAAATTGTGCCTGGCTTGAATATCGTAAGGAAGCAACAAGTCAATCACTCTGTGTATTATAAGAACAGCCGTAATGTTGCTGGAGGACAATTGGCTGCTCTTCTGGGTATGGGCTCTGCTTCACATTTCTTCTGCTGCTGACAAGAATGGGGAAAAAGAAAGCTTGGAGCTTTTGAAGTGACTATTTGTTGCTCAATGATGACACGTCGGATCTCAGAGGAGGTCTCTAGTTGACCTAGAAAGTATCCCTGCTCGGAACCTGGTTGGATGATCTAGACCCAGCAAACTACTTTGGCTGGCTGTTAGCCTTTGATGAGATCCAGTTGATATGGCTTACCAGGTGGGCTGTCCTGTAATTATTCTAGTCAAGAAAAGCTCAGGTTGATAGATTGAACCAGACAAAGATGATACTACATTGATAATAAAGATTGGCGTTTGAGAAGAAATTCACACTAAGGTCTGTGCATAAAAAGGTGCACGGTTGTAGGAAGAAACGTCTTCCTGTAAGGAAAAGGCACACCCCTTAGAAATAAAACGTTTTCTGGATTAAGTGTCGCGTGGGCTGAAACACAAAATTTCAGTGAGTCATGTAACTTGTTGCAAGAAATTTGACAAACCTATATTGACTGCCAAAGTATTGAGTGGGATATGGTTTTCCAATACTGATGTTTGGTGCAGTTGCCGTGTTACATTGGATGGCTGTCACAAAGTCCAACACTTGCTCTGCACTAATAAGATTATGCATCAAAGTGTCCGTCTCAACTCCATCTTCCTCATCTTCTTACATCATGCTTTGCATGTCACTATTTTTAGGCTGAGTTCTTTGTTGTTTCTTTAAATTGTGCAAGCGATTGTACCACTCATTACTTATGGTCACATTATTGCTTTGATAAAGAGGCGTTGGCAAGAGTTTGTTCATTGTAGCCATGAGAACCAATGGCCTGACATTACCAATCATATAGCTTGATTTGTACTCCCTTTTAAAAAAATACCAACCATCTTGCTTGCGTCGTCATCAATGAATCATGGCAAGATGTTCTGGACTTTTGTTGTGTCAACCCTGACATTGATCACACTTTCTTTGACACCATATTGTCCATCAAAAGCTAGTTCCCTTATCTTTGTGAAAGCTATGCGTGGAGCCACTAATATTTCCTCTGTCATTTTATATAGAAACCTCTTGAATGGATTTATTAATTTGTATTTGTGTAGGCCTGAAGTATTTGGAAAATCTACTCTTCTCAATTGTTCTTCTACAATCCTTACATATACAAAATGTTTTTGTATAGTATGCAAGATTGATTTCTTCTCGCCTTCCTATAATCCACTCAAAATGTTATTTGTTCAAAAAACAGGTTTGCTTCTTGAAAAGCAATTGCTCGCATGACGTGAAAAGAATTGACTTTTTGAAGCCCTACTTTTACTCTTTTGCTTCTCTTTTAAAAATCAGACTCACATTTCAGAGGATGATCACTTCACTCCATGGAAGAAGTAGGAGAGACCATACTTTAATGATTGTCTCCCACAATCTTCAAACAAAGGCAAGTGGCGGCTGCATTAGAGCTAAGATTTTGCACAAAAGAATATGGGAGGTCTTATGACATTCATATATTGGAAAGCCGAAGCGCAAATATGACGTGTATAATAAGGAGCTACTTGGCATGATTCATGCCTTGCATGTTTGGAAGCATTGTTTACAAGGCGTTTACATTTTTATTTAGAGGGATCGTTAGAATGTTTTCTATTTTGTTAGTCAACCATTGGTAACCAAAAGTATAAGAGATGGGCAAATTCCCTGTTGCATTTATCTTCCAAGTTCACCATACGTAGTTGTAGATACCCCTATCTTGAAGATCATGGCATTGATAAATATATCAAGCGACAAGGCATTTGCCTTGCATCATATGCCTCAAAATACAATCACTCAAATGGCTGTTCTAAGAAAAGGCGCAATACTAAAATAATAACGTTCATGAAATTCAATAAAGTGAGAGACCCAAACAACTACTATAGAGAAAAAATATTGCTATATGCTCCATTTAAAAGTGATGAGTTCCAACCTTTAAAACAATATGGCACATGGAGAGATGTCAATGTATATGTGTTGCCTCATTAACACAGTAACCATGCAACCTAGTATGACTTCCTCTAGATTCAATTCCCAACTATTGGTGCTTCTAATGTATCTAAATACTCTTTGAATTTCATTCCAATGTCATTATTTTGGCTTGACATAAATTGTGCCAATGTGATTATTTTGGCTTTGACAAGTGCCAATGAACTAATAGCATAACATATATCTAGCCTTGTGATTGTCAAATATCTAAAAGTCCCAATAAGCTATCTATAGTACACTTTCAATCACTGTTGGTTTTCTTGATCTTTTGCCAAGTTCAAATTCTATTCCATTGGAGCTACTGCAATCTTGCAATCCTACATATGGAACTTTTGAATAGATGTCAATATATATGTGTTGCCTCATGAATGTGCTTTTTGCATCCCTCCAAAATATTGCACCTAGACAATAATGCATGGTGCCAACATCTTTCATGTAAAATTTCGCAAGTAGATCTTTCTTTATCTTTATCATGGTTGTCACTTTAAGATAATCTACATATAGAAAGGAAATGCTTATGTCTTCCCCTTGAACTTTGTAGTAGAATGTGTGATCCACATTAGATTTTGTGTACCCAGATTAGCATAATATTTGTCGATTTTGCTATACAAATTTCTAGGTGCTTTCAAGCCATATATACTCTTTTTGAGTTTAGATTTAGTTTTCTCTTCAATATACCATTGTGGTTGATGCATGCATACCTCTTGATCTAGGTATCCATTCAAGAATGTATTTAAGCATCAAGTTGGCAACTGTTTGACTTACTATTTTGGTTGCTTGTGATATCAAAATTTTTATGAAATCCATTTTTGCTACTTGAGAATAAGTTGCTTCATAGACCTCTATATATTGTTGTGCAAACCCTTTTGCAACCAATCTAGCTATGTATCATTCAATGGTTTCATCTATAGATTGTATCCAGTATGGCTTTCTTTCTTTGTGGTAAGTCACATAACTCCCATGTATTGTTTTTTAAGAATGCATCCATTTCTCCATGCATAGCCATTTGCCATTTTGGCTTTTGAATTGCATATTCAAATTACATTTTGGCTCATTTATTTGCATGCTTATTGTGATCATTGCATAATTGGTGCTTCCACTTGAATAGCTCTATCTTTTTGAGTATATGTCAACCTTGTGGGTAGTTTATTTCTTTTGTTGACCTTTTGGGTTCTTGTAGTTCTTCTTCTTGCTCTTCTTGCTTTTCAATATTTGACTCTTAAGTATTTCATACTTGTTTTTCCATTACCAAAAATTCAGACTCAAAAAGGAGATCTACTAAGAATTATAACAATAATAGAGGGCTAGATAAGGGAATATGGAACCTTTTGACAAGATTTTGAAATGTGGACACCTTAGTAACAGAGGCTCCCAAATCTAGGAGAAATTAGGTTTATATACAAAAAACCTTCAAAATTCTCATTGGCCCTTCATAATTAAAAATTTCATTGACAAGCCTGACATGACCTTGACAGTCCTCCTCATTTTCCTCAACCCTAAACCATCCCTAGACTAGAACTATGCTCATGTTTTCCTTTTGGTTGAACCTTTTGGGTGAAGGGGGAGGGGGGGGGGGAGAGTTGAGGGCAGATAGCTATGGAGGGGACCCACCTCGACTCGAAGGTGACAGTCGGGCATGCCCTATGAAGGGTATAGATAGTATTCCATTCACCACCATAGCAAGAGAAGAAAAAGTAATGTCAATGTGTTGTATGTTCCAATCTTTACAAGAACCTGCTCTCCGTGAGTTAGATGGATAAGCATAAGATGTCCGTGTTCTTCAAAAATGGAGAAGTCACCATCAAATACAAGGAAAATGGACAGGTGCTGGCTCAAGGTGTCGAGGAGAATGGCTTATACTGGTTACATGCCTTAGTTGTACATGGGGACCACGGAAACTCAAAGTTGTGGCTTGAGACATTTGGTCATGTCAATTACAACACTCTTACAGAAATGCAAAAGTTAAAGAGGATGGAGGGACTTCCACTGATCATAGGGTTTCCTTAGTAGTAGGTCACCTTGTCATGCAAGATTCAAGTCCAAATAAATATCTCCTCATGATTCTCTCTCTCTCTCTCTCTCTATGTGTGTGTGTGTGTGTGCACATGAGAGTGTACAAAAGGAAGTGATATGGAGGGTTGGAAAATTTCCAATCCTCCATATCACTTTCTTTTGTATGCATGTTCCTTTGTGCTCTCTCTCCCTCCCCCTCTGCTTCACCTCCCTTCCTCCCCCCCCCCCCTCTCTCTCTCTCTTTCTCTTTGTGTGTGTGTGTGTCTCTCTCTCTCATGATCTCTGTGTGAGTGCACGTGTGCGTATGCGCACACGCGTGTGTGTGTGTGTGCACATGAGAGTGTACAAAAGGAAGTGATATGGAGGGTTGGAAAATTTCCAATCCTCCATATCACTTTCTTTTGTATGCATGTTCCTTTGTGCTCTCTCTCCCTCCCCCTCTGCTTCACCTCCCTTCCTCCCCCCCCCCCTCTCTCTCTCTCTCTTTCTCTTTGTGTGTGTGTGTGTCTCTCTCTCTCATGATCTCTGTGTGAGTGCACGTGTGCGTATGCGCACACGCGTGTGTGTGTGTGTGAAAAGAGATTGTATGGATAAATTCTCACACAAAGACGTAGGATTGAGTGCCAAAAACATGGACTTTCCTACATCACAATTTCACGTGTCAAGAAAATCAATAATCTGTACTTGCTAGACCGTGTACTTGCTAGACCCATTACAAAGTGAGACATTAGGGGAGAATTGGGGTCTCAAAAGGGCCTCCAATTAGTGTTTCCTAATTTCAAGGGATTAGAGAGTGATTTGAGGTGTACCAATGAGAGTGCTAGAAGGTGTGGGGCAATGGTATGTTGAGGTGGAGGGTGGGCAGGCTTGCAGAGAGCCCTTATTGGTTGCTCCCCTTACATTAGGGACCACCCAAACCATCCCCCCCTCTTAACCCATGTTTGACCCTCCTACCAGGTGCACCTCCCCCACATGAGCCCAAAACTGCCTTAAATGGCATCGTAGGGCCCTTGTGGCAAATTTTTCTTCCCTCCTCCCTCTTTCTAGGACCTCTGCCCCCCACTGTTTTGGTCCACAGCCTGCCAAATCACTCAGATTTGAATCGAATCCCATGCATTTTCCCTCTCCCCACTCTTTCTCTGCTCCCTCCTGCTCTGGCCTGCTTGTTGCAGCTCCTCTCTCTCTCTCTCTCTCTCTCTCTCTCCCCTCTCTGTCTCTTATGCCTCTGTTGGAGCTGCTCTGTCCCTCTTCTTCTCCCTCTCCCATGCCTCTGTTGTTGTTGCTCTTGCCCTCTTCTTCTCCCTCTCCTGTGCCTCTGTTGTTGCTGCTCTGTCCCTCTCCTTCTCCCTCTCGTGTGCCTCTGTTGCTGCTGCTCTGTCCCTCTCCTTCTCCCTCTTTTGTGCCTCTGTTGGAGCTGCATTGCCTTGTGTAGGAGTCCCATTCTTGCTGTTGCAACCTCTCCAAGCATGGTGAGGAGGCTACAACTCGGCTACAAGACCACGTAATGCTATGACCTCTTATTCTTCCACAACACCAAAAATGCATTGGATGAGTGGATCCCTTGCACCTACAGCTTAAATGACTAGATAGTGATGAAAGGATCAGCCAAAGGTCCACATAAGCTTCCCAAGGGCAAGAGAGGTGACATATTGCATGAGTGGAAGGGGCGCATCTTAAAGTTCAAGTTTGGGAAGAAAGGATGGCTCACAGAAGTGCAACATGTTTACATGGGAAAAGATATGTGGCTTCCTCCATCATCCAATCAATCTAGGATACCATCACACTATGAGCCTTTCTATCTATGTACCTTTTTCACCTGTAAGTGTAATGAGTCCATTTGGAAATTTTGTGTTTGGTTTCTAAGAGCTCTTATTCATGGTGGCAGATGTCTTCCCTTCGGACCTCGAGGAGTGGGAACTAGTTGAATCATTCATAGACAAGTTCACTGCGATTCATGAGGATGTAGGTGAGCAAATGCATGCTGGGGAGAAGTTGGCCTCCTTGCAAATGAAGAATGTGTATTGGTATAATGCAACATACATCACTCCAATGACATCATCATGCTATGGCCATCTGTAAACCATTGCACCACCACAACTTCAAGACATGGATTGCAGCAATGTGGACTCGAGGACATTGCAATCGTACAAGGACAAGATTGCAAAGGATGTGGGCATGGCCATGAAGTTTACATTTGGATCCAAATGGGCAAGGTTATCTTGGTTTATGCCTCTGCATATTTTTGCTTCTTTATTTTCGAATATACATATGCATAGAACAAAAACTATGTGGTCCTGCAAGCATGTAGATGAAAATGCTCTTGAAGATTTACTTGGGATGAATTGGGGAACCAGGTCAGGTGACCAAAAGGGTGATGTGTTTCAATGTCACGCATGTAAAGAAAATGTGGTTATTAGATACCATTTGTCATGCCAAATGTTGTATTTAGCTTTTCAGTACATGCACTGGAAGAAAACAAATGGCCGGTGGCTTCCCCTAGACTCTAATGATGAAGACAATATGGGGTTAAGTTTATCTATTGATGTTGAAGAGGGAGATGTCAAGAATGTGAATGTCACATCGCAATGGACTCTAAAGGATGTGCGAGAACACCTATTGGTCATGGAGGATGGCATATTAGAGTCCTTCTACTTTACCTTAAATGGTGGTAAGATCAGCCGCTGTGTGGAGAAGTGCATGCATAGTGCCAATTTGATTCCTCCTGCAACTTTGAAGATTGCTAACAATGTGTTTGACTAGTGTAGCATTTAATTTTTTGTCTGTCAAATCCTAGTTATTGCTTCAAAAGATGATGGACAATCAAATTAAAATGTATTTCTTTTAATGTTTTTTCCTTTCAGTTCATGGTGGTAAATGTTTTTCAAAAAATTTGGGGATTTTATGATTAATTTTAATTTTTAGGGTTTTGATATATATTAAGGGGTAAGAGCCCTTTTTACATCACATTCTCACTTTCACATTTAGAGAGCCATAAAAACTCCTGTCCTCAGAAGTTACTCCCTGCATCGACTGCTATTTGCTGTGGATTTAGCTAGAACTGCGTTCCATGACTTCATCTCACGAACTGCATTTGCAGATCATGAGGAAGAGATATTTTTAGTGTTTTATAAGACTATTGATGTCCTAGGCACATATATGCAAGCCAAGGATGACTTCTCAGATCTCATCCTTTACATGCAAGATAATTTCTCAAATTTTTCCTATACACTTGACCACACTTCAAAGAGATGGATTCCCATAGATTACATAAAGTATCTGTTCGTAGAGGAACTCAAGTTTGTAAAGTGCTTGGCCCGCTTTTGTGACAACCTTTCATATGAAGGGTTTAGGACAGTCGAAGTTTAAGACATCCTAGACGCAGGGATCATAGGAAATACAGGCACCAAATTCCTTTCATGGGAGATGACATTCATCTTCCTTCTCTAAGAAGGGAATTTAGAGGAAGAAGCCTCATTGTCCAGCACCTCCTCTATTAGAACTTCTGATCTGGTCATCCCTAGACTAGACTTGGACATCTACATGGAAGAGAGCCTTGACGATTCAACAGAGGAGATGGAAGTAGCTCAAGCATTGAGCCTACTTCAAGAGCCCCCAGTAGAGCAAGAATCTGCATTGGAGATCGTTGACCCAAACTCAGAATTATGATCCTTGTCCCTCATCATCGATGGAGAAGAGTACGTATTCCTCCATGACATAGAGATTCTTTTTGAACTACGAGAGGATGAGGCACTCGGAGTCCTATCGGGGTTCGATGTTTTAAATGGATACATGACTACATGTCTTTATTATTTGTTTTAAGTTATCATTGCTCGTCATGAATTCCATTGTATTTTGCTTAAGTCGTTGATGATATATTTTCTCCATCATTTTAATTGTGTTAATTTAATAAATTTCTAGCCAATTTAGTATTATTTTCACCAATTCTGGGTATCAAGCTTTAATTTCTGTCAAATCCTGAAGGAATTTCATCGTCGCGTAGAAGGGAAAAGTGTGGCACATCGCTAGGACCCCAGAAAGCCCAAAACCCTTGCCAAAATGCCCTGGTGGGTTTTGGGCTCTCTGGGGTCCTGGCGACATGCCTGACACTTTTCCCTTCTATGCGATGGTGAAATTCCTTTAGGAGTTGACAGAATTCAAAACTTAACTTAAAATAATCATTTACTACAAGCATTGAAATGGAAAATATACAACAATGCGAGAGTGTAGAGAATGTTGATATATTTTATTTAAAAAAATCGACCCTTGGGCCTTAGATACAAGATAGTGCCTTCAAGGGCAGGGGGAGGTCTAAGTCCTAAGAGTGGGCTGCAAGAGAATCTAGGGCTTCAAACTTGGGTCACTCTATAGCCGCTTTACCAGAGCCATGTCCTTGTCCAGGACCATGACACGCTTTGCATGGATGGCACACAAGTTGGCGTCCTCGAACAGAGTGATGGTCACTTGCTTTGCAGCCTCCTGGAGCGCCCCCATAGCTCCTGTGCTGAAGTGTACATCATCCTTGTATCCTTGTGCGATCTCCTGTACCACATTAAAAGGGAGCATGTGGGATCAAGTTGTCGATGGTCTTTTGCATTTGCCTGATCTCCCTCAGGGCCCACACTCTTGGTTTTGCTCGGTACGGCTTCTTGACTCTTGGTGGGGGCCTTACAGGTACCTGAACACCTTCCCACGGCCTCTTGTTTGCCTTGAACTTCTTTTGTTGCTCTTGTCTACGTTGATCCTCCTCCGAGTCCTCCTCTCTCTAATGTCTGGAGATTTGGCCTTCTTTGGGATGGTCCTTCCTCGGAGTCTGCTTTACCCTCATGGACATAGGGGTCATCTCTGCCATGGGTTGTATCTCTGGGAGAGGGAAGATGATGCTCTTCCTAGAAGTCTATTGACCCTCAGGAAGCCTCTCTATATCCGGGAGGTTATCGAACACATTTTGTTCGATCGGGAGAGGGATCTCATGGGGAGGGGAAGGCTGAGCGGAAGGTTGAGGGGAAGGCTAAGGGTCAGGCTGAGGCTGAGGCTGAGGGGAAGGCTGAGGCAAAGGGGAAGGCTGAGGGAAGGTTGAGGGTCATGGTGAGGCTAAGGCCTGAGGCTAAGGGGAAGGTTGAGGGAAAGGCTGGGGAGAAGGATGAGGGGAAGGCTCATGCTCTTGGAGCTGGGGAGTGGGCTCACAAGACTTCGGAGGAGAAGAAGGCTAAGGAGATTGGGGAGTGGGCTCACAAGACTTGGGGGAGTTGGGCGAGGGCTCACAAGAGTCGAGGAAGGCACCACCAGACCTGGATCGGTTCGTGTGTGCAGATGCCATGGAGGTGGTGGAGCTAGGGGAGGAAGGGTGGAGGCGACGTCTAGTGGGTCAAGCAGTGTTCTTCACTCTTGCCATTGAATAATGAGAGTTAGGGTTTTTTTAAACTTTTTATAAGGGCCCATCATTTTTTGACATCCCTTTTAATTACATTTAGGGTTTCATCATGCCCCTTGTCCCTACCCTAACCCCTCCAACCCCCGCCCACCCTCATCACCCTCCCCCCCTTGCCCTCCCCCTACTTGCCCTGCCCACACCCATTGCCCTCCCCCATACCCCCCTCCCCCCCTCCCCCCACCCTTGCTACCACTCCACCCCTCCCCTTGCCCTGCACCACCCCCCTCCCTTCTCTCCCCCCTCCTTCACCATGTCCCCACTTTCCCCAACGTCATGTGAGTACAAAAATTGTGGTCAAAATAAGCAAGATATTAAAGAGTGAGTACACAAATTGTGCTCAAAATAAGCAATTTATTTCATATTTGTATACAATTACATCATAGCTTCTGTTGGTGGTTGGACTCATCGGTTCCCTTCTCTCACTCTAGCTTGCAACCAACGTGCGACTCCTTGACTCCCTATGGATGCTTTCCAAGCACTATGCCTTCTATTCTTTGATACAATTTGAACTGCTTTTGCAAGTTCAGATGCCTTTGCCTTTTCAGACTTCAAAGTCCTTCCTAGTAAACATCTAAAAAACCAGTTGAACATCTTATGCAATGCACTGCTGCGAATGACACCACCACCATGCCTTGAGTTCTTAAAGTAGGCTGCCTTGGCTCTATAGTGTGACTTCTCCATGCCTTGTGTATTCCAAATTGACAAAGGACCCCAATTTTGTACAAACCATGGTCCGTGTGCATAGAGAATATGCTGCAAACAGGATGAGAATCAAATCAGCAACAAAAATTGTTTATAAAGCAAGTGCTAAATATTATGATGGTGCCAAGATTACCATGTAATGCGTAATGTGCGACTCCCCCCATACTTTCACCATTAATTGCATAAACTCTTTCGTAGCCATCCTAAACCTTTCGTAATACATCTGATCGATTTGAACTTGGTGAAGTAATTTTATCAATGCATCTACCTTTGTCCATACTTTAGCTCTCAAAGTTGCTACTTGAGGATGAGAAGCCTTATTGGTCATGCATTCACACAATGCTTTCCAGTATTCCCAACCCAAACTACTTTGAGAAAATGTATATTTGTCTCTGTCGAGATTGTGGTTTGATAGGAATCTCCTTGCCTTCCCTCCACCCATGGACACTTTTGCAGGAAGATTTTGTGTTGCCCCAGACATTTTCTTATCCTCCTTAAGTTTGACATGTCCTCCATGAAATCCCATCTTTGACAACAACTTCTCAGCTTTTGCAATGCACCGTGCGGATACTTCTTGCGGAATTAAATTCCAAGCATAAACAAGATGCAAATACAACAACTTATCAAGTATGCATCGTTCGCATGTAAAGTACATATGTGTACTCTCTCAAGTGGGGTAAGCAAGATGGGATCCCACTTTGGATCCTTCTTGTTGTGATTCAGAGCTTGCATTTGGCTGCAAGATAGAATGCCATTCTCCCATTGTAAGCCAACCTTTTGCTTACATTGCGAACACATGCAATAAAGGCATGTGTTCATTGCATTTGCCCCTGTACACAACCATGCAAGCACTTGAGGGTTTTCAAATCACCAGCAAGATGCCATTTAACTTGAAAGGTTCCATGGCCATCGACTGTCAATGTTTGCCCTTCCTCTTGTCTTCGGATGGTCGATGGGATTCCTGTTCTATCTAGAACCCACTTCAATGTCTCATGGCACTCTTTCGGAGTCTCAAATGCTGCAAGCCACCATATATCTTTCTCTGATTGCACTAAGAAATCTTGGTCTACTTCTTCATCCCCTTGAACAAAGGCTAAGGCTTTATTCATAATGTAGATGCTGACTCTCTCTAACTTGTGTTCTTTCACCAATTGAGCTTCATCCATTTTAATGACAAATATGAGCTTTCCATTGCAATCTGTACAATAAAAGAGAAAAATCGTTAGGATAAACATGACATAGGAAATGAACTAAGTAAAGTATAATGCTATAATGGGTTTCCTCTTACCATCTTCTCTCATGCCATAGAATTTGACCATTGCTTGTTGCAGTTTCTCAACATCTAAGTAGACATTGTTGAAAGCATTCATCTCAAAGGTTTGCAATCCAGATTTCTTTTTACTCTTCCAAGTCATTGTGCCCTTTACGCAATGGTACCCTCCAAGCATTTCTCTTGCCTATTGGTTTGTTTCTCGCCGTGCACATCTCATAGACCAAGGGCTTACAGAGTGACTCTTCTAATTTATGTCGCTCCAAGTCCAATGCATTTTGCTTTAAGTCCAATGCTTTGGCTTTATCATAAAGATCTTGCCATCTCCCTTTGGCGATCCTACATAGAGTTATGCATTGCAACAATGGTGCTATTTCCTAAATGTGCTAGCATCTCTACTTGGGCTTTGCACATCTTGCTTGCTTGCATAGCCATTGATTGAGCATTGTTTAGTCGATTGCAATAACCAAGCAACCTTGCATGTCCATTTCCAACAAATCAAACTAGCTCATGCATTGTATGGAAAGGAGGGCTCTTTTAGTTGGCAGGATCTAAAGGATACAAGGATCCTTCTACCCAAAGGTCGAGATGCTTCTTTCCTTGCGAATGAAGACTGTGGATTTTGGAAGCTCCCCTCAATCCTAGACTACGTGTGCTTGCATATTTAGCCTCTAACTCTAAGTGAACCTGGTACTTGTTAGAGATGTCCTCAAATGGTGCCATGACTAAAGGAATGTAGAGAAGGAGAAGGTATGGAGATGTAGGCTTGAAGGAGCAGCATTTAAGAAGAGGGAGGGCGAGGAGGAGGAGGGATGGGGGAGGGAGGACCGGTAGTTGAAGAGGAGGAAAGGGGGGCAGACCAGCAAGTGTGGAGGGTGAGGAGGAGTAGGCGTGGAGGAGGAAGGAGGGAGGAGGGAGGAGCAGGAGCAAGGGGCGAGGAGGAACAGCAGTGGAGGAGGGAGGGGAAGGGCAGGAGGAGTAGGCATGGGGGAGGGAGGGAGGGGGAGGGCAGAAGGAGCAAGCGTGGAGGAGGGAGGGAGGGAGGGGGAGGAGGAGGAAGGGGGAGGAGGGAGTGAAGAGGGGGAGGGGAGGAGAGGGAAGGGGGAGGAGGGAGGGAGGGAGGGGGAGGAGGAGAGAGGGGGAGGAGGGAGTGAGGAGGGGGAGTGAGGGAGGGGAGGGAGGAGGGGGAGGGAGGGAGGGAGGAGAGGAGGGAGGGAATTCAAAATTTGAATTTTTGAATTTTTAAAATTTTGGTTCCCACCTAGGAGTAAGAGTTGTGTAAGAGGTGTAAGAGGTGGGGTCACTTGTGGGCTTAACCTACCTAGGTGAGGGGGGTTAGGACTTTTTGGGACCTACCTTGGCCCTTTCATTAGGACTAATCCATTTCTTAATTCTTTCCTTATGAGGCCCTTTTGAGACCCCAATTCTCCCCTAATGAACTTCCATGTTGACAAAGACATGCAAAGTGAAATGAACAAACTAAACACAATACAAAAATGGTGCACACTCAAACAATAATCATTTCACACACAAAGTTCCAACATAATTTTTCAATCTCTTAATACAAGATCTTTCAAAAAATACAAAAAAGATATATTTTAGACAATTTATCTCATATAATAAGATGTATGTTGCTTACAAGAAAGCCAAGCACATGACATTTACTCATTGGTGCCTTTGAGATTTCAAGCAGTATAAACTTACTCATCATGCGGTTCATGCATCTTCTTGAACAAGGGTGTGCTCCTTCATCACTCTTGCGTGTATGGCATGCATGAGATAGAGACAATAGAGGCACATATTTCCAAGCTCGAGATACATTGGCACATTATTATTGCCATCTACAAGCCACCCAGAACAAGAATAGACAATTCCTTCAAACTCTTTGAAGATGTCCTCCAAAATAGCCAAACAAAAAAAGAACAAGAAATCGTTCTCAGAGATTTCAACATTGACGTGTAAAAACAATACAACATCATCAAAACTCTAAATAATTATGGACAAATAAATTACCACATGCATATAATTGACCCGACCATAATTTATAGAAGTCTTCTTGACCACATATGGACAAACATTCCCAAAGAGAAAAATACTTCTAGAAATTCATTTGCATACTAGACTGACCACTTTATCACCTACATTTATGCATAGATGGCATTCAGTGGTGTCTGCATGATTCATTTTGGTTTCTTTTGCAGGGCCTATCTGGCTTTGCCACCTACCGATGGTGTCTTGTTAAGCAAGAGGGGGAGATATAAATGTTAAACAAGAATATAGCTTTGAAAAACTTACATTAGGGGAGAATTGGGGTCTCAAAAGGGCCTCCAATTAGTGTTTCCTAATTTCAAGGGATTAGAGAGTGATTTGAGGTGTACCAATGGGAGTGTAAGAAGGTGTGGGGCAATGGTATGTTGAGGTGGAGGGTGGGTAGGCCTGCAGAGAGCCCCAATTGGTTGCTCCCCTTATGCTACGGACCACCCAAACCATCCCCCCCTCTTAACCCATGTTTGACCCTCCTACCAGGTACACCTCCCCCACATGAGCCCAAAACTGCCTTCAATGGGATGGTAGGGCCCTTCTAGTGAATTTTTCTTCTCCCCTCCCTCTTTCTGAGGCCTTTGCACCCCACTGTTCTGGTCCAGCCTGCCAAATCACTCAGATTTGAACCAAAACCCACACATTTTCCCTCTTCCCCCTCTTTCTCTGCTCCCTCCTACTCTAGCCTGCTTGCTGCAGCTCCTCTCTCTCTCTCTCTCTCTCTCTCCCCCCTCCCTCTCCTGTGCCTGTGTTGGAGTTGCTCTATCCCTCTCCTATTCCCTCTCCTGTGCCTCTGTTGCTATTGCTCTCTCCCTTTACTTCTCCCTCTCCTGTGTCTCTATTGCTACTGCTACTTTGTCCCTCTCCTTCTCCCTCTTTTGTGCCTCTGTTGGAGCTGCTCTGTCCCTCTCCTTCTCCCTCTCCTATGCCTCTATTGCTGGTACTCTGTCCCTCTCCTTCTCCCTCTTTTGTGCCTCTGTTGGAGTTGCATTGCGTTCTGTAGGAGTCCCATTCTTGCTATTGCAACCTCTGCAAGCATGGTAAGGAGCAAGGCTATAAGACCACGCAATGCTGTGACCTCTTGTGTCTTCCACAACACCAAAAATGCATTGGATGAGTGGATCCCTTGCACCTATAGCTTAAATGAATGGATAGTGATGAAAGGATCGACGAAAGGTCCACATAAGCTTCCCAAGAGCAAGAGAGGTGACATCTTGCATGAGTGGAAGGGGTGCATCTTGAAGTTCAAGTTTGGGAAGAAAGGATGGCTCGCAAAAGTGCAACATGTTTACATGGGAAAAGATATGCGGCTTCCTCCATTATTCAATCAATCTAGGATACTATCACACTGTGAGCCTTTCTATCTATGTACCTTTTTCACCTATAAGTGTAATGAGTCAATTTGGAAATTTTGTGTTTGGTTTCTAAGAGCTCTTATTCATGGTGGCAGATGTTTTCCCTTCGGATCTCGAGGAGTGGGAACCACTTGAATCATTCATAGGCAAGTTCACTGCGATTTTGCTACATCAACTCTTTGCTCTCCTACAGGAGCTTCTTCCCTCTTTCTTTTCCTTCTCATATAGGATACAACTGTCTTTCCTCTCGTACAGCTATTGTTTTCCCAATAGGCATGGTCTGGAACACAGTGACACAAGCTGGTAATGCTGTGAGCTCTAGTGTGTTCTAGAGGCATGGTCAGGAAGAAAGTGATGCAAGTTGGCAATATTGTGAGCTCTAGTGTGTTGTAGAGGCATGGTCAGGAATAAAGTGACCAAAGTGGCCAAAGATGGCAATATTGTGAGCTCTAGTGTGTTCTAGAGGCATGGAAGTGATAGAAATTGACAATATTGTAAGCTCTAGTGCGTTTTAGAAGATGAAAAATGCATTGGATGACTTGAACTTATAGATTGAATAACTAGATAGTCATGGAAGGTTTTGCTAAGGGTCCACATAAGCTTTCCAAGAGGAAGGATGTATTTCTTAGACTATGTACCTTTCTTGCCTTTCATATAACTGACAATGGACTGTCTGTAAGTTATGTGCAGAAATACCTTTTAGTCATGGAAAACTAAATGTATAGTCCTTCAACTTTACTTGAAATGGTGAAATAGCAGGCAAGAATCTAGAGAGATGCATGAAAATGTCCATTTTATCCCTCGTGCAACATCAAACAATGTTTGACTAGTACAACCTATCCATAAATTGTAGGTTGGGCATTTTGGAATTTGCATACTTTTCTTCATAACTTGGAGGACATCAAAAGCATTGAAGAATTTTATTTTGATGGTTTTATTGTGTGGTTTCATGTCCAAAGTTTTCAAGTAATATGTATAAAGTTTTCATGTCTAAACTTAGCAGTTTATACCTATTTGCCTTGCTTGCATCATTAAAGGAGACAATGCCGTGATGATAAGCATCCTATGTATTGATTTATAATTTATGGTCTTTTAATGTAATGTGCTTTGTTAGGTTTGCTAATGTAATGGCTATTGAATTGATGTAGGAGGCATTTGAAATCTCTCATTGGTGCACTATATTAGTCAAGCAAGAGGATACGTTGTGGTCTTCCACATCCAATTTTTAGAATGGCCTACTTAACTATTGAAGTGCATCAAAGTATTGACAGCTTGATCATTGTGATCTACATCACATGGCTTCCCCTATTGCATTGTATCCCATTGGCAATGGCATAAAAAACTTTGTGCCCGGCTACCCTGAGAGGAGAGCCTTAATGGTATTAGTATTAGGATCTTACTTGGGGATTTCAAAAGCCTCTTTTTTCTATGTATCAGAGGTAGCAAAGAGGAGGTACAGGCTATGAAGAGTCTGTATTTTAATGGAGAGATTATAATACAAAAATGTACATTTTATCACATTCTCTTCCTTGCAAGATACCATGTCATAAGCAATAATTTTGATTGAGTCATGGTTGGAATTTTGAATGTGTTGTTAATTCAATATAAGGTAATGTCGCTTTGAATTGTAGAGTATTGAATACACCACCTCCAAGTTTGTTGTGTAGAGAGGTGAATCTTTTAGATGTAAACTTGTCCCTTTTCCTTCATTTGTGTCCAAAGTAATTACAAAATTATGACCCCCTCAACTTGTGATTGATTTTTGAAGGTCTTCTACATTGAATTTGAACATTTGGTTTCCAGTCAAATATCATAGAACTACTCATGCTCTCGATTTTGGACTAAAAAAATTTACAATCAGAGTTATAGCTATTTTACTATTCTCTTCATATTCCATGCAATTAAGTTCTATTACTTGTATATATATTTTTGTATATCAATGTGGTGCCATGGTCAAATCCCTTCTACATATGTATTGGAATGGCCAAACTTGGCAAACAACATTTTATTGACTTGTAAGTTACATCAAAATGTGAGATAACTTTTGTGTGCAAGGTTTTTAAACACTCCATCTAATCAATGTGGTGCCATGGTCAAATCCCGTCTACATATGTATTGGAATGGCCAAACTTGGCAAACAACATTTTATTGACTTGTTACATCAAAATGTGATATAACTTTTGTGTGCAAGCTGATATAAAAAAAGATGCAATATTAAAAACAACAGATAATTAAAATAGACATAACAAAAGATTCACCATTTGGCCATAGATACATGAAATTTTTTTGCTTTAGATAGAAGAATATTATTAGAAATAGGTGTTTGTATTTCAAATTGTATTACAAAGAGGCTTCATAGCCTATTTCTCTTCTTCTTCAACTCTAATACACCAATAATAGGGTCTTTGAATCCTCGACTAAGTCCTTAAACAGACTGCTATGCTCAGTTGGAATCTCACATTCAACTCGTAAGTTCTTATAATCTCATGTACATGTAACACATTGGAATGGATCATGTAGGTTGCCTTGGGTGAATACTGTGAATTCTCCATGCCTTCTTGTTCTATGGATAGATTCTCCATTCTTGCTTGCTACTACACATATGAAGAAACATCATTATAGAAATTTAAATTTAAATAGATGTAATGCATCATGTGAATTCTTCTTCTTTAATAAACTTTTGGACTTCAAAACATACATTAGCAGCATCACAAGCTCTAGGCATCTCATTTGCATCACCATTCCCTTCAAGTCTTGCATCACCTCCAAAACAACTTGCTCATGCATGACTTTGTGTCTTTCGTTATGTAGAGTCCATATCATCCATGCGCACCATTCTCATATCATCCTCCATAAAGGTCCTAAAAGAACAACTAAGGGAACCTTAGCAAAAGCAATGCACCACTATGGATAATCCAAAGTAAGAAATTACATTGAAACACCATATCCTCAATTTTCATTTTTCACCTCTACCAATTGTAAGCCCTTGTAGCCCCATTTAAAATCATCTTAAATCCTTTCTCATGCATTCTTTTCTTATCTTATTCTTCATGTTTCTCTATCCTCTCCTGATTTCTTTGAACAAAAGATTATATATATTCTCTATGCATCTATTCTCTTCTCTCCCAAGCTACCGTCTTCATCCTTTGAGACAACTCTCTATTATGGTAGATGCAAGAAAAGTGTGGTTCAATCGTGGTTTACTCTTTTCATTTTTGAAAGAGAACACTCAATCGATATTACAAGGAGGTAAAATCTTCATTAATTCTATAGAATAAGGCATTACATGCATGGAAACTAGAACTAAAATGAGCTTTAGATCTTATTGTGCACTAATCTATGGATTTTGATTTCATTCCTTTATATGTTTGCTAAATATATAATTTTTTGATGAGCAAGGATTTTTTTCTTTTGGGGGGGGGGGGGGAGTTGAGGGTAGGTAGCTATGGAGGGGACCCATCTCGACTCGAAGGTGGTCATGGGGGACAATCAAGCATGCCTTGTGAAGGGTATAGGTAGTATTCCGTTCATCACATAGCAAGAGAAGAAAAGGTAATGTCTAGTGTGTTGTATGTTCCAAATCTTTACAAGAATTTGATCTCAGTTAGATGGATAAGCATAACATGTTAGTACTCTTCAAAAATGGAGAAGTCACCATCAAATCCAAGGAAAATGGATAGGTGGTGGCTCAAGGTGTCGAGGAGAATGGCTTATACTGGTTACATGCCTTAGTCGTACATGGGGACCACGGGAACTCAAAGTTGTGGCATGAGGGGTTGATCCATGTCAATTACGGCACTCTTACAGAAATCTAGAAGTTGAAGAGGATGGAGGGAGTCCCACAGATCATAGGGTTTCCTTAGTAGCAGGTCACCTTGTCATGCAAGATTCAAGTGCAAAGAAATATCTCCTCACGATTTGAACAAACCAAAAAGATGAACGCACAAAATTAATTTTACATCTATGGCTAAAGTAATGGAAATGGAAGAGCGGAAGTTTTGGAATGGAAACAACCAATGGATGAAGACAAATATAATGCTCTTATCAAGAATCAATCATGTACTTTGATATATTTACATGAAGAGTAATTCATTAGATTGTGTAGTATTTGCTCCACAATATGATTAGTAATGTAGCACATGATATGCTAAAATACCTCGCAATACCATTGATTGGCTAATAGGTAACCTTGGCCCAATTAAAAAATATATAATTTTGGCATTTTGAAATGTTTAAATTATATTCTATTATTATTATTTTAAAAAAAAATCCCAAGATGCACGAATTTAAGATTGATTTACACGTCCTAAAATATCTAATGCTACTATTACTATTAGGCTACAGTTGCCCTTTTCCCTTATGGAATACAAAAAGCAAGCAACTCAAAGCCCACTTTAAGTGAAAGAAGGAAGGCTAAGCTTAAAGGTGGACACAAAGTGTACACAAGAAAAGCATTAAATACATGCATTGTAATGCACAAGGCAAATCATTAGGATAACTCTTATACTTAAGGATAACTCTAATACTAAAAAAGAAAGAAAAGGATAACTGGTTGACTCACTTAATAAAGCCATTTGAATAGAGAGGCCACCTTTCTTCTCTTATGAATCTTGTGAGAAACACGAGATTCTTATGAATCTTCTCTCTTATGAATCTTCTCTCTTCTGAAGCTTGTGAGAAATCCAAGATTGCACAATGCACTTGAACCTGCATATAGGATCTTTGTCATCCTCATGGGTAATTCCCTTATAGTGGCCAATATCAAGCTACATCCATATTGTCCATAAGCATGAAAAAGCAATTGATGAACCTATAGAGAGAATGAAAGGAAATGGAATTGATTGCATGCATATGAACTACCTTATCTTGTACTCTATCATCTGGTATTCACGATCCTCCTTTCATCAAAAGGGCATCTCTAGAAATGTTTTTTTGTTTTCTAAGATACCCCCAAGATACCTAGACAAATATGTTGTGAAACTAGAGACCTATGGCATGCATCAAACCATCAATGCAAGCAACAATAACATTGCTAGTGCATGCACTCACATTGATAGTCTCCCTTGATAGTAGGACCAAGAACAATGCATTGTGAAGAATAGTAGATGGAGACTCCTAGCATGACAAAAAACGCCGATAAAAAATAGCAAAAATCATTACATGCGGCTCTAAAAGCAAAGCTTGGAGCACACACAAAGCATCTTAGTTTTGCATGGGTGCAATCTATTCCTGTAGGCCAAGTCTAGACTTTTGCGTGCCTAATGTTACTCTCATCTATGTTCATGAATTGTCAAGCTCTCACTAAATTCCCCATTTTGATGTGCGAAGCTCTTGTACAAACCACTTCTCATAAATATTAGACAGACCAATAGATAGTTTAGATGGATGTTAGCAAACCAAAACATTTCACGAGTGCTAACAATTAGGCTGGAGTTTCTCTCATGTAACAGATCACAAACAATAGAGGGATGATCTTATTGCAACAAAGAGAACATCCAAAGAGAATTCAAGCTGCCTCATCAATGTGTAGGCTCTTTTATTTAGGCATGCCTAATAGTTGTATGCTTGGGCAAAAGCATGTTTACCTTTGGCTTTGCCATGCGTTCTCACGCTGGTTATATTAACAAGCATTACACCCTCTCTGTCCTCCTCTCCTTCCACCTTTTTCTTGGCAACCATGATTCACCAAAATGATGATGTATCAAGAGTAGTATAGTAACACGCTCCTTAGTAAAGATCTCTCTCTTTCTTTTTGTATGTGTGTCTGTGTGTGTGAGTTTTGGCATGAGATTCAAGTGCCTCAGTATCCGAATGTGGAAAGACTAATTGCCGTGACAGCAAGAAGAGGAATCAAGAGCAGTGTTCTAAATTATCGTGAGTAATGTTGTTGAAAGCGTTATGATAGCGCCCTTACGATTCCGCGGAATGGACGACTAGAATGTGCGGTGAGCCAAACAGCGGGGGCGAACTTTAGTGAGCCTTGCGTATTTCTTGAAGCAATTTTATCGAACCAGATATGAAAAGACTGCATGGATGCAGCGCAGTTTGAGGCGGATGGCAAAAAGGAAAGGATTAATTAGGATGATGTAAATTTGTCGAGCGACAAGTCGGAGAACAACGGGGGAAGAGGTTACGGAGAACACGATGAAGCAACCTTGGAAGGGACGTGCAGGAATCCCGAGCCAGCAGAAGATTGGTTGTGCAGTGAAGAGAGGAAGCTCAGCTTGCGCTTGCCTCCCGCCTCATTGACTTTGAGAAACGAGTCCTTTTTCCATATCCTCTGCATTTCAGCGAATCTGCTACCACCCTGCAACATTAGACGTTCGAAAACAAAAACAAGAAGGATTCGCAATGCCATGCATGGTCAGTTGGGTACCTCGCAACGCGATCTATCTTCCCTCCTCGTCGGACATGCCCCGCACAGCCTAAGTTGATTAGCCGGCTACAAGACCGAGCTGAGGGATGCACGGGAATGCTACCGTCAGGGCCAGAAGATCCTGCAGGTTTTCGTACGCCAGGAACAATATTGAAACGAGCTCGGTGAGTAACTTCATCATTGTTGAACTAAATAACCATCTTAGAGCACAGTGAGGTTCTAAGCATTTGCGGAAATAGCAAGCGTAAATCAAAACCTGATCTGCTGCTAGAACCGGCTGAGAGGCGGTGACCCTCTTCCATTCCGTGATCATCCCGGCCGTTTGATGTTTTTAATGTCACGTCGATGCACCTATTTTGGGACGAGTGAATGTGCTCATCCGGGAAGGGCTTTCTGCGTACAGCCGGGGCAAGCGCACTAGAAAGTACAGGCATGGCTTCAGGACGTGCGCTTCGGACCTCTTTTGACCGCCTTGCCAAGCTTAAACTTAATCGTTGGAGCTCGTCCTCGCATCGTTGAACCTTCTCAATCAGTCTTCCACCGCAAGTTTCTCTCGGGCTTTGATCTCTCGACGGTAAAGACGGAGCTGTTTTGTCGGTTTCCAATGAGGATTGTACGCTAATCCAGTAGTGCTCTGTAGAACCTCCCTTAGAAATGTCCTTCCGCTCTGGATCCAGGCGAGGCAGGCCAAGAATTGTCCGCGAAGGTGTTTCTTGAGGAAGAAGTTTTGTAGCGGCCCCAGTTTGCGACTGGTGGCAATGCTCTGGAGCTGATGTTTCACAGACAATGCTTTTGTGTGCAACGTTTCCGAGATAGTATTCCTCTGTAGTAACCGCGTCTTCCTGCGTTCTGGCCAAGGTTAACGAATCCTTCTTGAAACAGTCGTCGTCCGGTGTGGAGTATCCATTTCTGTCGGTCGAAATCGAAGACGCATGCAATTCAGGTTCCTTGATTTTGTTGAGGTCTTGGTGGTCAGACAACGAGGTACCGCCATCGGAAGAAGACTCTTCGTGCTCTGTTGAGGGGGATGATCTACTATCGCCGTCTAAGGAGGTAGCCGCCGGCGCTGGAAGGTGGAGCTGGGACAAAAAGCCTAAGATGACCTGGTCAGGCACATCGTCATGGCCCAAAGCACACAGTTGTGCGCGAAGTTCAGGCAAAGTAAAGAAGAAAGGCATGGCAGCTGCTGTTGCTGCGGGTGGTGGGTGGTGGTCGTCTACCTTGGAAACAAGCTTCCTTGCCATGCTTTCAAGATGATCGATGATGAGTAACAAATTGTATTCCGTGCTTCATCTAACCACTTCTCCAATCTTGAACTCTAAAACTCGATTTCACAACTACTTAGCACCTTTTAATCCATTGTGGAGGATTGATTGACTTGCATAAAGGAGTCCTTTACATCAAACTAAAAATTGTCACCCTCAATTACACGATTCTTCCTCTTGCACATCCCTCCCCTCTTGAAATCACAACACAAAGTGGATTCTTTCTCTTGCACTGAAATTGATTTGAAAGATTTTGTTCAATTTCAAAGAGTTTGTGAAGTGCCTACCAAGGTTAAAAAGGCTTGGAATAAATTTGAACTATATTCAAAGCACAAACAAGGTCCGATTTGCGGCCATGCATTCACAAGGGCATATTCAAGAGCACTTAAAGAAGCATTTTTCAGAGTTGCCATTTTCAATTCATAGTTTAATGAGTGTTTAATACAAAATTTAATGTTAGTTCAAGATGGTAGCTCCCAAAAGGTTCTTAATTATACAACCAATGGCTAGCTTATCACAATAATTGTGAATGTAGTTTTTGATATAGCAACTTCATAATGACAACAATAGCTAAGCGTATTGAAAGCCAATCAAGTCATCAAACTAGGTGAGAGACATCAAAGGAAGGTATAAATGAATGAAAGATGAAAGGCCCATCAAAATGTAATCTCAACATAATGGGAGCAATGGTGGAAAACTAGGCAACATGGAGAACTAACTGTAGAAAGGGATAACAAATGCAAGCAAGGATTTCATAACATTTTCATGTTTCCATTAATGTGTCATTTTAGTTTCCAAATAGCATGAGGATAACATCATGGCATTGGTAAGTACAAAATATAACTGATAAACTGGCTAAATATACTGTCAATAATCTCAACATAACCGACTGTATTAATAGGACAATTGGTCATAATAGGTTATATACCCATGGGCTATCGAAGTGGACCGATAGTAATGGTATAAAGATCACTAGCAGAATGATAATACCAGTGGTAGTATGGCATTTACGGTTTACCGATGGTGATATTTCTTGCTTACAAAAGGCTTGCAAGCCTCCATAAGCATAAGATTGAAGTCCATAGCTCCTGCACCTAGCATGTGTGGGGTAAGTGGACCACCATTGATTCGTGAGAGGCACTACAAGACACGGGTCTCTTCTGATGCTATTTATCGATGCTTCGCGAGCACGGGCACAAAAATCATCGATACAATTGGTGGGTGGGGAAGGTGTCGGTGTAGACGACGAAATGCTAATCGATATAAGTGTCGGTATGTATGTCGGTATAGGAGTCCATATATACCGACGACTGACAATGCCCCCATCGAATGTTGTTTCCAAGGGGACCCAACATAATTTTTGACCACAAGTTTGGTCCTTTGAAAGATAAAAATATAAGAGTATGTACATCAAAATTGAGATCAAAACACTCATATATTGATGGTGAACTTAACATATACATGTAAAAAATGTCACTATAAAAATGAGAGGGCCAAACATAGGAAGCCTGGTCCATGCCAAAACAATCAATCAGTCTCATTTACATCGACCGCTTCGTCTCAAGTCTTGCGCACCAAATAAGTCTATCTCAAGGTTTACATATAATTGATCACTTATATCGTCATCCCTACTGTATGTCTACCTAAAACTTGATCCTCTAATTCCAACCTCTAGTTCTCCCTCTTCTTCCCCAATGTCGTGATCTCCACCTTCCTCCATTACAGTGTCATTACTGTCACCTTCTTCCTGGCCCATATCATTATCGTCATCTTCATCCTCTTCCCTAGATCCATTGGCATCATTATTTGGATCTATTAGTGGCATCTCTGTATCCACATTCCTATCTTAACACTTATTTCATTAATTTTGGACTCATATGTCTACTCTTAGACTAATCCCAAAAATCCTTCTGAATTGAAAAGTTTACTTTATGAAAATATCATTCGAGAATCAAAAGTTCAATTTTTGGCACTATTATTTCCACATGATAAATTTCACAATCTATCTCTATAATGGTGCACTACTAATGCAAAAACTTCGATTAAATCGTACTTTTGTACTTCTTGTTTTTAGCAATCCTTTTCATGTTTTAAAAAAATCATGAGAGTTATTAATTTAAATCCATGAAAAATCACTTTCAAAATAAATACTTATTAATATAATTTAATCCAAAAGAATGCACTAAAATTTAATGTAGAAAACAATAACACTTGAAGTCCCAAAAAAATTAAAGGTTAAAATAAACAAGAGGCATGTAAGACTCTTTAAATGTGCTCCAAAAATAGTAATAGCTATGCTTGCAATTTTACAATGTCATATGTTTACAAGAAATATTACTCTCCATGAGTCTTTGTACAAAGGAGTCTGACACGCAGCCTTTTCAATAACTCAATTCTGCCTTTACAAATGTGTTAAGTACAAATAGGTAACTAGTTTGTTTGAATGTCCAATTCATCGTCACTTGTTGCTTGGATGCTTGAATGGTATTGTCATGGGCATTCTTCATTTGCGCTATCTCCTTCTACTTCCTCCTTAGTGAGCATTTTAAAAAACTATGTAATGTGCGAAATAAAGGATAGTAGTATTCTTATTTTTTCTTCTACATCATATCCCATGTGCTTCCTTGTTTTCTTTGTCCTTGATTTCCACGATACTATGACTATCTCTGTGGAAAGCTCTGAAACTGCTTCATGGTTTGGAACCCATTCTTTTTTCAAACAGCCAATATATAGTGTATTGTTATCGTGGTTCTTCTTCCTACCCCTTGGCTCATACCATAGTGCTATAAATGTTGCAACTTTTCCCTTGTCATCCATGCTCACGTCCACCACTTTTGCAACCCAGAACTTAACATTCTCATGCTCATAGTCTGATGGCCGAAATGCCACAAAATAGTGGATGCCTATGTCTACTTCTGGCATAAAATCTCTCTTCCTTGGACCACAATATGGACGTGGGAGTAGCAAATCAAACTCATTTTTAAAGACATTGGCTTTCCTTACTCCCCTCGCATCGAGGACATGCATCAAAAGAGAGGAACGTTGTAAGAATTCAGATTGAAGACAAGCAATTTTGAATGGATGAGAAATTAAAAATATTTGTAGAATAATATATAATATATAATTATTATAACTACACAGTGTGGGCGGGGATGCGGTGCGCTTCCTTCCCCAAAGAGTTATAATACGAGGGAACGGGCCCTTCCCTATGTGCTGAGAATATAAGCGCCGAGAATATAAACGCCAAGAATATGAGCGCCAAGAATAAGTCTCATGAATGGATAGGATATTGGCATATTACCTGGATGTCGATAGTCATAATCGTACTCGAACGTTGGTAAAATCACCATGAGTGAGTGCTAAAACTTTCTTTGCTCCAATTCTTGCTATAAACAAAATGGAACCATCTAGGTGAGAAACATTAGGAAAAAAGGGAGCTCATTTTGGGGCCCTAAGAGAAATTCACAATTTCTTCATTTTTCTTTCCTCTAAAACACTAAAATACGACATAACTCCACTGACACACGGTGCAAATTTTGGTACTTCTGACATCATGGATGCATTCGAAGCGGGCCAAAATCCCCCTAACGACATTTGAAACATTGAAAACGGGCATCCGGAGGCACGACAAAGGCCAAAAAGGCCCCGCAAAAAAAGTGTACTAAAGAAAGCGATGGGCCAACCTGTCAAATCACTTTCTTTAGTACACTTTTTTTGCGAGGCCTTTTTGGCCTTTTTCGGGCCTCCGGGTGCCTGTTTTCAGTGTTTCAAATGTCGTTCTGAGGGTTTTGGCCTACTCCAGACACAAAAGTGATGTCAAAAGTACCAAATTCTACACCATGCGTCAGATATAATAAAGTAGCTCAAGTATCCTCATTGAGTGCAAACTTGACAATATTTATTTTTTCTTCCTCTTTTGTATTTTTTCAATGTGATGTTGGCCCTCCTTTGATTGGTGAACGGCTATTTTCCTTCCAGGCTAAAAGGCCCCTAAAAGCTTGGAAGGAAAATAGGGCCCCAAGCTCTCTCTCCCAATCTTCACGTCTTCAGAGTACCATAGGAACATGATGAAAGGGCCAAAAATTTCAATTCTTAATATGCATATCCACACCCTAAGTCCATCACAGCAGCGCTTTTCAACAATAGGTTATTTCTTATGGTTGTCATATGATATGTTGATGTTTGAATCTGCATAGCTTTCCCATTGTCACATGACTTGAAATTAAATATTGTGAAGAACAAGGTGAACATTGCAAAGATAATGAGATCAATCTTGTTGGTGAAAAATTGACATCTGCACCAGGCCCAAGTTCAAAACTTTAAAGGTGCATCAGTTTCAGAGGTATATCACCTATCCCTTAAACAACTGCCTCACATTCCTCAAAATGTAGTTCCTTAAAACTTTCAGATTTTGATTCCATAAGAATGTACCTTGTCACTCAGAATTTCCCTTTGAAGGCCAAAGGTATTATAAGAACCAAAGTAACTCTAATTAATGCTAAACCTTTTATTTCTTGGCCACCTGTGAATCCCATTTCGTCTTCGCGTTCTACATGTACTAGTATTTTTTTTGGTTCAATATTGGTGTGGCTATGAGAATTTTACTCCCAAGGGAACCTCCTCATCGTGTGCTTTATTAAGCTTCAGCATGGTGGCTCTAATCTCGCGTGTGCGTTGAAGTCCTTCAGCTTTTGATCACATCTATTATTCTTGCTAAAGGGGATAGCATTAGGAACATGATGCTCTTTCAATTCCTCTTATCTAAAGGGATACTACTATTGTTGTCCTCACGGGTGCAATTCTGTCCTACAGGGCCTAATTTGTTTTCAACTATTGGGAGGAGGGTTGAGATAAATATATGTAGCATAATCATTCAATGGCTAGGAAAGCGGCAGTTGAATCAGGTGCATCCTTGAATTTAGTTGAGCATTTCAAGTGGGACATACTCCTGAGAGATTTCACTACAAAAGGTTCCACTGCATGCACTCTGACCAACACTCCAGTCCAACTCCACCATTCAATCAAAGTGAAAAATTCCAATTAGCTTGTGTTAAGCTTGAACAACACGGGCCCCTTTTTTGTGATCGAGGCAATTGTGACAACTTTGGCAGATGGAATTTTTCAATCAATAGGTCATTGTATGTGTGCACATCGACTATGTGCATGCATATAATGGTGGTTCTTCTGTCAGTGAATCAAAGAGCCTCTTCATTGTTGACAATGATGATGTCAAATGGCATGGAGCACATAATTCCACTTGATGTCTACACACAGGCAGTAGAGCTCTAGGCCAGGTCGCTATCACTAATTTTTTCTTGAATGGGTTGAGCAATGTGCCATTGTTGACATTCACTATTTGCCAGACCACCAGATCGAAAGTTATCCTTGTTAGCATGGACGTCTCATCGATGATAATTGCATCGGCTTCCTTGATAGCATTGTGTCGCTCGTCCGTCTCATGGATGGATAATGGGTATTGATTACTACGGACAAGAATCTTGAATCAGTAGTGCATTGTTGTGGCGATGCTACTTAATCATATTGCTGCTGCTTTGGTTGACGCGGTCAATAGAACCGTCTTGTTTTGTGAGATTAGATGTGAGATGTAGTACTTTATCAGAAAGGTCTTTCCACTTCTTGGAGTTCCAATGATGATGTGCAATCCTGTTTCTGATGCTGCGAGCTTTGTAAAGATCGAATGTTGCTCGACTGTGCGTTAGCGATCATCTTGAACTCGTGCAAGATTTGTAGCATCTTCAGTATTGTCTGACTCTCACAAGGTTGTTGGTCAACAGTTGGTGTCTCTAGCGGATTGTCTCGGATGAACGTGACTTTATGTAAAATCATATTGATGAGTTGGTCTGTATGATCGGTTGCAAGTAGGTTTCGTTGTGTGTACTCTGTGATGTACATTTTGAGGTCCTCATTATTCAACACGAGGCCACGTATTTGGCATTCCACAAAGTACAATTCTATACTGTTGTTTTCCGATATAAGGTCAGCCTCATTTCAGAAGCTCCTTTTTTGCAGAAGCACATTGTAGAAGAACCCTTCCGACTGATGACCAAGGTGGTATTCCGTGAATCTGATGACCTTGTTGTTCTTCACCACATGATTATTGAAAACATCCTTCCCGATTTTATTACAGACGTTTTGATTTGCTCTATGGGTCACGTATGTTCTGTGATACTTGTAGAACGTGATATCCTCCAGGCATGCGGGCCTTCCACAATAGAGGTCCCCCGGATGCATGACGACGTTGTTGTTTCTTGAGATCATTCGTTAATGTAGTGTAGGCAGAGATGAGTTGACATAGTGAATGGATTCACTCCTTGTGATTATTGGGATCTGCAAGCAATTGAGCACAGCCTTTGTCGATGACACTGGTTTTGATAGGAGGGTTGTTGCTATGAGTTTCAATTTCAAAGTGTCAAGATTTTGCAACCCCAATCTTACTGCATGCTCTGGCCAAATGTTTAATTTTCCCATGGGCTCTGCCTTCATTGCATATTTGAGAAGGTAATGTCATATCGCAGAGTTCGTCACACATTGTATGTTCATGTGGGCTCCCCACAGGGGCAACATGACTGGATGGTAAGGAACGGTGTTCCGATGCTCGAACGTAGGATGAAAGTAAAGCCATCTTTGCATGTGGGGATCTAGGACGGACAAATGTACATCAAACGAAAATCCATACTTGCATGAGTGGTGTGCCGGTCCTATGTAGTAGCTTCTTCGACAAATGTGTAGATGTTTTGATTGTACTAGGTTACGCACTGTTGTAGTCTGAGGCCATGCGTCATCTTGTCTGGGAATGTACGCAGCAATCTCATTTGTTATTTGTGCACGATCGTCTTGATGAACCCATAGAATGAGATGTGCATGTAGGGATCCCCTGTTTTGTCTTTCGTATCGAACAACATGTGCTTGATACGGCCCAGAAGACCATTTGATGGTAGTATATATTTGCACATGATGAATAAATGGAATTGCATATGAAAAAGTGTCGCGCATTCAACTAGGCAGTCTTTCCAAGAGAACTGTGTGTTGTACTTTTTCGCGATGCTCTCTATAGTGGTGATCTCTTGCCATTGATTATCTGATACCTCATCTACAGTATATGTCAAGAAGAAGTCTAGAAGACCCCAAGCATCAACCATTGCTATTAGATCCTTCAATTGTCTTCGATGCCATGACTGTACAGGTTTTGGGCATCATTGATGGCATGCTATAACATAACACATGCTTAATCGCGTCTTGATTAGTAGCATCTCGATTGCTCTTCTTGAATTGATCAATGTCACACTGCAAACACATCATGTTGCTACTATTTGCAATCATGATTGCCTTCAATTAGTACATGATTAGCATGTACGGCTTGTACAATGTGTAGATTGAGAACAATGTGCTTATTCTCAATTTGATGCTCATCGAATTGAATGGACCCTTCGTAGTTACCATGTGCAAATGGAAACAGGAAAGGGAACATCGCAACCTCTATTGTCATGTCGAAGCAACCACTGTTGGTTGTAGAAAGGCCATTCACTTGGAACGATGCCACTCTCTCTGATAGCATTTCTATGGCTCGTAGTTATATTGATCCGAACTCGTGCGTGTCCTTGGTTTGAAAAGCTCGACGGTTTGTCGGTTCTACCATGTTCTATAGTAATGATAGTTCCAGCTGTGATTCCGCTATTGACATCAACTCAAATGACATTGACTCTTCGTGTACTTGTAACATGCTTGTAATAGTTTCGGGAGGCAAGATGCACATGCCTATCTTGAGATTTGGGCACTTAGCCATTGTTCTGTGTCTCTGTACAATCGGGTGGAGCTTCGAGGGAGGGAACTCGTTGCCTCCGTGTCACAGAATGTCTGTCCTTGTTCATTGTAACTATATCTAGAAATATAAGCTCGCCATCAGGTTTTTACTATAATGTATGTATATGAACATTGTATTCAGAATTTTTGGACTTGTCTAAAGTCCAATTCTAGAACTGGACTAAATCCAAGTCCAAAATTTTTGAATATCATACCATATATTTCAAAACAAATATTGCAATGTCTTCTTATATATAGTAATTTTCATGACAAGATCTCTCTTTGAGAGACGGTGTACATATACACCTTCTTGCTATTGATATTGATTGGCATTAAAATAGTAACACAAAACAATTAAGCCAAAAATTTACACAACCACTTGCATAGATTAATTTTGATCCTTAGACACATGAGAATTAAGATATTAAACTAAAATAATTAACTTAAAATATTTCCCATTATAATATTGCAATAAAATAATAAAATTTTCTTTTTTCTTTTTTCAAAAAAATTATTAAACTAAAATATCTAAGCTAAAATATTCACCATTGAAATATTAAAATAAAATTACATTGCCACCATTTGGTCACTATGAGAATAAATTATTCAAAAATATATTGAAAAACACCCAAAAGAAAATTTAAACATGGACATCATATTGGTCTTGGTGTTCATTATTAAAGTGTTAAACAAATTATAAAAAATATTCATAAACATCATTAAAACAAATTGTTAAATAAAGATTCATAGACATATTTGAGAAAGCAAAAAAAATTCTTTATTTCAAAATAGGATTCACATATAGGAAAGACACTCTAATTCTCCTCTAATTCACATTCTTTCCTTCTTCACACTTCTCAAGCTCCTCTTTCCTTAGACGTTCAACTTCCTCTTTTGATTCTGTGGCACTATAGCATACATCCAACAAGGCATCATATATTTTGTCAAATTTCACTTCTTGAGATTGTGTAGTAGTGACGTGGGTAGCCATCTCGAGAGGTTCACTACCAAGATCTTTACTAACAGGTTGATCTGGGTATAGGCTCTAGCTGCTCTAGACCATTCTAGGAGCTTTCAAGTATGGGATCATCACTTCTTGGTAGTGCATCATAGCATGGATGAAGCTGCGAGGTGTCAACTGCAATCTCCTCACTACTTGGTAGTACATCCTTAAGTAGTCCACTTCCCTCTCCCTTCAAAATAATCTCTTTTTGAGGTTTCATGCTCTACATTTAGACCTCTATTACTTTCTCTTTCCCTTCCACTGCAACAATTTATTTTTCTTCCTTATTGTTGCTGCCTTGTTTTATGACCAATGGAACCTCAATGCTCCTTTGCAATCTCTCATCCATTCTCTTCTTTGTGTGTAGTTCTAGGTTTGAGTTCTTTGATGTAGAGCTATTAGTTTCAGATTCCCTAGATGTCGAGCTACCATTCTCAGTAGTAGAGTCTACATTTTCTACCACTTTCGCACTTGAGTCATGTTGCACTTTTTTGCTCGATTCCACATCTGAGCTTGCTTCCTCTTTATCATAGAATGTAGGCATGCAACTGAAGTAAGTATCAAAGTACTGAATTCGATGGAGGGCATCAATGACAACCACATCAATTCCTTTCCATAATACAGTCTCTGCAACTAACCCCATTCCATACAATGCCACATTCCAACCTTTCAGCTGATATGCTTCTACCATCTCTTTTATCAAAGAAGGATGCTTTGGATGTCGATAATCAAGAGAAGAGGAGACTATTTTTAATGTTTCTCTCTTTTGGAGCAAGAGCTGAAGAGTCTTTTGGGGAACTTCAAATGATGGACCATCACCCCTATGCATAAATGCAACCATCATGGGTTGCAAGCTTTGGATGCTAGTGTCACCATGATAACTATGTTCATGCCGCAAAACTATACCATGCAACACCTTTCCAATGACACCCCTGAATGCATATTTCAAACTAGCAAGCAATGCATCCCTCTGTGCATTTGTGATAAACATGAAAAATGTCGCTCTTGGTTGTCTTGCCATAGGGCCTTGTATCATAGTTCGTATAAGGTGAACAATCCCCGACACTGACAGATCTTGTAGTTCATCAAAGAAAAATGCATATGGGTTATCCCAAGGCTCATTGCCCATTGTAGCCACTTTTTGTATTGACTCCCTTGACAATAACATAATTTGAATTACCCTTTGACAAACCAATGTCATAGAAGAATGTGAAAGACTCAATAAGGACTTGAAGCTGCATCTTGTTTTTCATGGCATTTGACTTTATATGTGCATACATAAGCTCCACACAAATAGGCATCTTTGCTCAAAGCTCCTTTGTTGGTGCTGCATCTTTATTGCATGATTTTATCCATTGCGAGGCCCAGTTCTTGTCAACCATTTTTGTTAGCGCATGTGCTTTTTGCTTGTCCACATCATACTATTGATCCACCAACTCTTCATCTGAATGAAGCAAAAACTTTAATGCTCCATATGCAGCTTTAGCCTTTACTTCCTGGTTAACTATTTCTTCAAGGCTTCCTTGCTTGCTCTTCTTACCAAAAAAGCATTCTCCATTCAGTAACTTTTGGCAAACAACCTTTACTATTTTGTTAGTACTATATCTCAATGGCCTCCACCAAATAATTGACATAACCTTTATTACTTTTTGCTTCTTGTTTACCTCGTGCTCAGGTGACTCAAAGGATATTGTACCAGATTCGAATGCAATGCATACATCGACAATACATTAAAAGATTGTTTTAGGACGAAATACAATGCACGTATAATCCTTGTATTTATTGACGGCTCTTGTAACTTCTAAAAGACTTGGCTGAACATCATTTACAACAATTGTCAAGCACCTATAAAATCGCACATGCTTGCCTAAGTAATTCGCAGTGGGTCTCTTACCCTTTGAGAGTAGTGGCTTCCCACACCCAATCCATAACTCTCTTGCTTTAAGAAGAACCTCTGAAAGAGTTGACTTCTTCTTCTTTTGAAAAGGTTCATTATTGAGCCTGAGGGATTCCAATATATACTTCGAGTCATCTTCGGACGAACAAATATAAGTGATGACTCTTGCAAACTTTTGCATATACTCCTCAGATGGTAAATTTCCTCTTCTACTCTCCTCAAATGCAATTAAATTCTACATGCCTTACAGAAGTGTGGGCTCAAACCTACACCTTTCAAGGAATCTGTTTCTAGATAGCATATACTTCTTTTCATCATCATCCTTGTATCTGCTCTCATAAAGTGCCGCTTTACAAACAATGTCAATCTATCTGAATTCTTGAAATGTTGTAAAGAAGTCTGCACGCATATGGAAAGACACATCATACAACACTGAATCATCACTTGCAAGCTTCTTGAATGATATTGATATAGCGTGATATTACTAGGAGTTGGTGTTTTGGCCTGCCTTGCATCCTCATAACTTTCTTGCAAACTTCTCATCCAGCTTTCTTTGATTCGTAAACAAAGTAGCTCGATTGATGTGTGTTGTCTGCACTGAATATTGTGAGAATCCCCATATATATCCTTCATTACTATCAGAGTGTAGATCAGCATTTATAAAAGTATCTACAAGTAGTGATTCTGTAAGCTTGGTTTCTTCACCTTCTTCATCCTCGCTGTCACTGTCATCATCATCCAACCTCTCACCACATTGTAATTGGGTTACTTTTGGGTCAACTCTTTTAAGTCGAGGCCTTTTTTCTCCTCTTCGAAGAACAGTTGTAGCTTCCATACGAGTGTCAAACTTTGACGATGTCTTTTTCTCTTTCTTGCTCATTGTAGTCTGCACCTCGGCGGTTGGATAGTTGGGACCGAAGGTAAAGGTTGTACAAGACCCTGAGAAGATCCAAGTGTACCACCATCTTGACCATCATGAATATCTAGTAATGTATCCCATATAGCCTTAAGAGAACTCAAGGCATCACCTATATATGGATACTTTGCAGAGTTTGGCACTTCTTGTAAGTACTTCTTAGAGTTTGTCCTCAACTTTAGTACACGCTGGCCCTTCATGTTGTCATCACATATGGCTATCATGAAGTCCCCATGTGGAAATACATCCAACTTCAAGACAGCTCCGGCACTTCCAATTGCTTGGCTAGAAAATTTGGGACTTGGTACTTTCGCTGAAGTAATAACAAGGTGGCAGCTCTTTGGCTTCTCCATCCTAAATCAAGCATGATCTATGCATTTCTTGTGAACAGGCATGGCCATTGCAAATTTCTTGAAATTGTAAAACATATTACATAAGACACCCTCCTTAACCAAAGAATGAAAACAATAAAAATCCATTACTAAGAATCTGCAGCATGGTAAGAATCTAGATGAGTTTCGGTGATGAACGGTGTCCATCAACAAGGCTAGCAGATTGGATTGTAGTTTGTCTAAGACATTTGAACCACCACAAGCATTGCCTAGTGCAATGACCCCTACCCCGTGGTGGTGGGAACCCAAAAGTACCCCTACCCCGTGGTGGTGGAAACCCAGAAGTACTGGGAAAGTCTTTATCCCAAGGGTTGGGATTCCTTGTTGATAAAAGAGTATCAACAAGGCACTCTCTATCCCAAGAGTTGGGATGAGTTTCATGAAGCATGGTAAGAATCTCGATGAGTTTCTGTAATGGATTGTGTCCATCAACAAGGCAAGAAGATTGGATTGGAGTTTATCTAAAACATTTGAACCACCACGGGCACTGCCTAGTGCAATGATCCCAAGAGTTGGGATGAGTCTCGCTGATCAACAAGGCAAGAATGATTCCATCATAATTGTGTAAAATAATTAAACCACCATGGGCAATTAAGATTTCACATGAGAAACTAGAATATAAGTATTTTAATCAGATGAGAAACCCAAAATAAATATACTATGTAGATGTATTTAGATATATTTTCATCCTAATGTAGATACTAATACTAATCCTAATGTATTGTAATATTCAAATTAAAGATACTTATAATTTTATCTATCCTAACTAATCTAATATTAATCTAACTAGTTAAATCAAATCAATCAACCTTATACTAGTTCATTATATATTTAATTGACCTATATATCTTAAATAAATTTAATTCAACATATACCATATATTCTAAATTACAACACAGTGATTAATCAATTAATTTAAAAAGATTAATTAATTTTAAGTGATTAACTAATCTTAAATTAAATAGATTAAAAATACTAATTAATTAATCTATAAATTGATTAGCTAAATTAATTTAAATAGAGTAACTTAATATAAATTGATTAACTTAAAATAAATAAATAAACTTAACTAATTTAAATCGATTAACTTAAATTAAATAGATTAGCTTAAATAAATTTAAAATGATTTAAATTTATTTAAATAGATTAACTCAAATTAAATATATTGATTTAATTAATTTAAATAGATTAGCTTAAATTAATTTAAGTCAATTAAGTTAAATCAAATAGACTAATTAAATTTATTTAAATAGATTAAATTTATTTAAGATAATTAATTTATTCCATTTAATTAATTAATTTAAATAAATAACATTAAATTAATTTAAATTAATTGGTTAAGTAATTTGATTTATTAATCAATCAATTAATTATTTAGTTAATTTAAATCAATTACCTTAAATTAACTAATTTAAATAGATTAACTGATCTTAATTTAATATTTAAATAGAGCAAATTTATTTACTTTAATTAATATAAATAGATTAAATAAATTAGTTTAATTACCTTATATTAATTTGTTAATTGATTAATTATTTAATTTACATCAATAACTTAAATTGATTTAAATTAACTAATTTTAGTAGATTAACTAGTCTCAATTTAATATGTAATTAATCTTCTTTAATCTAATACTTTATTAATTGACTTTAGTTAATTAAATTCAATTGAATATTTGATTAATTAATATAATTTAGTAGATTAACTAAACTTACTTTTTTCAATTAATCTGATTTTATTAATTAACTTATCTTAATTTTATTTAAGTAATCTCATTTTATTAGATTAATACTTGATTAATTAGATTAATCTAAATTAACATTATTAATAAAATTTTAAATAAAGTAAAAACACTTAATTTAATCAGGACTTTTTTTGAGAATCTCGCTACAAGTTGAAAGCCTTCCCACTAGCTCGTACTTGTGAAATGACTGACACTCACTTTATATATTCCTAGTCTTTTCAAAAAAACTCTTCCCACCCATCTTTCCCTCTCTTTTACACTAAAATTTTAAAATTTTAACATTTCCCCCCTTGGATTAACACATCTCAAGAGCATCAAATTAAGCTCTTGAAGCTTTTTGGCTATGGCTATGGCTATGGCTATGGCGTTTTGCAAGAATCGACACCTTTCTCTTGCTCAATTACCCTCTCCCTGCAGTGAAGAATCAAAAATTTGTAACCTTGCCTCAGCATCCCTTACGTTTCACATCGATCTCCTCTCTCCTTTGCATGCATGGAGGTCATTCCCACACTAAAATTTTACCTCTTTCATGATTTCTATGGATGATATTCTAAATCCTACCAACCCATGAGAGATTCAACTTGAGAACTGGTGCTTCTACCTAAATATATCCTTGTTGCACATTCTCGACCTCTAGAGCCTTGGAAGTTTGATTTGCCGACAAGAGAAACACGCAGGTCATTTGGACTAGTGGTTTTCTGGTCAGCCCAATTGATTAATCGCGTTCAGCATGGTTGGGGCATATGCATGCGGCTATGTTTCCTCCTCTCCTTCTGCCCAAACCGTCCTCACCTTCACCGATCTATCCATCAACTCCATCCACTTCCTCTCCAACGACGCTGTCGAGAAGGCCAACTTCGACGACCCTGGCCTCCCCATGGGCTGCACGCCTGTCCACCACATCCTCTACTATGAGTGATGAAGTACAATCCCAAGAACCCATATTGGTTCAATAGGGATCGCTTCGTCAGTTCTACGGCCTTGGGCGGGGGTGTTTAGATATTTGGAATGGTCTTTCTGTGGGTTGCGCCATCTGTGAATGATATCTTCCTGCTAAGCCCATCGTGGATGCTCTCTTACAATGATTTCTTCCACTTGCACACAGAAGAATCGACACTAAACGTGTAGTTTAGACTCCACCTGCTATTTTCTGCTAATGTCAAAGGCATTCCTTCGGAGGAGTAGGCATGCTATGCGAGGGCTTTTTCTTTGGTTTTGCCTTAGCGCAGTTCCATTGCAGCCAGCTGCCTTGAATTCAATAGGTCACACTTGCTTGACAGCAGATCCAAACCATCATAGGCCAAAACCATATCTAAAATTGGCTAAAAGATGAGACGATCACAGTAACAGTTTGCTGGCATCCTTCGATCGACTAACTACCTCTTTCTCTAGCTTTTATTACTCTCTTTGCCTTGGTGTTTCTTTCTTTTCGGCTCCATCTTTATAACCCCTCACTCTTTCATCAGAGGATGACCAGAAAGCCAAGTACAATTGTACAACCAGCTCCTGTAGTATCTGCAGCTCCATACTACACTCTGTCGCTTCAAAACTCTTAACTAGCGGCCTGATCTTCAAAACATACGCTTCATCAAGCTTCCCTTCCACACCCATCCGCCAAAACAACAACCAAGCTTCTCTTTCTCTCCCACACAATGCAATCCTCTAGCCTCTGCCTTGATAGCTCGGAGATCCTTGCAGCCTTCTCTCCTCCTCCATCGCCACTGTTCTCTCCTCCTCTCTTGCGAGAGTAGTTCCTCCTTCATCGTCTCCTCCTTGCCCCACAGTTCCTTTAACTCCATCACCAAATGCACTCTCTTCTTTGCTCCCCATCACGTTTTTAGCTTCCTTCCTGCTCACATTCTTCGCACTAGATACGTTGCCACCTTCTTGCTCGCATTCTTCCCCACTCTCACCTTCCTGCTCGCATTCTCTCAGCACGTCCTCCAATGACATGAAGCACCTTCCCAGTCGGCTTCGTGCACCACACTAAGCGAAAAATCTGTACCCTCAGTGTCGAGGGAGCTCCTTGTGGGTGAGGTAGCGAGGACGGCTGACCTGCAAAAGGTAAACCAAGGGCTATTTCTCTAATTCAAAAAGAGGAGGAAGGGAGGAGGACCGTTTGGGGGAGGTGACGGCCAACATGTGGGGCACGTTTGGGGCAGGCAGTGGCCAACATGTGGCATGCACCACATGTTGGCCCCGGTTAGAGGAGGAGGCTAGGTTAGGTTAGGGTAGGTTTGTGGTTAGGTTAGGCTACGGTTAGGTTCGAGTTCGTTGTTAGGTTAGGTTAGTGGTTCATGGTTAGGTTAGCTTAGGTTAGGTTAGTGGTCAATGTATGTTAGATTATTTTAAATTAAGTGTTTAATTAATTAATTACATTATTTTACTTAGATTAATTACGCTGTGTTAGATTAATTAAATTCTGATATGTTAGGTATTTTAATTAATTAAGTTATGTTGGTGTATGCCACATCTCTTCTTATTTTTGACCATCTAGCTCATTTAGAGAAAGAATACAAAATTACGCAAAATAATTAATTAAATCCAATACATTTAAATTAATTAGAATAATCTAATAAATCTATTTAGATTAATTATATTAATTTGAGTAATTGATTAAATTTATTAAATTAATTAATTAATTTAAAATATAATTAAGCTATGCTTATGTTAATTAATTAGTTAGATTCATAGATTAGAAAGATCTTTCATAGATTCATCTAATTAATCTTTTTAATCTATGAATCTAATTAATTAGTTAATCAATTAGATTCATAGATTAGTTAAGTAATAACTAGTTCAATTAGATTAGTTAAGAAATAAACTAATTAATTAGATTTATTACTCTAATTAGATTAATTAAGGATGCTTCCTTAGAAGGTGTGGCTTGAGCCACACCTTTATTTAAATAGTTCTAATTCTAAGAAAAGAAATCAAAATCTTTCCATTTTTTAATAGAAAGCAATCTAACATATGGCCTACACCATATGTTGTTTTAGAGAAGGCTTCCTTTGAAGGTGTGGCTTAAGCCATACCTTCATCTAAATATTTTTAAATTTGAGGAAAAAATTCAAATTCATAGCAAAAAATGAGGGTTTTAAAGAAAACGTTTCTACTTTGATTTTCTAATAAATTTCTTTTCAAAAAACATAAATGATTGTTTCACATTTGGAATTTTTTAAAAATTTAATAGCTCAAAAAAGGGGTTTTTCGAAAACAATTCTTCACAGTTTGATTTTTTTTCAATTTAATTTTTAAAAGATAGGGTTTTTATAAAAATACTTTTACATCTTGACTTTTTTCTTAATTTTATACCATTAAATTAGGGTTTAGGGTTTCAATGAAATATGTGTGTCCAACCGTGCAAATAATGTTCTAAGGGTATGCTACTTTGCAAGGACTTACATTAAGGCCTATGCAAAGTATCATGCCCATCCAAAACACAAGAAGCATGTTTTATGGTTTTAATACTCATGCATGATGCATGGTTTCAAGTAAGTGAACAAGGAAATATGCATGTCTAACTGTGCAAATGATATTCCAGGTGTTCGATACTTTGCACAGGTGTCTGATACTTTGCATAGGCCTTAATCATACTAAAGTTAGGCCTGTGCAAAGCATCATGTCCATCAAAGATACATACATAGGTTAGAAATACACCCTTGCAAGATTCATGGGAAGAAAGATGAGTACGAGGATCTGTTTAAACGAGTTAGAGATGTGCTCCACTGAGTCTCTCTCTATCACCCCCCCCCCCTCTCTCTCTCTCTCTCTCTCTCTCTCTTTCGCTCTTTGTCTTCACGTGGGAACAACATGTACAGCTGCAGAGTGTCAGAGTTCCAAATGGATGTTTTAAATCTTAATATATGCTAATATAATGAAACCTTAATATATTTGAAAATAAATATCCCTATTTAATACTAAATAAATATATATTTATATGAAAGCTTTTAAAAATTACAATATATACTTTGCATCTTAATATATCATACTATATTAAAATATCAATATATTTTAATTAGCTATATTAAATATTATATTTAAATCCTAATTTAAATACTTTTAAATAAATAGATATTAACTAAATATATTATTTAAGTCTTTAGAGTTTAGGGTTAGGGTTTAGATCTTAAACACTTTAATTATTTTAAAATAAATTAAATTATATTTTGTATTTTCATTACTAAATTAAATGATCTTTGTTTCCAATGCAGGATTTCACTCTTGAAGAGGGTTTAGATGTGGTATTGTATAGAAAAAATGAAGTGGTTGCCTTTGGGCAAATACAGAGTCTTGACACTACAAGGCATAGGCCCTTTTTCGACGAAAATACCGACGCTTTTTACATTAATTTTTTTTTCATGGGCACAAACGTCATTATTAAAGTTGCTAAAAGCATCGAAAAAGAACCGTCGCTATATAGCGACGATGATAAATGTCGCTATATAGTGACATTGTTAATCATCACTGTATAGCGACACTGGTAAACGCCGCTATATAGCGACGATTAACAGAACTAAAAAAAAGGATTAATGGGGCTAAACATTGCTTGCTATTGCCCTGTTTAGCCCCACTAATCCTTTTTTTTTTGTAATTACAAAAAAAAGTTTTTTATAACAAAATTTCCCTTGCGAAAAGGGTGATACAAAATTGCTCAAATGAAATGATCGAGCAACAAAAGCATATACATGTCGAACATATACAACATTGTTTGTTACAAAATTACCCTTTCGAAAGGGTGATACCAAATTGCTCAAACGAGCGGATATACAAAATGACATACATGGCGAAGAAAATGCAAACTGCTACTACTACTACTACTACTACTACTCCTCATCCAAATCGTCCTCGTCCTCGTCTTGTTGGCCTGATCCTTGGTCCTCGTGAGCTGTGCCTTCTCCTTGATCCTCATCATGTGCGTCTGATCCCTGGCGCTGGTGATCGCTCACCTTCAGTGATGGGACACTTGAGCTTTGACCCTAAGAGTGAACCATATAAATCGAAAATTAGATTGGAACTTAAAGAATAAAACAATTTAAAAAGTGAGATTACAAGTAGGAGTAGACTTATACCGTGCAAGCAGCCACCTCAACCCAATCGACCGTCGCTCCCATAGCCTCTTGCTCAATAAACCATGGCTTTGTTCTTATGCAAAATGCGCGTCGCGTCTCTGCATCTGTAGGAAGACGACCCATCGCAACTTGCTGTGGATCCAATTTATGAGAGTTAGAGTTAGCTAAAGTGCATGTAATATGTAGTAAAACAAATAGAACAATACACTAAATGAGAAGAAGTAGACTTACCATGGTTGCCTCAAATGCCAACCGTCTGCCTACACCAAAGTGCGAAGTACCTATGATGTCCAGCCATCTCTTCGCAGCCCTCCTCTGACCCTCCAACATTTTGGGATGGTCCCTATTCTGCTTCTTGAAGAACTTCCAATCAGCTTTATCTGCCCTGCCCAGCTGGGTTTAGCCAACCCCTTTGTGATGGAAGTATGCAAGGTTGATCTACGATGCTTCAAGACCAAACCCATGGGCTCTCGCATATAATCCTCATTAAACTCCTAATTTGGCGGGTTAGGGTATTTTTGTTTTAATTCATTGATGACCGCCTACTTCTTTTGGTCATCTTGATACCGCCAATCGGTAGTAATGCCGCTCTTGAAGTGATGGCTCATCAACCACCTCATGGTGGCCATCACTGCGTGACAAAACATGTGTGCCTCAGGATCTATGGAGCACTCTAAGGTGGATGGAACCTGTGTGGAAACATGATGAAGAGAGTGCTCATGACATGTACCTCAAGTCAATTAGGTTCCAAGATAGATTAGCTTGGACTCATAAAGAGAATCTTGAGATAGTGCAAAGTGCTTGATTGATATTTCTTCAAATGAACCTCCCTTTTATAGGTGAGGGTACTTACATGCATTTGCTTGCTCACATGTGGGATATGTCCTCCATGCCATGTGGCAGCTTGCCCTTTGCTCATACCTTTGCTCTACAAGTGCTCATGGCACCACATCTCAACACCTCCCCTTGGTGCCATGATCCGGCTACTGCAAGGTGGTTAGATGTGAGTTACAAGATCAAATCCTCCCTTGGGTGCCTACATGGCTACTCTCAGGTGGTCAGGCTTGATTTACAAAACATAGGCAAGGTTGGCAAGGTTTTTGTTTCTCAATACATGTTCTTCCTGTCATTTTGCTCATGGCTTGATGATGACTCTACGTAGTTGACCTACTGGTTCTTCAATCTGCAATCTTCTTCCTTGTGTAGCTTCATGCATGATGCTTTGTTCTTCCATGTGCCTTGATGCTTTATGTGTGGATGCCATGCTTCTTGCTATGGTCATCTCATGCACTTGTGCTTTTGGCATGCTTTCTGCATTCATGCGTTGCTTTTTCATTTGTTGCAAAGGTCTTACCAATTGATTTCTTTCAATATTGGCAGTGTCTAATTGCATACAATGATTCTGATCTGACAAGCACGTAGAGTTCGAAAAGATGATCACTTTTCCTTTTTGGAGTACGTGCAAATTCTTCTTGGATCGCAAGTTACGTCTTGTTGAAGGTTTTGTGAGGAAGAGGGGGCTTTGATGATGTGGAAGAGGCTATTCATATGCTGCATACACACTATGCTCATGAAGGGACTATGTGCTTAGGTGGTTGCATGATGATGTGGCATTAACTTAACCCGAAGCCTTAACCATGGTTTAACTTAACCACACCCACACCCAATCTTATCTGCCATGTGTCAATTTTTTTAACCATGGCCCTTACCTATGCTAACCAAGCGTTTACTAACCACGGTTGTGCTAGCCACATGGCCTTATCTGCCACGAGGCATCGTCTTTGTCAAATGGCTCTCAGGAGGGCATGGCGTCCTGAATGGCGATGGCGACGACGCTTTGCTGCATAGCTGAGGATGCAAGAGGCACTGGCTTTTCGGAGTTGGCTAAGCCCGGTCGTTGCAAGATTTTATTGAAGGCATCGATTGCCTGAAGCTTCTTGGTTGCCGAGGGCGCGGAGCTCAGAGAGACTTTGCCGCAGGTATCGAGGGAGCCGTGAAGGTCTCTACACCTTGGATGGCTGCGTAAGCTTTTGTTGCGGGTCAAGAGCAGCGGCTTGCTATAAGGTCATATAGGAGCTACAGCCTTTGAAACCGATGCTAGATGCACTGAGTGTAGGCTGCTGGAGTCTCTGCTGGGCATAGGTTGTGAGTCGACGCTGGGCGTAGGTTGCTGGTCAGAATTCATGGTGGTCGGCACTGGAGTCTCTGAGTAGCTGCAGCCCATTGTGAGCTCGGAGTTGTCGAGAGGCATTGGCGCTTAAGTCGGCTGGTGGGAGGCTGCTGAACCATGCGTGCTGTTTGCTGGAGAGGGTCGTGAGGATTCTAGATAGCGCTCTGGGAGTCGATCGGTCATTGTAGATCTAATGCAGATGTGTCATAGAGCCGCACGAGCTTGTAGAAGGCTTTTGTTGCAGTAGGTTCTAATCTCGTGTACTGGACATGCTTTGTAGCCGCTGGCTTTGTGAAGCTATGCTGTTGATGGAGCTTGCTTGCAGATCTCTCTTTTTTTTTTTTCTCTCTCTCACACAATGCTCTATTCATGGTGTAGAATTCCTCCAAATGAACTCTCTCTCGTAGACAAGACTCTATCTCAAAAGAAAGAATGACACTCTCTTTCTCTCAATGACGGAATTCCCTCATTGCAATGGAAGGAATCAATGGACGAAAATTTTCTCTCTCTAGGGACGGAAATTTGTTCTCAATATAAAACTAAAACTAACCTAGGAGAAAAACATGAGCTCCTAAGACATGCCTACAACTAATCTAGGAATGGAGGCAATCCTACTAGTGAACTACTAATGAGCTAAACTAGGAGAGCTAAACCTATGCTCTGATACCATGACAAAACATGTGTGCCTCAGGATCTATGGAGCACTCTAAGGTGGATGGAACCTATGTGGAAACATGATGAAGAGAGTGCTCATGACATGTACCTCAAGTCAATTAGGTTCCAAGATAGATTAGCTTGGACTCATAAAGAGAATCTTGAGATAGTGCAAAGTGCTTGATTGATATTTCTTCAAATGAACCTCCCTTTTATAGGTGAGGGTACTTACATTTGCTTGCTCACATGTGGGATATGTCCTCCATGCCATGTGGCAGCTTACCCTTTGCTCATACCTTTGCTCTACAAGTGCTCTTCTACAAGTGCTCATGGCACCACATCTCAACACTGCATTGCCCTTTCTATCTTCTATTATCTCTCCATCAGCTGTGATTTGATAGGAGAGATCCCCTAATGAGTAAGGAGGACTGATGGTAGCAAAGTCAGAAGGAGTGGAAGCTGTGCGAGCGCTTCCGAAGTGAGGAGTAGCAATGGGAGTAGGAGAGGGCAAGGGACCTGACTGATACTATGTCTCCAGACCAAGTGGAGACCTGTAGGAATGTGAGTGTGCTGACTCGTCTACATCTCCCGAGTCAGCACAACATAAGCTGCCCTTCCTACTCTTCCTTCCCTTACGAGAGGCACATGCAAGTGGTGACCCCTCGGTCGAAGGGGCATGAGGGGACGGCTGGGCAGTATGTCTAGCCGTCGGTGTAGGGGAGGGAATTGCTGAGGTCCTCTAAGATAGCAGAGAGAAGAATCTCGCTGCCTCCTCATCGCTCATCTGCACTACAAACTCGTTGGGACTCCCGACAAAGCCATGCGTGGCTAGCAAAGGAGTTTCCTGAGGGGTAGTTGCAGTGCTACATCCGAGAGGAGTCGGACCAGGGGTAGTTATAGTGCTAGGTCCGAGAGGAGTCAGACCAAGGGTAGTCCTCAGGGTAGTCGCCTGAGAGGAATCAAAGTCCTCTGGAGCATATAGATCGTGAGCTCTCCTCCTGCGAGGCTGTCTGTACTCATTGGATGTGCGACGTGATCCCATGTCTAACATAGACACAAACAAGAAAACAAAAAACAAAAAACAAACATAAGCATAGGCATAGGCATAGGCATAGGCAAAGAGGGAGAGAAGAGGAAGAAGAGAAAGAGGAAGAGAAAGAGGAAGAGGAAGAAGAGGAAGAGGAAGAGGAAGAAGAGGGAGAGAAGAGGGAAAAGAGAAAGTGGAGGAGAAAGGAAGAAGAGGGAAAGGAAAGAGGGAAAGAAGAGGAAGAAGAGGGAAAAGAGAAAGTGGATGAGAAGAGGAAGAAGAGGGAAAAAAAAGAGGGAAAGAAGAGGAAGAAGAGGGAGAGAAGACGAAGAAGAGAGAAAGAAGAGGAAGAAGAAAAGAGGAAGAAGAGGAAAAGAGGAGGGAAAAGAGAAGAAGAGGAGGGAAAAGAGGAGCATATGTCTACTTCTCTTATGCTCATGCTTAAGCATAAGCATGAGCATATGTCTTCTTATCTTATGCTCATGCTTATGCTTATGCATGAGCATAAGAACATGAGCATGAAAGAAGGAAAAGAGAGGGGAAAAGAGGAGAAGAGAGAAGAAGAGGGAAAGGAGAAAGAGGGAAAAAAGAGAGAAGAAGAGGGAGAAAGAGACATATGCTCATGCTTATGCATGAGCATATGTCTACTTCTCTTATGCCCATGCATAAGCATAAGCATGAGCATATGTGTCCTTCTCTTATGCTCATGCTTATGCTTATGCATAAGAGGAGTCTTGAGCATAAGAACATGAGCATGAAAGAGGGAAAAGAGGGGGAAAAGAGGAGCAGAGAGAAGAAGAGGGAAAGGAAAGAGAGATTGGAAAAGAGAAAAGAGGGAAAGAAAGAGAGAAGAGGAGGGAAAGTAAAGAGGAAAAAAGAGACATATGCTCATGCTTATGCATGAGCATATGTCTACTCTTATGCTCATGCAAAAGCATAAGCATGAGCATATGTCTCCTTCTCTTATGAGACACATGCTTATGCTTATACTTATGCATGAGCATAAGAACATGAGCATGAAAGAGGGAAAAGAGGGGGAAAAGAGGAGAGGAGAGAAGAAGAGGGAAAGGAAAGAGAGATTGGAAAACAAGAAAGAGGGAAAGAAAGAGAGAAAGAAAGAGAGAAGAAGAGGGAAAGTAAAGAGGAAAAAAGAGACATATGCTCATGCTTATGCATGAGCATATGCCTACTTCTCTTATGCTCATGCATAAGCATAAGCATGAGCATATGTCTCCTTCTCTTATGCTCATGCTTATGCTCTTATGCATAAGCATAAGCATGAGCATAAGAGAAGGAGACATATGCTCATGCTTATGCATGAGCATAAGAACATGAGCATGAAAGAGGGAAAAGAGGGGGAAAAGAGGAGAAGAGGGAAGAAGAGGGAAAGGAAAGAGAGATTGGAAAAGAGGAAAGAGGGAGAGAAAGAGAGAAGAAGAGGGAAAGTAAAGAGGAAAAAAGAGACATATGCTCATGCTTATGCATGAGCATATGTCTACTTCAGAGAGAAGAAGAGAAAAAGGAAAGAGAGATTGGAAAAGAGGAAAGAGGGAGAGAAAGAGAGAAGAAGAGGGAAAGTAAAGAGGAAAAAAGAGACATATGCTCATGCTTATGCATGAGCATATGTCTACTTCTCTTATGCTCATGCATAAACATAAGCATGAGCATATGTCTCCTTCTCTTATGCTCATGCTTATGCTTATGCATAAGAGGAGTCTTATGCATAAGCATAAGAGACAGAGACATATGCTCATGCTTATGCTTATGCATGAGCATAAGAACATGAGCATGAAAGAGGGAAAAGAGGGGGAAAAGAGGAGAAGAGAGAAGAAGAGGGAAAGGAAAGAGAGAATGGAAAAGAGGAAAGAGGGAGAGAAAGAGAGAAGAAGAGGGAAAGTAAAGAGGAAAAAAGAGACATATGAGCATATGTCTACTTCTCTTATGCTCATGCATAAGGATAAGCATGAGCATATGTCTCATTCTCTTATGCTTATGCATAATCATAAGCATGAGCATAAGAGAATGAGACATATGCTCATGCTTATGCTTATACATGAGTATAAGAGAAGGGGGAAAGAGAGAAGAAGAGGGAAAGGAAAGAGGAAAAAAGAGGGAAAGAAAGAGAGAAGAAGAGGGAAAGGAAAGAGGGAAAAAGAGGAGGATTAAAGAGATTGAAGGAGAGAAGAAGGAAAGGAGGGAAAGAAGAGGAGAGAAGAGGGAAAGAAGAGGGAAAGAAGAGGAAAGAGAGGGGAAGAGAGGGTTCCTACACCCATCACTATTAAGGCGCTAGCTGTAGGCCAATGCAAATAACAAAAATAACAAATGAAAAAAAGAGGAAGCACTTACCTGAAATAGTACATCCTGCTCGGTGTTGTGGACTGGCCCTACAAAAGAGAGGAAACATACCATTTTTCAAATAAGATGTTAGAGGAAAGAGGAGATTACAAAAGTAACTTCTTGAAAGGAGGAGATTGAGGAGGCAAGGAGAAAGAGAAGGAAGAGAAATACAAAAAAGACTAGAAGAGGTGAGTCTTCTTTCTTTCTTGAAATCTCATTTTTTGTTTCAATCCTTTGAAAACAAGCATGAAAACTAGTTTACAGGTTTAGCAATACAAGGAGAAGCACTCACAAAACTAAAGCTAACAAACAAATAACCTACATTGTTGAAACAGACTCACCTCTTGAAAAACTTCCTTTCAAGAAACCAAAGAGGGAGAAGGGTGGAGAGGGAGCACAAGAGCTAGGAGAAGGGTGAGGAGTGGAGAATAGAGTGGGAGGTTGTCGGAAATAGGTGGGAGGTCGTCAAAAATAGGTGGGAGAAGAGATTGCCTTGCTTACTTGAAAGATTAGAGAGTGCTAAAGAAAGCGCCGCACGTTGCGTCAGGTTTCAGTTTTAACCCACAGCATCGCTATATAGCGACGCTTCTTCGTCGCTATATAGCGACATTTTTAATTAAAAGCGTCGCTATATAGCGACGCTTTAATACACTTTTTGTTCTAAGTTGAAGGGAAGCTCATAGATGCTATTTTATAACTATTAATATATTTTCTTGCAACTTATGTTGTGATTTTATAAGTGTAGATGGAAGGGACGAGTGGAAGCTCGTCTGATGATGCGCTAATGCTCGAGAGCACAAAGTGGCTTACGGAAAGGTTATACTATCATTGCACTCATTGCAAGTGAGAAGTACGACATCAACGTTGTATTATCATGTGCCACTTGCAGATGTATGGGGAGGAGCCCGAACTAGTACCCACCGTTGGTGTTGCACGTGTTGATGGACTATCGGTAAGTCAAAGCTATTTAAGTTTGTAGTCTTATTGGATACTAGGAAATACAAGATCTTATATTTACATGAAATCTTAAAACAGGATGAGGAGGCTGACAAGGGTACGCATATACCTTCACACTTTGAGCACGACTATAGTCTCCCGGATGATGACGAGGGTATGGTCGACATGATGGATTCTATTTTTAGGGGCACTACATCCCATGTACATATGATGTCAGAATCTGAGCTCAAAATGCAAGAGTTGCAATCAACACAATTGTACGAGGGTGCTAGGATGTCTAAACTACGTGCTTGTCTCTCAATCTTGAATCTGCAAGTAAAGTATGGGTGGTCAGATACAAGTGTCTCGGCCTTAATGAGGTTAGCTCTTGCATTAATTTGACTCATTATTTGGATATTGTTTGTTTTGAGAATCATCATGTTTGTTTTGAGAATCATCATTTGGATAGTGTATACCGAATCATCATTGTTCGAAGCCTATGTATGTTTGAATTGTCATAGGTTGCTCCAGAAGATGTTTCCTGCACCAAATACCATGCCCGCATCAAGAGATGAAGCGAAAACAATGCTAACAACGGTGGGTATGGATTATGATACCATCCATGCTTGCCGTAATGATTGTATTCTCTTTCATCGTGAGTATGGAGATTTGGCTAGTTGTCCAAAGTGTGGGGAAGAACAATATAGAGATGACTTGTAGGGTGAGCGGATACTGGTAAAGGTCTTGAGACACTTTCCATCATTGCAAGAATACAACACATGTTTTGATGCAAATCCATAGCGGAGTTGATGACATGGCATGCATCTCATCGGTCCACTGATGACACATTGAGGATTCCCACAGATTGTGTAGCTTGGAAGCACATAGATAATCAGTGGCCGGACTTTGCGAGGGAGCCACGCAACTTACATCTTGGGCTCGCCATGGACGGCGTGAATCCTTTCGGGTTACGCTCGACATCTTAGTCGACATGGCCCATAGTCGTGGTGAATTACAATATCCCACCATGACTACTTGTGCCAGGAAAGTACAAGGCAAAAAATATGGACGTGTACATGGCATCTTTGATAGAGGAGTTACACATATTATGGAGAGGAGTGTAGGTCTTTGATATTTCCAGAGCTCCTAGACATACCAATGATATTTTGTTTAGGGGTATCTTGATGTGGACCATGCATAACTACCCAGGATATGGAGAGTGCACAGGTACATGGTTGTGTCTCTACATGTATAATGAGGGATTATGCTTTTATGACTCTCTTTCGCACGCATATCTTATACTAACACATTCAGGCACACGTGCAAGAATTGTTACAAGTGGGTACCATGCTTGTCCTGTTTGTGGACCGGGTTTGAAATCGCTTGCATGCTACTCCAAACATATGAGGAAAAATGTTTATGAAGGTCATGCTCGATACCTTTCGCTTGACCATCTCGCACGTGGAGGTCAGCTTGATCCACCACCATCATATTTGAAGGCAAGTGACTGGATTGAACCTCCTCCTGGTATGAAGAGGCTATCGATCTTTCACGAGCTTCCTTATTGGGGTTAGTTACAAATCAATCATCTCTTGGATCCCATGCATATCTTCAAGAATGTGGGGGCTACTATTTGGGCACACTTGGTTGGTTCCAAAGACTCGAGAGGAGTGCGAGAAGACTTGCGTGCTATGAATAGGATGTCTCATTTGTGGCCCGAAGTGCATGCTTTGGGAAAAGTTGTCCTCCCGAAAGCAACGTGGATCCTCTCTACAAGGGAGGAGGCAACAGTCAAGGCAGACATTGCCTCTTTTCAAACACTGACAGGGTACATGCGTTGCTTGAAAGGAGCATTTTCAAAGGACAATAAGCTTAGTGGGATCAAGTCCCATGATTGGCACAAGGTCTTACAGATATTCTAAGTAGAATTAGTGTACCGATAATCGTGATGCATTAGCATAATTATGATTATGTTATATTGTTGACATGACTTCTTTGTTGCTTTGATAGTTCATCCTCCCAATTACAATAAAAGGGTGCTTACAAGAAGATGTTAGAAATGCTATATTCAAGATCTGTGGTATTGTGAGGTATGCTTACTATCAAATTGCATTGATTGCATTTTCTTCAATTTAAGCTAATTAATCTATAGACTGATTAGGAAAATATCTTACATGGACATGTGAAATAGGTGGATATCTCAAAAAGAGATCTCCATATCGAGCATCGAGAAGGCTAGGGTGGAATCCATCGAAGCCGTATGCTTGCTTGAGAAGCACTCTTCCTCGAGCATTATGACAACTCAAGTCCACTTGCTTGTGCACATAGTTGATGAGGTGGCTATTACAGGTACCATTCATAGTCGATGGATGTTTTTTCTCGAGCGGTTTATGAAAACTTTAAAGGGATTTGTAATACGAAGAGCAAGACTAGAAGCAAGCATGGCAGAGGGATGGCTTGTGCAAGAATCATTAGTATATATCACAGAGTTTCTTGCATCCACGGATCCCGATATGCTGCAAGCTTGGCATAACAAGGATGATGATTGCATAGTTGGCAAGGTTCCCCAAGGAAAAGGGATTGAAAGAAAGATGAGCGAAGAGCAAATGGAGAGATTCAATAAGTTTTGTATCCTCAATAGCCCTGAGATGCAGAAGTGGATTGAGAGATATGAAGTGGCCAAAGCAGAAAGAATAAATGCAAGGACGAGATTCAGAGTAATGTACAGGCGATCGCAACCATATCCACGAGATCTAGCTCTTCTCCCCACTCACATGTCACTTGATTGGCTACAACTGGCTCTACGTAAAGCCGAACACAATGGAGAGACAATAAATGAGCGTGAGCGAGAGTTATCATCTGGATGTATGGTGCATGTAAGTTTCTTACCTCTTGACGTAATTAAGTAATTATTTGTGGCAATATATGCTATAAAATAAATGCATCTTCATTGTTTTAATGATGCTCTTTTACAATACAAAAAGTACAGTGCATTATGGTCATATGGATGACATTTTCACGTGGAATGCATCGATTCAAAGAGAGTCACATATGAGTGTGGAGTCATGGCTAACTTCACACAAGATAGTCGAGCAAGTGCTTCAGACACCAATCTTCTCTCCTCACAGTTGGATTATTGTGGAACCATACACACGACATCTATGAAGTTGATTTCAGACGATTTAGTATTTTCATTCTTGATGTAAAATGGTTTAGAACTATTTACAATGGTCCCGATGCGACAGTGAGAAAAGATAGTAGCAGTTTCTTTGCAATAGACTCCACCAAACATTGGACTGATGAAAGTGATACTTTTGTTCTTCCCAAGCACTGTGAGCAAGTGCATACTAATGATTTAATTAATCGAAGCTTTTGTTTTTAAAGATCCATTGATACATGTACTTGAGCATAATTTCATATATATAATTGACGACATTTGGCACCCATCTTCAATATAGGTGGTTTTTCATCCGGATCGTTCTGATCCAAGATAGTGGTACGTGATCCAAGTTGCACGAATTTTCTAACTCTGAAAGCTAAAAGTGGTGTGAAAACCAGCATCATCTAGCTGACCGCTGAAATAAGACTCTTGGTCAACTTAGGCACATGTCTCACATGTTTCAAAATAAATGCAGACCCATTTGTAAAAGAAAACTTTATGTCACCTACTCCCACTATGTCACATCCATAGTCATTTCCAAGATGCACACAACCTGTCTTTCCACTGTCATAAGTGGAGAACCATTCCCTATGGGGAGTAACATGGAATAAAGTACCAAAATCCAAAATCCAATCCTGGGAATATGCATCATCTGAAGTGGTAAGCAACTCTGCAGATACACTAGACATGAAGAGAATGTCATTGTCACTACCATGTGTGACTGCATTGATCTCCTCGACCTTCACTTTTCCTTTGTCCTCCCTTGAACTCTCTTCCTTTTGATTTGCACCCCAATTTGCATTCTTTTTCTTATCCTTTTGCTCTCTTTTCAGCTTGTAGCAATCCTTTTTCATATGGCCCTTCTTGCCACAGTGGTAACACTCAATGTTTCGTGCCCTGGATTTGCTACGAGACTTCCCTCTTTCTTGGGACTTCCCCCTGAACTGTGATCTGCCCCTTTGCACATTTAAGGCTGCATCCTGCTTGTTGCCATCCATAGACTTTTGTCTAATCTCCTCGGCCAACAAGCTACCCACAACATCATCAAATTTCAGTACTCCACCAAGTGTAAAGTTACTGACAGCTGTACGAAAGGTATCCCATGAGGATGGCAATGAACATAAGAGAAATATTGCCTTAGTCGCTGCATGTAACATTTTCTTTGCTATCACAATGCTGCAGTGTGATGTCACCAAGTAACACTCTTTCTGTGATGAAGTTCTCTCTGACATCGATGTGCTTTGTCCTGGAGTGATATACAGGATTCTTGGCCAATTCTTGAGTTGATTGATTATCACAGTATATTGTTGTTGGCTTTGACTCATCAAAGTAATCTGTTTCTAACAATAGTCTTCTGAGCCATATAGCCTCACATGCACCTGTAGTGAGTGCCCTATATTCTGCTTCAGTCGAAGACAAAGAAACAGTTGGCTGTTTATTTGACAACCATGATATAGCACCTTGACCAAGGAAAACTGCATATCCCTGTGTCGATCTCCTGGTCTCATGATCTCTAGCATAGTCACTGTCATAGTATCCATGCAACTGTGGATGACTTCCTTTGTATTCTATCCTAAAATGTCTTGTACCTCTGATGTATCTCAAGACTCTTTTGGCTGCATTCCAGTGAGACTGTTTTGGATTTGCCATAAACTGTGCTAGTGAGCTTACTGCATAACAAATATATGGCCGTGTGATTGTCAGATATATAAGAGATCCAATGAGCTACCTATAGTATCTATCATTGACTGTAGGCTTTTCTGAATCTTTAGAAGTTTCAAACTCTGTTCCATGGGAGTGGGTGCAATCTTGCAATCTGACATGTGAAACTTCTTCAGGAGACTATCAACATACTTGAGCTGACTCATGAATGTGCTATCTGAATCTCTCCAGAACTCAATTCCAAGACAATAGTGCATAAGTCCAAGATCTTTCATGTCGAATTCTGTAGATAAGTCTTGTTTCAATTTTTTGATGAAGCTATCCTTGCTTCCTGTCACAATCAGATCATCTACATACAAAAGTGCAATAGTAATGTCTTCCCCTTGAACTTTGTAGTAGAGAGTATGATCTGCATTGGATTTCATGTATCCCAGATCAGCAAAATACTTGTCAATTCTGCTATACCAACTTTTGGGTGCTTGTTTTAAGCTGTAGAGACTCTTCTTGAGATGGCAAACCTTATTCTCCTTTCCTGGTTCAACATAACCTGCTAGTTGTTGCATGTAGACTTCCTCATCTAGATAACCATTGAGAAATGCATTCTTGACATCAAGCTGATACACATTCCATTTGCTGAGTGTCGCTAGTGATATCAAGAACCGTATGGAATCCATCTTTGCTACTGGAGCATAAGTCTCATCATAGTCTTGACCATATTGTTGTGCAAATCCTTTTACAACTAATCTGGCTTTGTATCTCTTAATACTTCCATCTAGATTGTACTTCACTTTGTATACCCATTTGTTTGCTATGGCCTTCTTTCCTGGTGGAAGGTGGCATACTTCCCAAGTATTATTCTTATACAAAGCATCCATTTCTTCATTCATAGCAGTTTGCCATTCTGGCTTGTCTTCTGCGTCTTCAAAGTACACTGGCTCTTCTGTATTCATGATGGTAGTCATAAGAGCAGATAGTTGGTGGTTTCCACCTGAATTGCTTTGCCTTTCTAAGCATATGTCAATTTGGCTGGTGGTCTGCTTTCCCTAGTAGACCATCTGAGCTACTGTGGCTCTGCTTGGGGTGTAGCTGGCAATTCTTGCTCTTCTTCATCAACTTGTTTTGTAGATGACTATGAAGTCAATGCTTCTATCTCCTGTGTAGGTGAGGTTTTCCATTCTGATTCCTCATCAAAGATTACATCTCTGGAGATAATGACTTTGCGGTTGATGGGATCATACAATTTGTATGCTTTGCTTTCTTTACTATAGCCAACCATGATGCATTTGCGTTCCTGCGATGAGCATCATGTATGTCGGCATATGCTATGCAACCAAATATGCGAAGATGCCCAATGCGTGGCTTGTGTCTAGTGAATGCTTCATAAGGAGTCATACCTTGTATCGGTTCAGTAGGAAGCTGATTAAGCAAATAGTTAGCAGTGGTTATTGCTTCTGCCCAGTACTGATTTAGAAGATGCTTTTCACTAAGCATTGCTCTAGCACTGTCTGCTAAAGTCCCATTCTTCCTTTCAGCTCTTGCATTCTGCTGAGGAGTATCTGCACATGTGAATTGTCTTTGAATGCCGTGATTTCTGCAAAAGTTCATGAATGCTGAAGACATGTATTCACCTCCTCTATCTGATCTCATGACCTTGATCTTTCTGCCTGTTTGGTTTTCTACCATGGCTTTGAATTCTTGAAATCTAGAAAACACTTCAGATTTCTCTTTCAAAAAGTAGACCCAACAATATTTGCAGTAGTCGTCGATGAAGGTTAAGTAGTAAAGTGAACCATTGATGCTACGGGTCTGGGCATAACCCCATACATCTATATGTATCAAATCAAGAATACCTCATGCACGAGAGGTAATTCTGACAAAGTTGGTTCGCTTTTGTTTGCCGAAGTAGCATGCTTCACAAACCTTTCCAAGAAACTGTAGCTTCGGAATCCCAATTGCCGTATTTTGATTCCTGAGATCTAACAAGTACTTGAAATTGACATGACCATATCTATTGTGCCATTTTGTAGATAGTGGCATTTGTTGCGATTGAGCTAACATGGCATGCTTATCTGGTACTATAGCTAGCATTCTGTATAAGCCTCCTTGACACCTTTTGCTACTAGCTGACATCTTTTGGATTTGTCTCTGATAGTGCATTTATCACTGTCGAATATGACTTTGTAATTGTGTTCCGTCATTTGATCTACTGACAAAAGGTTCTTGCTGAGCTTCAGAACATAGAGCACATCTTTGACTAATCCTCTTGTACTAGTGAAATTGTTCATAGGGATAACACCTGTCCCTTGAACTGGATTCGGTGTATTGTCTGCTATGTAGATGACATTTTTCTGTCCTTCTAATGGCTTCATTTCTGTGAACCATTCCTGATGATTTGTCATATGAGATGATGCACCGCTGTCGATGTACTAAGGATCCTGTTCCACTTGGTTGACTTGATAACTGAAATCCTCTTTGGGATTGAAATCAGTGTCTAGGTACACTGTATCAGTCTGATGCAATTCCTCGCTTGCAAGAAACATATTTCCATGTTCATTTGCAAAATGACTGTGACTAGAATGCCCACCACGATGATTTCCTCTACCTTGAGAATTCCCTCGATTACTGCTAGATTGACCGCCTTGGTCGTACTGCTTTTTGTGGTAATCTCTTTCATAGTGTCGAAACTTGTGACAGTAGTTGCACTGAATGTTTGACACATTGGTGGATGCATTCCCTCGTCCTTGGAATCTTCCTCGGTTGGAATGATTTCCTCTTTGCTGATTCTGATGTTGCTGAGGATGATGCTGATTCTGACTTTGATTTTGTTGATGATGACCACTTTTCTGATATGATTTACCTCTTCCTCTGCCTTTGCTTTTGCTTTTGTCTGAAGCTGTGAATGCCTGATCATTAGAATGACCTTTATGTGCTTGAATGGCCTGAGTCCTGAGTTCTTCACCAAGTAGGACTGACTGAAGTTCTTCCAGTGTTGAAATTTGTCGTTGGATGGCAATACTCTGGACTAGATTCTCATATCCCTCTCCTAGTCCATTCAGGATTACTTGAACCAATTTTGCGGGGTTCATAGTCTCTCCTGCTGCTACAAGTTGATTGTTGTAGTCTTTGATACGGAGTACATAAGCATGACCGGTGTCACTGTTGTTGCAAAAACTCTGGTTGATTTGGTTTCTCAGGGTGAGAATCCTGGATGTGTTCTTGGACTCGTAGAGAGTCGTGAACATATCCCATGCTTCTTTTGATGTCTTGACTATGTTGAGTTGTCCTAGCATGACATCTTGCACATTTTGCTTGATCAGGTGATAGGCATACTTGTCTTTCTTATCCCATTCTGCTTGAGCTCGGTGGGCAATGGCAGGATCTGCTACTGGTGCAAAAACTGTTTGTGTAGATGTAGATCCTGATGTATATCCCATTGCTGGTGCTATGACAATAGATGGAGTAGAGCTATTGGTAGCTGGATCGGCCAATGGTCTAGGTGTAGACCCATCGACATACTCCCATTTGTCTTGAAGCACAAGAATGGTCTCCATTCGGTATTTCCATGTACCATAATTGGAGTTGTCTAACTTAGCAAATGCCTCCAAATTGAGGTTGCTAGTTGTAGACATGGTGCAAGGAATGTACTCAAAAGTGTCGTGAAGATCTCTGTATGAATCAATTACAGATACACTGTCTATGCCAAGTGAAATCTCTGAACTGTCGGTGAAGATAGAACTGCAGTATATAAAATCTGATCTGTATTACAAGGCTTGTGGCAATGATGCCAGGAATAGCCAAGAGGCTTTACAAGGCTGAAATGATGTGCACGATGCCATGAGATAGCCGAATAGGCTTTACAATGGTGGCATGTGTGTGTGAAATCAAATTCTATCTGCCCACTGAATCAATATGCAATGCCTCTGAACTCTGAAGTATGCTCACTGAACTGATGAACGTAAGGTTTCAGGTAATATAATGATGTGAAACCATATGTGAGCGTATGGACTGACTCCGAGTAGGTACTAGTCGAGAATTTTGGGCATGGCTTAGATTGGCAACTTGAGGAAATTTAAAGCGTCCCCTCTATGGTGATCTAGTCTACTCTAATCTAGATCTAAACCAACCGTCGATCGATGAAAGAACAGCAAATAATTCCTTTTCTTTTGTTCTTTTTTAAGTGCTGGGTCAAATGCATCGATGTAGAGGCAAATCTACGTGAAGGAAGTGGTTTTGTTGGCGAGGCTCAAATGTGAGTGTAACTTGCACCGAAATGTGCACGTGATGTGACGAGCACGTAGAGCACGAAAAAACGAGCGACTTTCCTTTTTGGAGCCCCTCAAATTCTTCCTGGATCAAGAGATATAACTTGATCTAGGTGGAGGGGCAAAAGGAGTGCAAATGTGCTCAATGATGACGTGTCACTGCGAGTTACATGCAGTGATGATGTGGCACTGTGTCTAGCAAGAGGTGTGCCAGTGAAGCCCTGTGCTGAGGTGGCAGGAGTGGTCACATGAAGTGACTGTGAAGCACTATGTGTGCTCAGTGCTGACTAGACTGTTGAGGTGGCACTGCTGATGTGGTAAAGGTGATGTGGTAATGATGACATGGCTGATGACATGGCACTGATGACGTGGCCTAATGATGTGTCATTGATGACATGGCACAAGTGATGTGGCCTGTTGATGTGGTTGTGATGATGTGGCAACCTCACGGGGCTACTGACATGGCACTTGGAGATAAGGTGCCATGTGGCAAAAATCTAACCAACGGATTCAACCGTGGTTCACTTGACTTAACCACAGTTAGGGGCCAATCTTATCTGGCTAGCTGATTAGGGTTAGGCTGGACAACCCTATCCAACCCTTTTGAGGTTAAATCCTATCTGCCACATGGCAGAAAGGTGACCATAGGTGTGGTGAAGTAAGATAAGGTTTACGTGGCCGTCTGCCACGTGTCATTTTTGAAGAAACCAAAATCTTTGAGATTTCGATGTTGAGGATTCCGTCGCTCCGTCGCTGTGGCTATACGTCATTTGAGAATTCCGGCGTTGAAGCTCAAGTCGTGTGCAAGTCGTGTGCAAGAAGCTGGCTATGGAGCTCTACTACCAAGCTGTTGTGGAAGCACGAAGCATGCTATAGAAGGAGGAGCGGTGTCACTGAAGCTTCAAGTGGTGAGGCTGTGAAGACTGCTCGTCACGAGGGCTGCTATGGAGTCAGAGGGTCACCTGTGAAGCTGTTGTTGCTGAGAAGCCACCTTTGCTAATGAGCTCATGCTACAGACGTTGCATGCGGTGTTGGAGATTTTTTTTTTTGTCGGCTTTGCTGTCGTGGCTGGGTGAGCTACGGCTGGAGCATTAGAAGCTTCGAGTAGAAGGATTGGCTCGGCCTCTACGACCTCAAACTTGGCTAGCAGCAACAAAGCAAGAGCAACTCGGTCGAGAGTTGGGCCTTCTCCAAAAGCAACCTTGGCTATGTTTGACTATGGCGAGGCATGTTGGAGAAGCTTAGTTGCGCTTGTATGTAGAGGCTCATTGCAGAGCCGGTGGTCAGCCAGCCACGTCGAAGCTCCTAATCACTCGAGGGCCTTAGATGTCGATGGAGTAGATGCACCTGTAGTAGCCTTTGAAGAAGCCTGAGAGCTGGGAGTGCACGTTTGGAGTAGCTTCTTTTGGATCCTCCCACCTATCTCTCTCTCAGAGATCTCTATTTAATCTACCTCTCTCTCAATGAATACTAAGCTTTCAATGATGCTCTCTTTCAAAGTAGAATTCACAGCAAGGATCTCTCTCTCTCTTTCACACAATCTCTCACAGTCAATCTCTCTCAATTGGTCTCTCAATAGAAATCTCTCAAATCACAATGAATGGAAATGGATGAGATTCACGGAAATCTCATGAACATAAGCCTCTCTCTCCCTCACAAGAAACTATCATAAGCACTCAAGCAATGAACGGAAATATGGGCGGAAACTATTCAAATGCATGGAAATTTCTCTCATCCACGAAATGAAAGAATGGAAGCACTAAATCTCTCAATCTCTTGATCTATCTCTATCTCACTCTCACATACGGATCGCAATGCCTCAACGAAAGGCAAGGGAGTTCTGATACCATGACAAAATATGAAGAGGGGAGAGGAGAAGAGTGGAGATGAGGAGAGAGGGCACAGCTAGAGAGCACACCACAAATGACTAACTGTACACTAGAGTTAGTTGAAAAAATAGAATATATACAAACCCTTTTAGGGTTAGGGTTAGGGGATCTAACGCTTTCCTTTATAGCACTCTATAAGGTTAGTGCTATGCACATATGATCACGTGATGGTGCTATGCACACATGATCACATGATGTTGAGCGTGAACTCTCAACATGCTCTACATGTGTCACTATTCCTAAAGAATTGAGCTTTCACATGTGAATCTATCGAGAAGTTCAATCATCAAGCATCCAAGGATCAAGGGACACTCCAGGTGGTAGGCGGCTAGATTCTCGCTACATTGCCTAACTCATTCAAAGTTATTAGGAATTGGATTAGCGTGAAGGCTGTAAAGGAAGATGTAGTTGACAACAACAAAGGTGGGGCATTGAATGTGAAGGTTAGGAGCCTTCAAGAGAGTGCTCTTGAAGCCATGGAGAGGAAAGGTTTGAGAAAATTTTGCAATGACATACTTTATGCACATAAGCTAGGAATGTTTGCAGGCAAGAAGGCATTATGGAATGTTGAACCCTAGAATGGATATTTTAGTGATTCAACTAAGGCCTAAAAATGAATGACCAAGCGGAGAAAAATGAGCTACCACAACCAAAGAATGGATGGGCAAAGGAGGGGGAGAATTGGGAGCAAATCTTAACCTCTATCAACATCGTGTACTGCATGCCCAATCCCTAGTAGATGGTGCTATGTGACAAGGCAAGGTGGTGCTATACAAAAGGCAAGGAAACACTACGTGACCAGGTGGTGCTACACAACAAGGCGAGGAAACACTACATGACCAGGTGGTACTACACAAGAAGGCAAGGAAACACTACATGACAAGGTGGTGCTACACAACAAGGTGAGGAAACACTATGTGACAAGGTGAGGCAACAAAGGGCCCGGGGTGTTATCCAAGGTGGGCTCAAGACATTAGAAAGTTGAGCTTGAGGAAGAGTTAGATGATGATGGCATGAGCATAGGATCATGGATACTTTTATAGAAAGTTTGCTTATATATTAATTGAAATACTGGTGAAAGATTACCAAGCTAGTTGTTTTAGATTCACAATATTTCCAAACATAGTATGGTTTCTAATGTTTTCTTTCAAACTCTATAAGAAAGATGTAAATCTTGGCTAAACTTCAAAATTTATAGCATAAAAGTTCTAAATCTTGGCAAATCTTTCAAACTTTTATTTTTATTGTGGCATAAAGTTTTATTTCTTAATCAAACTAACATGAAAAAATCATCCATGCATAGGATCCATGAATGTTGAGTCCGTAGATGTAATACAATGTGAATGGCACCTACCCCTCTAATGGGCAGGCATTGGGGGCCCACTTTTCATAAACTCCATGTATAACATGCGAGCAATCATGTTTTTGAAAAAATACCTATTATTGCATTTTAAAACATTTTTTCATGTAATTAATTAGCCCCTCTTGCATTTAAACATTTTTCAATCTTAACATTTCCATAGATCCACCCATAGAATTTACACTAAGTTGTGGTTTTATAAATGCCATCATGTATGTAAACGGCATGTAATTTCCCCTGATAAAAAAATACCCCTCCATGCATTAACATGCTATGTTACATTTTTATGAGTGACCTCCTGAGTTGGTAGGTGCAAATGGTAGTAAATGCAATGCAAAGTACCCTCGCCATAATGTCGAAAAGAGTCATGCATATAAGGTTTGAAAGTCTTACAAGTTAGGGCCAATCTTATTGCCAAGGCAATGTGTGTATGTAGAGTGTAGCCTTGGAGCTACTTTTTTTGAGTGACAATTTTGGCTAGAGAAATTCCTAATTGGTTATGCCCTCTCTCTCTCTCTCTCTCTCTCTCTCTCTCTCTCTCTCTCTCTCTCTCTCTCACTCATGTGCATGCGCACATGTGCACACAAATACAGTTCATAAGTCATGTGTTTCTCCCTTGTTCCCACACTATGTACATACATTGCAAATCTATTTGAATTGTTTTGCTGAGAAGCTACAACGCACTAGTCATTTGAGAAAGGAATTTCCCTGCATACGTAGAGGAGAGCAAAGTGCTAGAGGACAAATCAAGGCACAAGACACAATACTACAATTTAGTTACAACATTTGGCAATCTTGCAATCTTTGTACTTATACCACTCTCTTTTTGGGTATTCAAAAAGCCCACTTGTCTTTGAATCTCTCGACTATCCACTAAAAGTGGTTTGTACTAGAAAGCCAGTGGTGGTGAGTGCAAAGCAAACTCACATGTAGTGAATGTTAGAACAATGAATGCAAGGATACAACATCAACAAAGATACCAATGACAAAGAGCCTAGAGGGGATCACTAGAATTGAAGCTTAGATGAATGGATTTAGGACAGTGAGAAACCCTAATTAAAGGAAGTGATCAAGCCAAAAAATATGCTAGAATAAATGTTGGACAAAAAGATCAAGAATGGAATCAAGAATCCCAACCTTTAGTGAATTTGTACAAGTTTTAAGAGTAACAAGGAAGTGAATCCTCACTACTATCACTAGAATGAAGCCCAAATTTGATTGAACCAACTGCAATGGACATGTCTAGAGGCACTCCACCACCACTAAGTCCACAAGGCTAGCTAAGGCAACAAGAGGACCAAAAATATGAATGGAGTTCTAAAAATACATAGGATAGGAGGGGGGAATCCTTGATCTAATTTGCCAATATTTTTATGAATGGTGATGATTCTGCAAGTCAATACCAGTAGAAGTGTGCTTGATCAACTTCTTAACCACATTCATGGACAAATTCATCAAGTGGTGTGAATACCATGATGACAAAGCCATCAAGTGGTATGCTAATACTAAAATGATAAAGCCATTGAGTGGTATGATATTACGCCAAGGAACATTTTGCCACGTGGGATGAGTTGAAAGTTGCATTCTTCTAGAGCTTCTAGCACAAATTTAGTATGAAAGACGTATTGTTGTTGAAGCTCAATTGACTCAATCAATGAGTGGAAAAATCTATTACCACTTTGTAGCACAAATGAGAAAGCTTGTCATCAATAAGCTAAATAATGCACAAGACAAAATGGCATTGCGATTTTGGTAGATGACTAGTCTCACCGGTAGCATAAAGTTGCACAACATGGAGATAACCTATCTAATAAGAATGAAAAACGAATTTCTCCAAAGAGCGAGTTTAGTCAAGAAATGTGGAAGAAGATGAAAGTGTTTTTCCAAGAGGTGGATAGTTAAGGAGACAAAGATAAAGTAGTGATTTAAAAAAACACCAAGATGAAAAAAGAGAAGCTAAAGAAGGCTTTGAAAACATGGGCATCGGAGGCACCCCAGAAAAAGATAAAGCATGGTGCCACAAGTGCAAAGTGGATGGATAATGTTGGTTGGGTAAGTATTGCAACATTTTCATTTGCTTGGGCCACACACCTAAAGAGCATTGGGTCAATAAGTACAAACAAATAGTAGATGCCTACCAAGTGGAAAAGGAGACCTAAAGACCCTACCAAGGGATAGACCAAAGATTACCAACATGCATGCTACTTCTGTAGTAGTGAAGAAGTTCATTAGAATATCAAATTCCAATTGTGGAAGAAGAAACTCAACATGCTCCATAAATCATGCAATCAAACCAATGGCTTAGTTATGGTACTAGCAAATTGGATACAAGGATGTTCATAAGACCATAAGGAGTAGTCCAAATGAACTCCAAAATGTTAATAGAGTCTAGGTTTTTCTTCAACTCCATGGAATATTAATGAGATTACAAGTAAAATAAACTTAAATAACTTGAGTTAAATACAAATAAGCTACCTACATGAGTTAACTAAGATTAATTAGACATTAAGTAGACTTATAATGGATTTATTAAGTCTTGGGGAAATCAGTCTATACAATATGTAACATAGTAAATTCGTTAATGGAAGGGGATTTTTAAATTGGGGGACTTACCTTCCACCCTCTAAACCCTAAATCTTCCTTATGTCTTAGCTTGGAATCTCAATCCAACCAAATGACAATGATGAATCTAATCCAATACGCTAATTCACTTTTCCAATCGAATAGCAATCACTAACCTAATAACCAATACATTTTCGTGAAACATTTAGTTAATGTAATGCTAGGTTACCCTTAAATTATGTTAATCTCTCATTGAAAACTTAATACCCAGGGTGGTCATTCTCTAAAAACCCATTAAACCATGTGAACAAGCACACACTTAAAACATTTTTTGGCTAAATTGTCTACCCATCTTTTGTATGTATACATGTTGTAATTTTGAGCTTAAAGCTCTCCACTTTACATGTTCATACCATAGTTATATGATATATTAGATAGGTATTTTGAACCTCCTCCTATTCATAAATATATAGAGGAGAAAAATCCCTATATACCATACTATAACCTCACCTCTTCCATCATCCAATCTTATTTGCAAGAAACAAAGAGGGAATTATACATGAGAACCAAGGAAAAGAAAGCTAGGTATTGCCTTATTTTGTTCTTTTTTTGTTGGATTGGAAAGAGAGAAAGAGATTTAACATCCGAGGGCTTTAGCCCAGCACTCCAAAGGGGGCTAGGGAGGAAGGGAAGGATAGAGGATAGGCAGATTGGAAATCTCTCGAGGAGGGTTGTGTGTAGCTCATGTGGACATGGTTGTATGGGCTATAGCCAACCCAAAAAAGAAAATAGCTAACCGAATAATCCATGAACTTAAGAAAAAAGAACCCCTCAGGGGAGTCATCAGGTTGTCAAGCAATGAATGACATACTAAAGGAACTAAATGAACAAGCAAAGGATAGCAATGAATCTGGGAGTGAAGAATCTGAAGGACCAATGTGTAGAAACAAATCAACATGGTCTAGGAAAAGTTTGGGGAACTCAATGTGCTGATCTCCATGTTGGCTAACTATTGGAACTTGCTCCCCATTGTGCAAATTTCTTTCAAATTCCAATGATTGACCAACAACCTATTAGCTACACCCCTTGCAACAAGGGTGGTGACCAAAACGTTGATCTAGGATGAATTAGTGCCCACGATCATTATCAAAATTTGGAATCACACAATGAAGGGAGTGCTCATCAATGGAGGCTTAAGGGTAAACATCTTTGAACAAATCCAAAAGGAGTTTAAATTAAAGAACTTGAAACCTTCACCATTTAAAATTTGTATGGTAGAGTAGAGGCTGGTGATGCCTACAAGCATGCTCGAGGATGTTTGCATTAAGATTAGGATAGCCTATTTCACGATCACATTCATCATGTTCAAAATGGAGAACAAACAAGGGAACCCAATGCTATTGGAAAGACCATGGTTGAAGGGTGCTAAAGTTCTTTATGATTGGGAAGGAGAGACCCTCCATGAAGGGCAGGGTGTGTCGATATCAATGGGTAGCTACAATCATGATCCAAATGCACTACAAGCCTGAATTCCTAGAGGTGGAAGAGGCCCATGCCTCACATGAGGAAAAGCTATATGCCCTCAACATTATACAAATTATAGTGATTGATGCAATGTAGATAGCAACCAAAAGGCTAGTTGAATATGTAGAGGTCCACATGTCCTTCTTGAAGGGTTCACCAAAGATGATGAAGGACAAAGAAAAGTCCAAGAATAAGTAGCAAATTCAATTAGCTGAGCTAGCATTAGTGGGAAAAACATCGAAGGCTAGGCAATAAGTCAATGTGCGTTTGTGAGATGCACCAACGCTGATGCAAACCACCAAAGAGCTATCAGACAAATTCCTCAAGGAATCCAAAGCACTCTTTAGGGAGTACAAATATGTATTTGCCTAGGAATACATAGATTGAAGGGGGTACTACCAAGTTTGATTAAAAAATGCGTCTCTCATTCCAAAATGCATTCCTCTCATTCCAGATGCAAAACTTGTTCATCCACAAAGATAGTTAATGAATACCACAATTATGCCATGTTGGTGAAGGTCAAGATGTTTAGAGATGGATGCAGTGGGTATAACCAAATAATGCTAAATGAGGAATATACAATGTTCATCTTTGAATGTTGATGCCATTTGGGTTGAACAATGCTTCATGGTGGAAACTTCCAAGAGTACATCAATGAATTTGTTATGATATTCTTTGATTATTTCTCTTTTACAACATGAAGGAAACACACTTGTAATGCTTGTAAGAGGTGTTCCAAAGATGCAAGGAGACCCCTTGATGATCATGGCAGACCCCTTGGGACTTTTGTTTACACGATGATCATGGAAAACCTCAGGGAGAGAGGACCTCATTTCTTTGTGGGCTTTGGGTACTTCTGGTTACATGTAGTGGAGAGAGGACCTATTTACTCTATTGGATCTTGGAAGAATTTCAAAAACCTTTTAGATGATTGTAAGATTCAGTGTAGGGCAACTCATAGCATGTGAAAGAAGAAGTGGATAGATTGATGCAACCCTATCCTTGGATTTGGTTCTTACAAATGGTAGGCCTTATCATTGCTTTATCCTTGGATTTGGTTCTTACAAATGGTAGGCCTTATCATTGCTTCAATTTGGCTTGGCCATTTTATGAGGTTAGGTATACCACTCCAGGTTATAGCGCTTCAACAAGATTTAGATGGAGATGGCTTGGTTCTTGATGTTCATTGTAGGGGCAAGGTATCTAGGTTTAGGGATGAGGATACCCTTGCTGAAGTTGTTTTTGAGCTTGTCAAAGTTTTACATCATGTGGAGTAGTGTTTATTGAGTCCAAGTTGGCACCTAGAACTAAGCTGAAATCACACTTCACTAGACTCATGTATGATTTGGATCTGTGGAGGTGTCCCCATAAAGTATTTGCGGTGAGGACTCGAGGAGTGGGAGTGATTGATGTAGGGAACCATAAGAAGATATTCTACATGTTTAGAAATGCTAAATGGTTTTACCTCTATTTTAGGGGTTGGAATCACATTAAATCTCCTCATTGGGAGAATTTTTAGAATTCTACATTCTTGCAAATTTTATTTGGAGAAGAGATTGGAAACTGGTTAGGAATAGAAAAATCACTATTTTCTTTTATCTTTCTACTCACAAAGAGATTGCAATGACCTATGAAGGTCCACGTTTGGATCAGCCCCTACTTGCCCTTGTTACCTTTCTACTGAGGAATCCATTCAACATTGTTTATTGGATTGTAGATAGTGAAGTTAATCTAGAAGGGGATTGCTAATCTTTTAAGTAATGCCATTCAAAAGATGATGGGGCCAAATAATTTACTTATGATCACTAGAACATGTCAACCAAGACTTATGAAGAATTGTTGATTGGAGTAGTCACACTAGAGAAAAGTGGACATTGCCAAGAAGAATATAGGTTGAAGGGGATGATGATGAAGATGCTTCCTCCAAGACAAACTAGCTAACATCCATACTCAAAGAGACTTTAAAGGAGCTAGGTTATTGAGGTAAGACAGGTTCAAATTCAAAATGCTACAATAAGTGCAAGTAGTGAGGATGAGAGAAATTGGGGTGTTACGCAGGAGGGAGAGCGCAAGAGTGATGGAGTGGAGTGCACTCCTAAGAAACCTTATGTATCACGTGCTTTCAAGGAGTATTTAAAAATCCCCCCGCCCCCCTAAAATAAATTCACCCCTCTTTACCTATGAACTATTGCATTTTCCCCTAAAATTGAATTAAAAAACCCCTATTATTGTAAATACTTGAGAAAATGAAAAAACCCTTTTCAACCAGACACTCAACTATGCCTATGCATGGATTTGCGAGTAGTGATAAGCACACAGGCTATAATCCCTCTTTGTACAAATTGAGACTATCAAGCAAATCTTGATAAGCACGCATGCTATAATCCCTCTTTATACAAATTATGACTATCAAGTAGATCTTGTCCTTGCAAAGAGTAGGTCAATGAAGCCAATACATTGTAGAAGAGAGGAGATAAGTGCCTTTAGAGTGCTCTTATAACTTATGTTTTTATGTCCTAATGGCTCGTCTGATTTCAAAATTTTGTGAATCACAAATTAAACACTATTTCCAAACGAACCAAATGTAATTTTACGTAGAAAGCATTTGGGTGGAGAGGCCTAGGTGGAACGCTACCTCAGAGGAAAGGGAGAGGGTTTAGTTGTTTGCATTGTTTAGGTGGAGAGGCTTGATTGAGCTTAATTTATCATTCATTCAGAGCTTAATCGGCCATCACAATCAATTCCTTCGATACGCTTATGTTAATTTGGCATCATGCTCCCTCCAATTAATTCAAAAACCCATTTTTCCAACATTGTGGGCACCTATTCATGACTATAACATTTCTGTCCACTTGTGGAGAACAAATTAGGCTGCATTGTAAGTTCAATCAACAGTGCCGATGAATAAAAATTCCATTGACACCACATGCATCTTCTCTCTGTATGAACAATTGAAATTCATTGTAAGGGATGCATGTTGCTTAACTTCATGTACACTAACAAAAATATTTTGCTGTAATGTTAGAACAAGCACTTCCACTGTGCTCAAGTATAGCATTTGTGAGTAAACAACGCACATGCATTGTTGCTCCTATGTAAGTAGTCTCGACTCGTTCTAGTACACCTATATGAGGTAAAAGTCAGTAATTCACCGCCCCCCAACAAAGAAAACAAAGGTGTGATTCAAAGAATTTACCTAGAAGAGACCAACACGGAACATAGGATAAGAAGCAAATTGGATACAGTGGAAAGGCCTGACAATCCTTCTCTACACAGTTGAATCTTAATACGAGCAAGAGAAGACAATTTGTCCCCTTATCCCACATAGCTCTCAAAATTTCAGATGAAATTGTCATTGTTTTTGTTGTTGTATACTCCATGTGAGTTAAGATGAGGCTTGACAACAATCGTATATCTAGATGAATCTAGGAACATACCCAAACTCATCCTCTGAAAACACAACATAATGTGCAGTCTCTATCTCCTGACAAATGCTCTCATGCATAGATATCCACACACCCACACATAATTGAGCATCCATGTATACAAAGGTCTTCGTACTGAGCTTTTGTCAACACTCTAGGGCTTGACAACAATTTTGTTGTTGCCAAATGTATACAAGAAGCATCTAGGCTCTCTTGGAGCAGACATTTTAATTTGACTGATCTCATAGACCATTTATAAAATCTCCATTTGAGGAAATATCTCCACATTTACAATGTTTTATTGTAGGCGCTCCACCCCTAACTATTTTTTTGCTTGCCTCAATCACATGTTAAGATTTTCTTGCCACATGAGGCCAGAGAAGTTATTCACAAATATGATATCCAAGATGCTGTGTAAATCTATCTTTTTAGCAACCATTGTAGTATGTTTAAAGTGTGAACATGTTTGAAAAAGCATGCGTTCAGGACAAACCTCCCTTACGTGCACACAAGAGTTCACAAAAGGAGAAACCTACTTATTCCTCTTGTTCAATCGTAAATCTTTCCAAAATAGATAAGAAGCTCCATACATGCAACGAATAGGAAAGTTCTGGTGACTCTCATTGAAACACTTTTAACATTAAAAAGCTTGCCTCAGAAACAAGCATAACATTAGCTCAACAATGAAGTTCCAGATGCTTTCTTGAATGGATGGCCTCTCTTGTTTATATCATTCATTGCAAATGGCTTGGCAGTAGCTTTAAGAAATTCTGGTCCTTCTGTGTCTATCCTCTTGTGAAGAGCCTCGTAATTCTCAAGTACCTCTTTCAACTTACCCTTCATCTCACCCAATTCCACCTTTGTGGCATGCACTGGAAAAAATATTTAAAAGTAAAACAAGCTCAACATAAAACTCTGAAGAAAGTACTCAGCATTGAACATCGGACTGAACTGTAAGGGGAAAAAAGCCGCTCTACATACCATCCTCTAAATCAGCTGCACTTGTTCTCATTACGCAAAGTGTAAAATTCAAACGCTGAAGCAGTTTCATTGCCAATGCTTCCACGACATCTATTTTGTTTCCTAAATCCTCCTGCATGAAAGATTACCACCAACTGTCAATATGAAATCCATAGACAAGCTTTTGATAGAATAGTGTATATGCCTAAAATTCAGCATCTTTAAACTGTGGTGCTACCACCAGCAGGTAAACACCACCAATCAATGCAACCCTCGTGCCTTATCTCCGTCCCCTCAAACCCCCTTGTACCTGTCACATGCTATGACAAGACAATCATGCGATAGGGAGGAAGCAGAAGACCTGTTGTAGACCCTCTCTCCTTTGTCCAATTGTACCACTAAAACAATTCAATACCTTTTCTCCATTTTCAATCTGTTCATCCCTCTCTCTCATCTGTACACCCTTTGATTGCTCTAGTTGGAGATTGCAAGATCCTTCATCATAGCCAACAAAACTCTGGCGGATTTTATTCCTCCTTTTCCTTCTCAATGCCACCATGTGTAGAAAGTTTTTTTTAAAAGCATGTCAATGCTGCCATGTGTCACTACCCAGCCACTGCCTTTCCCATCCAACGCTATCAAGATTGTTTCTAACAAACTTCTAACTTATGCATTAAAATTACATGGAGGATCAGCTCTCTGCAAGGGCACTGACAAGAAAGAGAGACCAGCTGCTTTGCAGGCTGCTTCTCAGAGTTTCGGCTCACTACCTAACGTAACCCAAGAGAATGTGCCAACAGCCAGTGTGGTGGACTATACAATCAATCTTTTCATTGATCCGTGAGCATATCAAAGATACGTGTAGGCCAACCCTTGCAGTAAATTGACAATGCTCCGTGGTCGTGCCTCCCATCAAAAGGTTGCAACATGCAACCTAAATATGCACTGCTGTGACTCCAGCCATTATCTCCCAGACATCGTATTCTGGCAGTGATGCGAGACCCTCATGACAGCTTGGTTCTCTTGGCATGCAACTCTCTGTGAACTCAGGCCCTTGCCAGAACTTATACTGTAGAACATATGTGAAGACTATAGAAGCACCAAACCTCTCCCAGCCTATAGCAGTAAGCAATGCATCAAACTCTAGGAAGGACTCCCATCCTGCCCAAAGTGTCCCATCCTGTGCCATAGGCCCTCTCTCCAGGCATCTAAGATGGTGCCTCAGTCTCCTCTATACGTTGTTTTGCTCCTTTCACATGCAACAAGGCCTTGTGATGCCCCTCAAGCAGCTGACATACTCTTGTCCATGACCCCCAAGGACATGGCTAAGCCACAATCCCACTATGCCCAACCAATGTACTTCTTGGAACCAAAGATGACAGTCAGGTGCCGTATCACTGCCTCTCTATCTCCTCGCTACACCAAGATTTATGGCTTTAGACCTTGTGGGTAACTGTCACGAAGTTAAAACTAGGCTTTGTGTCAAGGAGGCAGGAAGGCGTTCTCATGCCCTGAAACATACATGTGTCCGTTTTTGAAAGGTAACTCTCAGTAGGTCAGTGTCGCTCGCTTCTTATACTAAAAATAGAGCCTGGCTGCGAGCTCATGTACACAACGCACGTAGGTCTCACTAAATATCTTCATCTGATGAAGGAATATGAAAACTCGTCTTAAACCAAAGACCCCCATGATTCAAAATAATACCGCCAACATTTTCTGCACAATAAAAGTGGCAATATGTCAGAGCTACCTGATTTTTGTTAATCTTTTCAGAAGTGACTCTCTGCCACTCCTGATACAAAGTGAGTAATGATGCTGTAGTTGTTGGGTCCAGAGAACCTGTACATTAAAAAGTAACGTACAACCTCACACGCAGTCGAACCACCAAATAGGCAATACGGATTGAAAGAATTACCAAATGTTGGTATGGTTATTCAAAGACTGTAGGGTTAATGAAATCAAGCCCAAGAATGTACCGTATTCACCAGCATGCGTTTGTGACAATGGGCGTCTTAAAAGCAAGTTGTTCAGACTATTTTCGATTGGAACCGATTTCAGAACAGGTGCAGCCTGGAAAAGTCTTGTGCATGTCACATTTCAGATTGCTAATGCAAAATCTTATGAGAGTTAAATTAAGAAATTATGTTCGGCTTTTCCCATCTTGCAAGGCAGATTATATACTTACAATTTGTAGTGTTTTCAACTTCTCCAAGTGAACATTGATTTCTTCAGCCTTATCGGTCACGGTTGTGATGCCATCGGCAGAACCCTGCCATGCCACAATAAAACGAATAAATAGTGCGACCACTCATGGCCCATTTCACTCGGATCGTTCCAAGACAAGTTCACATTCTTGCTTCTGCATACCGATTCAGGAGGGTTGAACTTCGAATCCGTGATGCCCATTCTGTGTAACTGATCGCTGCTTGTGGACTCACTGGAGTTGTAAGTCAGCGAATAAAGCTCATACTGTAATGCCCACAAAACCATTGACCCACCAGCTTAACAATAAAAAGTAGCTCCCTGCCTTTATTAGCATGGCTCTCCTTTAGGATGGTGTTGGGTGGGAGTTTTGTGATTATTCTTAGGTTTTAAGGAATTTTTATTAGGAATTTCTAAAATTTTTAACCTCTACTTTTAGATGGCTATTAGGAGCCTTTAGCTTGTGTGTGCTTTTAACCCCCCTCCAACATGGCTATAAATCAATTGAGTGGCTCCACTCTCCCTTCATGCTTGAGCTTTCCCTAAAATGATTGCCTTGGCTTCCTCCAACTCTTCAAATGACTTCAAGCTTTCCGATCGCTCATCCAAGTCTCACGTGTTCGTTTGTGAGCAAGGCGCTAAAGCCGCTTGTGTGTGCTTTTTACCCTCCTCCAACATGGCTATAAATCAATTCAATGGCTCCACTCTCCCTTCATGCTTGAGCTTTCCCTAGAATGATTGCCTTGGCTTCCTCCAGCTACAAGTCTTCAAGTCACTTCAAGCTTTCCGGTCACTTATCCAAGTCTTGCGTGTTCGTTTGTAAGCAAAGCACTAAACCCGATTTGCTTGTTAACTGCTGAAGCCATTGCATGAAAAAAAAATTGCTGTCCAGAAAGCCGTTTGCCAAAAAAATAGGTTCGCCTGTTAAAAAAAATTCATTTTCTTATTGAAAGGGCTTTATGCCAACCAAACGGGCTTTATGCCTACCTATCGGGCCAACCTTGGCAAAGCCTAATGGATCTTGCGAGTCCTCAAAGCGTTTCTTTTTTATTATTTCTTACTAAACAACCTTCTTCTTCCTATTCATGTGCACAATCTTTATGGGTAGGGTCAAGAAAGTTATAAACTCTTCAGGCATGCCTCCATTTCCTAGGTCCATGTCATCATTATCTCAATTGGATAATTCTTTCGTTCCCTCTTCCTTCAACTCAAAGAATTATCAAGGTCCCTCCTTAGTGAATGCATCTAGTTCCTCTTCCAATTTAGCATCTTGTACTCCACAATGTTCAGATAAGGTTCAATTGATGCTTACATGTTTAGAACCTCTAGCCATGTTGTCATTACCATTGCACTGCCCTCTACCCTCCCTAACGTTCAAGTGCATACATCTCCATCTTTTGCCTTCAGAGGCTACCTCAGCTGCAAAATTGTAATAGGAGATGAGCAAGCATAATCTGCGACTATATTCATTGCCCTACCAACCCACATGCATTATATCTAGAGTGGATTCCTATTAGATGGGCCTAAGGGGTAGATAACAATTGTCCTAAGTTAATTGCCTCATGGTGGTTCTCTAACAGGTGACTACCGATGCACAAGCAAGCATCTTTTTCAAAAATCAGCTGTTGCAACAAGCAATGAACCTCCTCCAAGGATGGGTGATAATTTGCGAGGATTCGGGATTTAATTTGCATGACAATGAACTAAGGTCATTGCGTGGGCACCCTTACCCCATTGTCAAACACCTTGCCACATAGAACATTATCAAATTGAGGACCATGTGTGACCATGATCTAAGGATGAGCTGGCTAGTTGTCTCCTAGCTGTACTATGCCATTGGAGGACTTGCCCTTGGAAACTTGGTTTTGTATTTTAAAACCTTCATAGCAAGTGTTTTGCAAATCATAGCTAGTGGTGTCTAAGGAAGGGTTAATCTTAACCCTATTTAGCTTATGACTTGGGATCTTAAGAGTCAAATACTTGTCTTGATTTGTATGTAATCACCACAATAGACTGTCAATAATTTATAGAGTGACAAGTTCTCTGAGCATCCACTTCTCAAGTGTGGTGGTGGTGTGTGGATACCACATAGTCACCAAAATAATCATTTACAAATTTTCAGCCACCACAAGTTTAGCATTTTAAATTAATGAAAACATTCTTTTTGGAGAAATATTTCATGCCTTATCTATTTTTTAAAACTATGTTTCATCACTAATAATCATACTTTTGCCTTCTTGTTGAGGGATATGTGGATTGCTCTGATTATATAATTGTATATAAGCTTAGACAAGAGTAGCTATTTAGTTCAAGCCCTGCTTCTACCTTGTCAATTGGCCATGAGGGAATATGCTTATTTGACCCCAAGACTTAATGGTAGGAGTATTAAGAATGGATCAATGGTGTTGATAAATATGAGACATCATAGATTATGTAAGCATGCATTGTTCTACAACTAGAGGAAAAACATGATGACATGACTCAAATGCCAAATATAATGAACTAGGTGATGGATGTTAAGAGTGTAAGTACATGTTCTTATGAGTGGAGAATAGCATGTGATTTTTGTTGTAAAAGTGGTCTTTAACTACCCTAGTGTTCTTAATATAGGAGTGTCTTTTTATTGTTCGTGCTTATGTTTTTGTTATTTTGTAGATTGTCATACTAGATAAGCTATCCACTATGGAATGGGTAGACCAAGCCCCTGCGGGACACTTTATGAACTTCTCTGCTCATTTTCTAGATGAATCCATGAGCAAAAGGAAGGATCTAATTTGGGGTTTATAAGATATCTTTCTTATGATATGATTGGAGGCCAAGTATTTCGAAAGGGTTCTTGATGCTCATTAGTCATCACTTTTCAATGGTTTGATTGATTTTTAAAAATTGATAGTCTATGTAGCACAATTACGTTTCTATTTCAAATTAATGATAATGTTGAAATTATTTCCGTGATGGATTGGTAAAGTCATTGGATTGCATAATGAACAAAATGGAGACAATATATTGTCTATCATAGCACATTGTTGATGCTTTGGTTCACTCACCTATTAAGGTGCGCAGTGCTAGTTGAACCTTGTGTAGTGCTCAGTGAAGATTCTTACTCTTGTAATCTTAAGCACAATGTTCTCAAGTGATAGAACACATGACAACATTAACACTCAGAGTTTGGGGTTAGTTGTTTACAGGAGAACCGTATGATGATGGGAGAATTCCGAGTTACACACACACACACACTTAGAAAGTAAACTGAGTGCAATACACCATAAAGGATAAGAGTTAAAGGAAATCGACTTTTATTGAACTTGTATTACAACCAAGACACCTCAACTTGCAATAAACACCCAATAAACTTCCTAACCTAGCAAGCTTAGGTGAGAGGGGGAGAACTCGGCACACTGTTCTCTTGTTCTCTCTACTCTCCTTGTTATAACCACGTCTTTTCTAACCACGCAAACTTGCCTTCTAAAAGCCATAGCACTCAGTGCCCCACATCGCTACTTACTACTGATTGCTTTGCCACAATCTCTTGCACATTCAACCGCAATAAACTATGCTTGGTCCATAATCTTCCACTGCTTTCGAGCAAGTCCTCACTTGATGACTGCAGTTTGAACCTTGCCCATGTTAACCTGACCTAAGGGCTAACATTTTGCCTTGGCTATCCTTAAGCCGGTGTCCTTAGGATTGTCAAGAACCAGCCACCACTCAAACACTAAGGCTCTTAGATTGAAACCATGGGGGTGCTACGAAGGATGGGTGGATTGGAGGGACTAGCTTCGTCCTGTAGGTGAGGCTTGGGAAGGAGAGACTAGAGTCTCGGTGATTAAACTTTGCTGCCCTTAGGTAGGACACAGATAAAGTGATTTGATGCTGATAGGGGGCCACTATAGTGTTGGGGAACTGAAAGGAAAGCATGGAGTAAACACAAACTGAGAATTCTTGCTTATGGAATGAAGAAAGGTGAGGTCCTTGAGTAGGCACCTCTTACATGATCACTGACATCACTGATGACCTCTGAGCTCCACAATCATCTCCTCAATATGCTCCTAGATTCTCTCAATCATCCTATGTGGCATCTACCACCACCTAACAGTGCTTATGGGCACCTAATTGTGCCTCTAGCACACACACATAGAAACCAAGGTGTGCCTGGGGCATACACCTTAAGATATCCCATCATACCCCCCCTCAAGGGAATGCCTCAGGCTATGTCAAGGATACATCTATTCTCATAGTTTCTCATGCCATCTCATGGTGGTCAAGGATAAATCTATGGCTAGGTTCTCATGCTAGCAAGGGGTTCCGAAGGGTGTGAAGTAAACAAAAGGGATACAAAAGACCTTCCAATGGTTATCTCCCCTGCATGTACATGCACACAATGTTTGCAGGAGGTACCATGGAGCGAAACACATACACATGGCCTACATCATATGGTGACGAGAGGTGTTTACAAAACACACAATAGTTTATTTCATTCATTTTGGAGGACTATTCAGGCTGAGTACCTTGACTCAAAATAAAAAGAGAGATCTGGAGATGATTCAAAAAGCATAATCTTCATAGGATGCCTCATCTTGTGGAGGCACATCAACTGAAAGTAGATTGGCAGTTTCTAACTTTGTAGTTGCTTCCTTTTTGGCTCTACAAAACTTTTCATGGTGATTGTTTTTGCCACAGTGTTTGCATGGATTGATCTTGAAGTAGTCTTTTGAGAGGTGATTAGTCTTCCCACAATGTTTGCAAGGTGAAAAATTGCCCTTTTGAATTTTTATGGCATAGGCTGTGTCATTGCCTCTCCGGAGTTCCATGTGCCTTTCTTCTTCTTGAAGAGCAGTGATAAGACCTTAAGATTAGGATTAGGAAGATTTTTCAAAGTGGTAACAATAGGATCATAATCTTCAGGCATACTCTTGAGCAACACTGCCATTGCATCATTTGTAATGATTGGAGAGTTGATAGAAGCAAGTTGAGTCATGAGACTCCGCATGTAATTGACATGGGTAGCCAAAGGAGTGCCACTAACCATCTTCAATTCAAAGAAAGCAATCTTAAGTGACAATTTTGAGATGTGAGAGCTAGCACCAAAAATAATGTCAAGCTTCTGCCAAGCTTCTGAAGGAGACTCTAAGTTAGAGATGTGATGAATATAGTCATCTCCTAAAGCAAGAGCAATGATGCCATAGGCTTTCTCCTCTCTAGCAGGATCTCTTGCCGGGCGTGTCGGAGCTGAGGATTCTCCAGCATTAGAGGCTGTCAAAGAAGAAGTTGAAGCGGGTTTGACAAGCCCCCAGAGGTTTTCCCTCATTAATGCAAACTTGACCTTCATCTACCATGTGTGAAAGCGTTTACCATTGAACTTATCCAAATTCAAGAAGGTAGCCATGAGAGGGTCTAACCCAGAATGGGCAGTGTCTACTTTTTTACAAGGCTAGAAAGAGTTGAAGAGCTTCAAAATACAAGCATTTAGAGTAGCAAAGGCTTGCAACCAAATTCCATGCTATAAAACATAATGGAAATGATGTTTTCACTTGCATGCTTCATAGAGGTGGCTAAATGAAAGCATTCCAAGCAAATCCAGGTGTAGAAACTTAAAGAAAAGCTGTAGCCACAATTGTACTGATGCTATTCAACACTTTAAAACATCAGAAATGCTAAAGTAGCATCTAATGTAGCATCAAACTCACAGCCTTATCAAAACTGTCCAAAACAGAGGCCTAAACTTGGAGGGCTTGTATCTCACTCTTCAAAGCAAAGAAAATAGGGCTTTCTGAAGCAAAAGAAAGCTCATATACCAAAGAAGATCCACTAAGGAGGAGAGGCACAATTCCACGTCACGTCGCCATAGCTAGCTGCTTCAAAGTCAACTGGTTTTTCCTCGTTTTCTCCTTGAATATGTAGCCATTGCTACTCAAATTTCAACACAAGATACCCAAGGTATGGAGAAGCTTCCCCTAAAAGGAATTAGAGAAAGATGGAGCTGAAACAGAGAAAACGCAGAAGAAATGTTCGACGATGTTTGGGAAATGGCGACCAACAGCAACATTGTTTCTTCAATTCCTTGTAGGTGAAGGTTCACCCATTTGAGAGGTATCTCTAGCAGGAAGGGCTTGGAGAATGGCTGAGAAACGAGGGAGAACAAGCTCTAGCAAGATTTGGGAAGAAAGGGAAGAAATGGTGAAGATGAAGAAGAAGAAGATGGAGAAGAAGAAGATGATGTGGCACAAATGGGCTCAAGGAGGATCAAAGGGCTCTAATACCATGTTGGGGAACTAAAAGGAAAGCATGGAGTGAACACAAACTGAGAATTCTTGCTTATGGAATGAAGAAAGGTGAGGTCCTTGAGTAGGCACCTCTTACATGATCACTGACATCACTGATGACCTCTGAGCTCCACAATCATCTCCTCAATCTGCTCCTAGATTCTCTCAATCATCCTATGTGGCATCTACCACCACCTAACAGTGCTTATGGGCACCTAACTATGCCTCTAGCACACACACATAGAAACCAAGGTGTGCCTGGGGCATACACCTTGAGATATCCCATCATACGGGTTGGGTGATCCAGTTTGTTTTGACAGTCCACGTCTCGGCCACCACTAGATCCTCACGTGGGTGAGTGATATCTAGTGCTATTTGCATAGTGATGAACCAAGATCACCCTCTCCTGCCACTTGGTTAGTAGATCACATAAATCTCAAACATTATTTTGCATGGCCACTGCGTCGGTGACATGGCTACTGATTAATTTCTTGAGCTCCCACAAAATCTTTGAAATTGGTCTAGCATCCAAAACCTAGTCGGATGTCTAGATCCCCACGTGTTTGCCAAAATTGTGGTGACGTCTACAAAATCACAGCAAGTTTGGTTGGCCATACTCTTAGACTTCACTCAACCACCATGGCCCTGGCTAGTTGTAAGATGGTGATGCAACATGTAGAGTTGAGGATCGATCTTGAATTGCATCTGTCCCTTGCTCACTACCTTCAATTGGGACTTGAATGCCTTTTCAAAGGTGGTGAACTAGTCCACTATCAAGTTGTCCTCCAATGCTGCCACCAACCGAGACACAAACTATTGTGTAATAGAGCCCACACTCTTCTTAAGACCGATAAACTCAGATAGGACTTTGCAAATGCCTTCATCAACATCTTGCTAGCCCTATGAAGTCGAGTAGCTATCCTCATTGAAGTATACATCAAACCTTTTAGTAGAGGCGAGCTATCCGAGGCTTGCGAGTTCTTTGAATCAGAACACTTCCTCCAGCAACTCTAAGCTCAGGCGGACATGTATATCATCGATCATGATGCTGTGATCGTATGAATCCAAGATCTCCTCCGCCAAGGCTTCATTCCACACATGCTCCCACAAAAGTCGTGCGAACTTTAGCAGCTTATTGCTCCTCAATTCCTTTGAGGCTATCATTCCCAAAATTCTCAATCAGGTATGGAGGCAACACACGAGAGAGTGCTTTCTACTTCTTCTATCGATTGGTTCGATCCCTGCACTCCTCTATGGTCATGAACACTGCGTAGAAACTGGTTGGGAATGAGGATGATGAAGAAGAATAGGAAATACAATAGAGTTTTGAGCACATTAAGAAGAAGAGATCTGTTGTAAACAATGGTGATGCAAGAGCACTATAAGGTTGTATAAGTGAATGGAGAAGACAATGGAATGCCACAACCAAATGTATCTAAACAGGATCTAAAAATAGAGTGTTGTCTAGCTGCATGATAGTGTAGAGAACCCCTTTCTTGGGCATGATTATCCTACATTAATGTGCCCATAACGTTTAAACTACTACGTGTTGGTATATGACGCATCTCTTCCATTGTCACTAAATAGCTAAGTGGCACTCTTGTTGGCATAAAATTCGCCAAGGCATTGCCGACCGAGTGGTCTGCATCCGAGTCCTCCCTGACCAAGGAACCCATTGCTCGATATGGCTTCATCTTACTTCCATTAAACAGCTCAGGGAATACATTCCTTGCAAGTCTTCAAGTTGAACTGTCCCATCCCATTGGAGAAAACTTTAGTTAACCGGTAGGGACAATTCCATCTCAATTTGAAATTTGTATTGAGAGGCCCCAACTTGGCATTGTATAATATTACAAGCATACCCTTATTCAAATGCTTAGGCACAATATGCCTACTATGCCATGCCTTTCTCCTATGATGTATGTCCTACTGTGTCTAGGCTGCTTGGAGGCATAACTTATCCAAGTGGCTAGTTGATGCAATCACCCCTTGATTGCTTTTGACTCATCCAAGTGATGCTCGGTAGTAATACAAATACTTGGAACAATAAATTCTAAGGGGACGACTGCTTCCAAGCCAAATGCCATACGAAAAGGAGAAAGATTGGCAGTGACATTATAAGCAGTTCTATATGCCCATAAAGCAGAATGAAGCTTTGGTATCCCATTGGCTCTTGCATGACTAAATTGGTTGCATGAGAAAAAGCTTGAGTTTTTTGTTTGTGGACTTAGCTTCACCATTGCCACGAGGAAAATAAGAGGTGGAAATTGTATGCATGATTTTGAATTCAGTCTTGAGTAACTACATGACACCATTAAGGATATGTGAACCTTGGTCACTGATAAGCTATAGAGGGCATCCATATTTGTAGATGATATTTTCAAAAATAAATTTAGCAGTGTTCCGAATCGAGTTATCTTAGAGCGCTTTAGCTTCATCCCACTCAGTAGCATAGTGATAATCATGTATTTATTATGTGTAGACTTGGTAGGTTTGAAAGGGCCAACAAAATCCAAACTCCATCTTTCAAAAGATTCCCCAAGACGAGTAGGTTGCAATGGCATAGGCTAATTGGGCAATAACCATCCAATGCTGCATTGACAAACATCACAATGCATACAATTAGTTTCAACATCCTTAAACAAGGTTTCCCACCATAATACTAATTACAACACTTTTCTAGCCCTTACCTCCCCTTGGAAATGTCCTCCTAAAGGACCTGTGTGAGCTTCCTACAAAACAACTGCTCGCTCGTGTGGCATAACCAATCTGCAAAGAACTCCATCTGCATGCTGACGAGATAAAGGTGTCCACCAATTAAAGTGTATTCCCAAGCCTTCAAGGCCAGTTGTCTGTGCTTGTTATGAGGCATTATATCAGGAAATGTACCTTTAGACAAATAATCCATCAACTCGGCATACTCATGCTCACAATAATAGTCAACTGCAAAGAGTTCAGCATCTAAAAGTTCAATAGTGACTCCTTGAGTATCCTCAGGTGCACAAAGTCTGGATAAATAGTCAGATTCTATGTGGGTTTTCTTGGATTTATGAATAATTTTAAAGTTGATCTCTTCGAGAAGAAGCATCTAACGCACACCCTTGAATAAAAGTCTTATTGATCAGATAAAGTAATTCTTGATGGTCCACAAAAACACAAAAGGATTACTGAGTAAATAATGTGTTAGTTTCTGTAAACTATATCATACCCAAGGCTTCTTGCTTGGTAGTAATATAGTTGGACTCAGTAGGCATCAATTACCGACTGGCATAATATATTGGATAATCTAGCTGACCATCTCAATGCCAAAATAATGCCTAAGGCATACCAAGAAACATCTACATGCACATGGAAAACAACATCCCACATTGGTTGCCTTAAAATAGGTGTAGCCATTGCTCGGCTCTTAAGATCATGGAAGACCTAGGGGGGTCACTCAAAAAACATGTAACATAACACATTTGTGCACAGAGGGGTTATTTTTTAATAGGGGACTTACATGTTGTTTACATGCATGCCACTTATTCATTTGATGAAGAGGCACTCCCAAAACTATTTCAAGATAGTAGGAAGCATAGCCTTTAGAATTTCAATGTGTAGAGGGACATCGAGGATCTACGTCTCAACTGTCGGTTGAAATCATTGAAGTGAACATGCCTTATGCTTATGGTAGGAAGAGATTACTAGAAAACAAGGGAAAAGAGAAGCTTCAAGAATCTAGTCCTAATCCAGGAGTCCCTAATCATGTGAATCATACTCTATCCAAGAGGCTCAAAGATGTGGTGAGAGGAGCGAGTTAGGGGAAGGAAAAAAGGTTCAACTTTTTCCATGATGCCTACAAAGCAATCACTCAATAGGATAGAGCTGAGGGGGGCCACGATGCGATGAGGTGGCTCCATGG